>NC_059134.1:82284512-82614512 GCF_020740605.2 Lemur catta
AATCAGTGATTATGTGAAATATTAATGATTGTGTGAAATACTAATATTAATTACAAAGAAATCAGTTTTAAGATATTTAAGATAGATTGTTAAATATACACACCAGTTAATAGATTTAGGATGTAAACACTTATAAATTAGTGTTGCCTGAAAATAAATATATAATGATAAATTGAAGATGCTTGATATAATTTTTCATTTAGAAACAGAACTGCCATAAGTTTCTAACATACCATAATTTACAAATATTTGATTGGGTAATTATTTGATGTATTTGCTTACACTGATTTTAGAACAACTAATATCCCTTTAGGATATAGGATATCATAATGAAAAACAGAAGAAAAATACCACTACTTGATATATTTCTAAAGGAAAAACTTTTTTTCATCATTTGTTAAATTGTGGAACTTGTTAATATTGAACTTTAAAAACTATTTGATGGTCTTTTACCAAAAATCATGCTCTCCTTTGCTTTGAATGTCTCGAGAAATTCTAAGGAATCAAAAAGAAATGCAAAAATATGTATATTTTCTTTAACTTAGATCTTTAAAGTTTAGAGAATAACCCTGTATAACAATTAGAAAACCACTTCCCTCCACTATTTCATTTTGAAGCATAATTTTGCAAATACCAAAAGGAACATTCCCATTGCATACCTACAGACCCTGGATTAAATGACGGCAAACTTCAGGGTTTCTGTTTGACCAGAGTGGCTTTTCCTGCTACAGTGAAAACCTGAGACAGGATTTAGCCAATTCAATATATGAAGTCATTGGTTCTTCTGCATTTTGAGGATCTTTCAGAACTCTTTATAAAAAAAAATTTAGCTTGATGGTAGTTAAATAGTGGGGGGAAAGTCCTCCACATATAAAAGCAAATGAGTTTTTAAAGAATAGAAAATAATCTCTATGCAAAATTACTTCTAAATTATCCAGGTGGAAATTAAATTTAGCTCTTGTTAACATTTCTATAGAAACATGCATTTTGATTAAGCCAGCCAAACAAACAAACAAAAAAACCCTAAAAGTAGGCATAGTCATTGATCTATATACTCACAAATATTTTTCTCTTTTCTGATCATCTGTAATTTTTTTTCTTGCTTTATTTGCTTCATTTCCTTTAACTTTATTTCCCATTATTCATGGAGAAGCTTTCTATCTGAGACTAAATTGAATCACTGCTTACTTGTTATCTGTGAAGTCACTTCAGCAAAGAGTTACTCTTTGGAGTTAGGTCCTCATCTCTAATCTGTCTCCCTCAGCTAGAGCGCTGGCTGGGTCTTTGGCTGCCCCATCACTACCCTAAGGCATGTAGAGAGAGGGCTCTCGCTTTGCCCAGTCTGTTCACCGAGCTCCCTTTCAAGCTGGTGAGAAGGGAGGTCTGTGGAGGGGGGAGATAGATGTACCGGGTGACTATGCGGAAACCAGTGTAATTTGTAAATTTGCCATAAACTTTTAAGTGAGAGTTGGAGTAGGGGGTGTCAAGGGTTAACATGCTTTCAGAAATCAGAGAGAAAAATGGAAGTTTTTATTTGATTTCTGAGGATTCTGATACTAAATATCTTTTTTTGTAAATTTTACCAAAATTTTAGCAATTGATCTACAGACTTAAAAGATATTAAAATATTCATGACAACATTGTCATGTGTCAAATTTACATTTACATATATAAACAGGCAAAACACACACACACAATAGCATTTATAAAATACCACTACTTAATATCACCTGGGTGTTAAGTTTGGAGCAAGTGAAATGTACACCACCTAGGAGAGTGTACCTTTATCTGTCCCTGAAAAGTGAAGAAAACACTGCTGTAATTGATATTTTTTTCTTCATTATGAAAAGTTTTTATACAGTCAGTAGAGAGAAAACCACATTTCATTTTGTCAAACCAAAAACATACTCATTCCCTAAATGCCTTTGTGTAAAAGCTGATACAACATGACAAAAATAATAACATAGCCCTCAATATACATTGAACTGGTAAAAGAAGTTAGGAACGGTTTGGCGAAGATAAAACATAAAATTCATTTTTGTGTTATTTTCTCTGCACTCACATTCATTCCAGGTAGACTTTGTCAAATACCTATAGTAAAGAAGAACTTGTTCATGCATGCAGAACAAAATAAAATAAGATTAAAAGCTCCAGGAAATCAGCCTGCTTCAAAAAACCATTAAAGTGTGCCTATCCCTCAAGCTTTACAAATGTGTTAATTGTCGTGTTTCAGTCATGTAAATATGTTTCAGCATAAAGTAACCAAGATTTCCTGTTATAGAAGCACTCCTATCTGGGGGTGTGGGGGAGGGAGGGACGAAAGAGGACTAAATAACACACTGTAATGAACCTGCCTTTGGGCAGCACATGCTTCAGTTCTGAATGCCCAGAAATACTTCGCAGTCGCTCTAGGCTGCCTAGCAATGGGGATTTTCTAATTCTGGCTAGCTTGACAAAGTAAATACAACTATTGAACATAAGGCAGCTCCTAATAAAAAACAACAATTCCCCCTTGTAAACACCTACATTTGGCCCCATTAAAAATTCTTTCTTCATACCCAGGAACTAGCAGACCCTTAAATGTGAGGGTCTCAAAGTAACTAGAGAGTAGTTGGGAGATTTAATGCTGCCAGGATGTTTTACATTGCCATTTCCACTGAGCACTTCATACCCCATCCCAGGGCTTTGTAGAGTAATGTTCTGCATACACTGTGGGGCATTATGCAGGCAAACACTTTGGCCATTATGCTCTCAGAACTCATTCGTGTACGGCCAAAAGGAAATCATTACACGGTCATATATATGTTAGATACAAATATATATGATTGCCACATTTCCAAGAGGAGTGCTCATCAAAAGCTGCCAATCCTGAAAGTTATTTAGTGGACTGACATTAACATGGTAACTTAAGCAATCTGCTAAATTATCTGATTTCAAAATTCCCTGATTCCTGCCTTTTCACATCTTAGAATTCATCTATTCCCTAAGCTGTGTATCACTCAGACCTGTGCCAGTCCCTAAATTGGATAGTGGATCTGCTGCGGTTCTAAAAATCTCTAGGATTTAGGGATCAGCTTTGAGTATACACACCCATTTATCTAACAGTTTACTAAGTAGGAGGTTTCAGATTGTAGTAAGGAGCAAACATTAGTTTGAATTCAAGTAGACAAAAACAAAGAGCGTGTTACCTTTTGCTACCTTCAGAGTAGTTTCTAAAGCATATGCTTTAAAAGAAAAAAACAAAGTGGATGAAAAGGAACTCTCATGTAATTAGTAGTTTGAATTTATTTCTAAAAGACTTTTTTTTAAGCTCAACATTCAGATCTAAAAACACTGTAATGTTCCTTAAATATCTTAGTATTCTTAAAGCACCTGAGGGGTAGTGCCCAAAATATTGCTCCTTAAATGTTTCCTCACTTATCTGGGTAGAGAGGGACTTCCTGGGTAAAGCAGGCTTGAAGATCCTATCAAAATAACAGTCCCAGAAAAATCCCAGTCTTCTTCCATTTACTGTGATAGCAGCAGCAGACCCTAGATGTCAAGCATCTCCCAGCTTGGCCTGGCTGAAGCTTCATTCAAATTCTACACACTCTAGAGTTTATGTGTTCTTGCCTGTATTGTATGTTCCAGAGCCATACAAGCCATACAAGCCTTGGGTTAAGCAGCAGTTGGAGACCAGCAAAAACTGCCAGAGTGAGAAACCTAGCTACACAATTAAGGAAAGATGAGTGGCAAGGAGTCAGTTGGGGTGATATGAGGAGACTCATTTAGGCAATGTTGCACAATCAGAAGATCACAAGGATGGCAGTGGCCATGTGTGACTTATCCATCCCATTCCTTTATCCCAGAGAAGAGGATACTCGGGGAGGGAAAGGCATCTTTCAGTGTTTTTACTATCCAAGTTTAGGTAACAACTTAAGTTGCGCTATCCAGCTGTTATCTAAATGATTTTTTTTCAGTCCTGCTCATGTTAGAGCATTAATAGGAATAAAAGGTACAAAGGAGAAACCAAAAGAAAAGAAAAAGATACTGACTTCACTTTGTATAGAAAGTGAAACCGTTTTAAATAAAGTTTTCCAGGAGTAATCTAATTTGTTCTATGTTTATATATGAAATAAGAGAGGAGAATAACATGACCTTCCCAATTCTTAAATGTCTGAAAGTTCAGCAACACTGGGACTGAAACATGATGTTTTTATTAGTCCAAAAGATTCCGACTCACATTTTAAGAGAATTGAACTCAGCAAACCATCCCCACAAAGAGGACTGCTAGAGTTTGTCCTTAATGGAGGTTTCACACAAGACCCAACCCCTCCACCTGGAATCTTCCTACTGGGCAGGCAGGAGATTAAGAACCACCACTCCTCACAGGAGGAGGGTAAAGGTGGAGCAGGAGATACTGTGGGTTACCTAGTAGCTAGGATGTTTCTTCTAAATCAGAAGAAAGCAGGATCTAGAAAAGCCAATGTACACTGCGTTTTGGAAAATTCTGTCTTTACTAGGATATCCATGTTTGCAACAACTGTTGTTTTCTATTATTGAAAGTGTCCATGCATGACTTTGTAAGGGTACAGATAAAGATGGCCATGGTATTCACAGAAATAAGTCTACATCACTTCCTTGCTACCTCTTGCTGTTAAGAATTAAATCCAAGTCACTTACCACAGTTTACAAACCCTGCAAGATCTGACACCTGCCTGCCAAGCCAAACTTCACATAGCCACTCCCCTGCCCATCGACTATTCCAGAAAAGCTGACTTTTTCTCTATTCAAATATGCCAAGCTTATTGTCACCTCAGGGCTTTTCCATTTTATTCCTTTTGCCTGGAACTTCTTTCTCCAGGTCTTATAGGTCCCTTCTCTAAATTTAGGCCTTAGCTCAAATGTACTCTATAGAAAGGTCTTCCCCAACTAAAGTAGTACCCCCAGCCAACATCATATCTTCACGTTTTATTTCCTTAAAAGCACCTCTCATCATCTGAATTATCTTCTTCATTTGTTTGTTCTCCTATGTGTTGTCAGTCTCTCCTTGAGTCATGTAAATGTCTATGCATTGTCCCTTCTTAAGGTTGTGAGTTCCGTGAAAGCAGGGATCTTGCCTGTCTTGTTCTCTATTTTGTCTCTAGCACTTAGAGAAGTTCTGGCACACTGAGTAGTAAGAATGTAGACTTTGAAGCCAGACTGCTTAAGTTCAAAGTGCATTCGAATACACTGATGTTGCCACATCACTTCTGCTCCTTTCCCATTGTTTCAGACATGATCACATGGTCCACAACTAGCTATAAGGGAAGTTTGGAAATGAAGTCTTTATTGAGAATGGCCTTGGGTTCAAGGGTTCTGCTACTAAAGGAAAATGCGAGAGTAGATGTTGGAGGATAAGTACCAGTCTCTGCCATAGTTCACAACCCTTTGTAACCCAAATGTCCATACACACCCTTCTTCCAACACGTGGAACACACTTACCCCTCTCCAGGGATGAGTGAGGAATCCTACTGGGTGGAAACTACAAAAATTCCCTGCCCTGGCAGTAGAGGACTTTAGCCAAGTTTGCAGTGCCCGGTCCTGCTCTCTAGAAGAAACTCCCTTGTCTGTTATCTTCTGTATCCCCTTAGGAAGTTATTCCTTGTCCATTTTCATCCGTGGCTACATGAAATTGCCATTGGAGAGTATGTCATTGGAAAGGCTGAAAGTTTAGTGACCTAGGATTATTGTAGGGGCTGAAAATTTTTAGGCTTTCGACCAGGCTTGTGGTTTCTTTGGCAATACAATTCCTCAAGACTTTAGAAGGTTCCCAATCTATTTGCTTCCCTCAGTTCCGCATGCAAGGACTCACAGCCAAAGAGCTTTTCTAGACATAGTTCTAGAATTGAGTTGCAAGAAACAGATACCACTTCATTATTTTATACAGAAGAAAAGTTTATAACAGAAAATTGAGAGTTAGTGAAATAATTGGAAGAGCTTGAACATTGCCAGCAAGCTGGCCTCCAGCAGAGGTGCTCCCTGTCCCATAGAAAGGTGAGGAATTGAGGGACTGCCACTGGAGCTATTAACTGAAGGCACAGACTTCTGGGGCTGCTACCTTGGGGTTAGGAAGTTCCCCTGCCACCACTGCCACTGCTGCTTGATCCTCATGAAGCAAGCAAGTAGACACTGGCAGAGTGGTCTGGCCTTGACTTCCACAACCACCTCTGAACTGCCATGAAGCTGTTGACTAGTTACTGGAATCCCAATGCCAAAAAAAAAAAAAAAAAAACAATGGTCTCTGCAACAGTTCTTGCCAATTGCAATAGTTAAAGCACCAGGATGCTAGCTAGCTCTTATTTCTCTCCCACCTTCTAAACGTGGTACAAATGCATCTAATTGGATAAACCTAATTCACACTCCTGACGTGTAAGAAGGCACACCAGAAGTCAGAATGGTCGCTGGGTGCCACTTGCCCTCATCCACCACGACTGTTACGTTGTAAAACTTTAGTCTTATTTTTTGACCACTCTATTCTACCCTTATCCCTCTCTTTCATTTTATTAGTAGCTACCTTGAAGCCATTTAAAATAATGGACTTGAGTGGGAAGGCAACACCCTTAATCTAACTTTTTTCTCTGAGCTGGCTCCCATTTTCTGACCTGCCTTTTAACAAAAGGATTTTTTTAACAATGGCTCAGGAACACAGACATCACCTACAAAGGTTGCCTGCCTTAGTGCGCAGGTGCAGAAACAGATGGGTATTTGCAATCCTGCAAGCCCCCAAATTACCAAGTCTTTAGTCAGTCTAGATTGTGCTCTACAGGCAGAACACCTCCTTTAATGGAGCTGTAGTCCCTTCTATCTCTTCTTGCAAATTCTGTAGCTCTAGCCTGAGTTCCTCTCTCTTTTATAAACAACTTTGCTAAAAGTGGCCAGAAGCAACCAACACACCAATAGTCTGAATTTCTCCAGCGTTTCACGTAGAGCCACTGATGAGGAGGTTTAATGTTTGCCTTCCAAGTTATCACGGGCATAACAAGGATCAGCAGCTTTCCAGTCCCCAATATGTGATCCCACTTTCCATCTTCCAGCCACTAAGCCAACACATATTTAGCCATAAAACTTGAGTGTTCCATTTGTCAGGTACCAAATTCTGTATAAACAAGATAGAGTTTAGGCTGTTGTTACAGAGATCCAAAAATATAGTGGCTTAAGTAATCTAGAATAAAAGCCCAGTTTGGTGATCCAGGGCTCTTCTGGCGGCCAGATGGAATCCAGAGATCCCAGACTCATTCTGTCATTTTGCTGTGCCCTCCTCAGCACATAGCTTCCATTTCATGGTCCAGGATGGCTGTTTCAGAACCTACCCTCAAGTCCACACCTCATTCGTGGAGCCTAGAGCAAGAATGCAAATAAAGGACCACATAATTATAATATGCCTAAATATTTTAAAGTTATCAAGCTGGCAAACCATTAAATATACTTTGTCTTCCCTCCTTCACAAATATAACTTCCTGGAAAGCCAAGTTTAAATTAAGGATCAGGGTTCCGCTCTAGAACATGGAGACACAGGGAGAATTTGCCTACAGCCTACCTCCCTTTTCTTCCCACCCCTGCCTCTGTCCGACACACAGAGGGCCACTAACACATGCTTCTGGACACGCAGCGTGCACATACAAACTCTGTCCACACGCCCCACAAACAGCCATCTTTTGGCTAACCCTTGGGCCCCAGTGTATGCACACAGACAACACAGTCCACCCTTGGAGAAAGAACCTGGAGAAGAGAACAGTGCAGGCTTTGTAGCCATTTGGACAGGGAATTCTGAGGTCACAAGCATATTCTATAAAGAGGGGCACAGGATCTAGATGCATGTCCTTCTAGCCCTGTAATTCCTCACCCCCTGGGGAGGGGCATGGCCAAAGGAGGGGTAGATGAGGACCCAGGGCAGGGGCTCTCTGACTGAGGTCAGTAAGGGTAAGTAGATGGCACTCCTCCACCTTTAAGGAGCCTCACCCTAAAGTTAACTCCACAGCGCTTCTGCTCAAGATGAAGTGACCAGAACTTAGTCATTCAGCCTCATGTATTGGCAAGGGAAGCTGGGAAAGGTAGCCTTTGTTCTGGGAAGCCATGTGCCCCACTAGTATTCAGAAATTCTTTTACTCACTGAAAAGGAGAATAGATATTGGGAGTAAACTAGCAATTTCTGTCTCAGACACATGCCTTTTCACAAATCACACTTTTGTTTAGACAAGTGAGTTCTTCACAATCTGCTTTCAGAGAGGTGAACTTGGAGGCAAGACAATACTGTCAGTTATAATTGACGGTCAAAATAATTGCACACCTGAGTTTTTTTTAATGGGCAGCCAATATGGAATGTTTCAGCTCTCAAATTTTGTCTAATTTTCAGATAACTCAGGAAGAACCAAATGAATTTTTTTCAATTCAAAGGATGTAGTATGATTATGACATTCAATAAAACAGTTTTAATCTTAAGCCCTGAGAATCAATTGGACCTTAAGCAAACAAAAACTTAAACCTAAAACCTGATCATGCTTAGCAGAATTTTTTCCAGAAATATTCAGCCACTACTAAACATATACTTGCCAATCCAAAAAGAGCAAAAATTTGGTTCTGGCATTGTTTCCACTAGCCTGTTCATATATGGGAATAATGCAAAATTCATCAATTATGCATAGGCAGATGCATCTTCCACATTGCAAAATTAACCAACTATATAATAATTACAATATAATATTATAATATAATGTAATAACTATGGAATACTCTAAATGGAACAATGTAAAAATATATAATAGCATATAACATTGATTTTTTTTTTTACAAGTTGTAACAACACTCTGAAATCTTATGAAGAAATGATAGGAATACTGTGATGATGAATATATCAAGCCTGCTTCATCTGTCTCCTTCCCTCTGTCCTCCCTGTGCCCCTGAAAGGAAATCAGTCTTTCCACAAAGGAAAGAGAACTATCTTCCTGTTTATCCATAGGGAGACTTTGAACACATTGCTTTTGCTCCCACCCTCTGGGCTAGTGGGAGCATCAGGTATGCATTTCCTTGGTCAGAAACCAAGAATGGAGCTCCAGTGAGTCAGCTGTAATTCACATACTGAGCGAATGCTTCTGGCTGGTGATCATTTTGCTATGATCCTTCTCAAAACTGTGGCATGCTGCTAGTTGTCCCCCAATATTCATTTACTCCTTCCTCCATAGTAATAGATTTGTTAAACATTTTTACACACTTCTAAACATTTCCCAGCCTCCCTTGCAGCCAGGTGTGGCCATGTCTAAATTCTGGACATGAATGGAAGTGACGTTGCCAACTTCTGGGTCTTGACTTCTTGACCCCATTCTTCTTGCCACAAGTTGAGAACTAGCAAGAGCATCAGCCTTGGAGCCAGAAGTGGAACCTCTTGTTGAAAATGGCAGACCACTCCTTCCAGCTCAGAATTGCCTACTTCTAGATTGTAGCATGGTAACAACTAAACTTCTACATTTTGAAGCCATTTTTTAGAAGGGGTAGGAGTCTGTATTACAGCTACTTAGCCCATACTTTAGTTCATTCCCTACCATTCAGAGTACTGCATAGCACAGAATGTGGCTACAGAAATTGGCAAATCATCCTGCAAGTGAGGGCATCACACAGCTGAAAATCTGAAATGGAATAGGACGGTGTGTATTTTGTTCATTCGTTTCCTTCCCATTGTGTAAAGGAGGGAAATGCTTTTAAAACTCAAATGGAAGAGTTTCATCTTCTGCCATTTCCTTTATTAATTATTTTGCCAGCAATGAGGACATAGGCAAAAAATGGATTTTCAAAATAAGATGGACCCCAAGTTGCCTCCTTAATACAGGTGTGTGTGTGTGTGTATACACACTTGTATACACACACACACACACACACACACACATACTGGTTCAAAAGCCAGGCATCTGACATGCCCCACTTTCACTCTTGCCTTACTAAGCATGAGGGAAATTATTTAGACTTTTTAAATCTCAGAAGCAGAGACTATAATTGCAATTTCCTTTGTATTTCTTTACATTACCTCATTAGAGAATAATGCATTATAAATACTCAGATGATGGATAGACCGAGACCTGGTGGCCAAGTCTAATAATTCTATTGCTGTCATTTATAATTACATGTAGTTCATTATATTTACAGAATCATTTCCTTGCCCTCATAAACTCACTTATATTTATTTTGTTGTGCCATATGTATTTTTATGAGCCACCTCAAATTCTTTTTTGGAACAAGAGGAGGTATGAATAAATGTAGTACTTGATACTTTACAAAACACTTACACATCTCATTTGATCCTGACAACAGTCTTGTGAGGGGAGAATTATTCCCCTGTGGCAGATGAGGACACAGAGACTTAGGTGAATTGGCTTGTCTGAGGTCACACTGAGAGTGAGTGACGGAAGCAGGTATCAAACTGTTACTCTCTGCCTCCATGTCCAGGGCTCCTGTCAACAAGCCCTGGCTGCATGTGTTAAGGGACCAGTGTAGAGCCTGTGTGTTCTAAAGTGTTTACAAGCTTTCATTTAAATTTTCTATGTTTTTTTAAAAAATGAAACAATATATTAGAAGTATTCTGAAGTGCCTCTTTCTGTGATCCCAAGCAATGCAAAGTGTGACTTTTCAGGAAATGTCAGAAATTTTTAAATGGATTAAAACAAATCTATAATCCTCTACTAAGGGTTAAAATGTACATCAACTGTTTTCAGTAAACGGTGCCTGGTGGTTTGGCCTTGGCAAAATATGAAAAATATAAATTGATTTAACTTATTTTAATGGGTATTTACCTGCAATTTGTCTCAAATCCAGGTGTAATCTAGATTCATTATCTTGCCCCTTCTGTCTGGGAACTGTGAGTGCTGAGCACAGGCCTGGCAGGCTAGGAGAAAAGGAATTAGGAAGGGAACTGTTGAGCCAGGAAATCCAATCCTATGTGTCTATAGGATCAGTTTAGTCACTGACTCAGAAGGAACAAAATGTAGACAGTGGCCAGGCCCAACAAAGAGACATAGAGGCAGGTGGCAGGGAAAGAATCTCAAAGTCTTGTTCTCCTTGGTACCCCTTGGAACCGCAGAGCGAATCACTTCTGCTGCTGCTTCTTTGTTGTGACCCTGGGCTTCCTATGGGACAAGGGTTCCCTTTGGCAGGAGGCTCCCTAATCTGCCAGAGTATTTTGCTAGCCTCACTGTTTCCCTCTTTGCAGCGTCGGGAAAAGGGAACATTGATCCAGTGGGATTCCCAGGCCTGTGCAGGAAACTTGGTTGCCACACCTTTCCCAGATCCCATTGCCTACATGGCAATCATCATGTTAGACAAGGCATTAATGGAAAAAGTAGGCAGCCAGCCAGCCAGATATCCGTCTCCTACACCAGCAACACAGTGTCTTTCTCCCAGAATCTGAGAAAAGAAGATCAAGTGGAAAAAATATTCAGCTCAACATGTAAGATGTGATTTTGGTTGCGGCCCTTGCCCCAGATCCCCAGGTATAAGATGAGAAAGATGAATACCTTGATTTGGTTTACAAGGTTGAGAATAAAGTGATTTTTTTTATAGTCTGATTTTTATTTAAAACATTACTCAGTGAAACCTCAATGTTTAAAAGTTTATATACCCACAGCCTTGCAATTTTAGTCTAAAGGAGGTCACCACACTATACAGAGTATCTTGCAGCATATTTTTTCAGAAGACAGATCTGGGGTACAGCAGCGTCTGAACATTTATATGTCAAGTGTGTAAATGCTTTGGAAGCCTCAGAGGAAAAATCCCTGACACACCTGGCAAGCCTGGAACCCGATCTCTCGTTCTTCCTGGCTGCTTCACATCGCGATGACATGGTGCACAGAGGGAGGCTCAGAAAGAAAGAAAACAAAACCCACTGCTTGAGAATTTAGACTGCATAGTAAGCTCAAGTAATAATCAACAAAAGCAGGCACAATCACACATAGAGTCACCTCTTTCCAAGAGCCATCCTTGGGCATTTTCAAAGGACATACAAAGGAGTGTACCACTAGCTTTACAATGTAGCATTTGGTAAAAAGCAGTTAATCATATCACCCAAATTTTTTTATACTCAGAAGTTGCACGCAAATGATATTTGACTTTACTTCAAAGCCATTCGACCTGAAAGATTTCCAAGCATGTCACATGTCACATTTAGCTACTTTTGCTATGAAGGGCATTCAGCCAACTGGCTCACATTCATTGCCTAGAAAAGCAGAGGAAGAGAAATGCTTAGCCAGTCAACAAGCAAATAGGTAACCTCCCGAAATAAATTGTATTATACTAGTTCAGAATAAACCACACAGCTTCCTCATGTAGATTATAACCCTTCAACCAAATGTATCCTGTAATCTTGAAGATATATTTGTTCTGCTGTTTAAGCAAATCTCCATTCTACATGTCAGAATCCAGTTCATTACTTAAGACCTAGCTCAGATCCCAGCCCCATGAGCCTTTTTCCTGCTCCCCTTCCCCCACTGTGATTTCTGATTTGTCTCTGCCTTTCTTGTATACCTACCTTAGAGTGTTCGCTGTGAGGATTACCCGTGTT
The DNA here is from genome assembly GCF_020740605.2 of Lemur catta. Classification (NCBI taxonomy): domain Eukaryota; kingdom Metazoa; phylum Chordata; class Mammalia; order Primates; family Lemuridae; genus Lemur; species Lemur catta. The sequence continues at coordinate 82,297,075 of NC_059134.1, forward strand.
CTTAGCTTATTTGTGTTACTGGATTGTTATGAAACAAGGAGCATAGAAGGTGCTGTGTTCACGTATCCTTCCAGAATGCCTTGCTATGAGTAGATTCTAAATATTTGTTGACTCTAGCTGATTTTCTAAACAGCCTAATCACCATCTGTGACATCATCTGTGAGGTACCAAGCAAAAGTGTACACACATAGACACATGCACACACAGTTCTTTATGGTAATTTCCTTCAAGTTTCAGATAACCTTCAGAATATGCATGTATCCTAGTCATTTTTCCTTCACTCATTAGCAATAGCTACAAGATCTTAAACATTAAAACTCAGACATATAGTTCAAGCCCTCTTTCCTTCCTGCTTCCTCACATGGACACTAATAACGATAACCCTACAAAGACATTTGTAACTACAGACTTTAGTCACGCCTGCCTTTTAGATTATTGAGCCATTTATGCTTTCATTTCTGCCTACAGTCCTTTCTAGAACAAACTAGAGCATAAAGAAATGAAAGAATTGTTTAAAACAAAGGAAAAAATGTCTTTATTTATGCTTTTTTGTCATTCAGAAAATAGACATTTACTTAATGATAGGTGGGTGCTAAGGATACTAATGAATAGATCTGCATGAATATTGCTGTATAAATATTACAAGTTCTTGACATTTCTAACATCTCTGTTGATTGTGCATCTGTATAATACTGTCTTTCATCCTAGGTATGTTGGTAATAAATAAGTACAGGCAAACTGAAATCACAGAATATTTTCACATTATTTTAAATGTTTTAAAATAGTTTGATCATTTATACACAGCTTGTATTTACATGACAATAAACAAGCCTTTTCTCAGAAAAGAAACTAGCTGGAACATATGTGTATGGACCACAATATTTAAAAAAAAAACAGTTCTACTCTTTATCTTTTTTTGTTTTTTTCCATATTGAAGGAAATTTTCGAAATGAAGGATTTCAGCTAGGTTGTCTCCAGTTGAGTTCATCTCTGGAAGGCACTGTGTAGCCCCGTCCACCCTCACCTTTAGCTTCCCACACCCACTTTGTCCTCACACACCAGCTATGTTCCTTTAAGTCAGGGTTTTTATGAAACAAAGCATGTGAGCTAGAAGCACTGATAATTAAAGGAATTTGATGGAGATCCTTTTGAAAACAAAAATTATTTTGCAATATGAATATTTCTCCCTCATTACAGTAACTATTATAATTACGGTCAGTTACTAGGTATGATTAAATCATCCTATATCTGCAAGAAAACAGTTGGGATAGTGGGTAGAGTTCAAAACCACTTTATACTTTTGAAAACATGACCCAACATTATTGCATGGAAACGAACTTCCCAAGACCTTTAACAGATGTTATAGCTGACTTACCTGAACATATGAAAAATATTGACCCTTTGATTGGTACCTTTTTTTTTTTATGTCCATATTTCTGTGAAAATGTTAAGCTCCTAGAGAAAGTTAAGCCTTGAAATAGAATCGTCAGGTCAACTTATAGACAGAGGGAAACAAGCATTTGTAGGAATCTATGATTGCTGAAAAGCTACATTTGATTTTCAAAAATTGCATTTTAGAACCCTGGCAAAAAATAAAACAAAACCCCCCAAAAAAACCCCTCACATTATTTATGTGACATTTTCTACTTATGCTTTCATTTGTGCATTTACATGTTTTCATTTCTACCTACAGAAGAAAAAGCCTTCATATAGCTTTGGTTTGGACATTGAAAATATTCCACCAAGATTCCTAGTACAGTTTCTGCAATGGCTATAATTTGTAAAATCCAGTAGGAATAGGAGGTGATTATATTGGGCTTAAATCTGAAGAATTGTTTTAGCAGGAATTTTATATGCAAGATTAAATGCTGATCAACAGAGCATAATATTATATTCTGAAGTATGCTAGCAAAAGCAAAATTAATTTTTCTTCTTCTTTTTTTCTTCCCCTGAAATCTTCTGCCATAGCGACTGCATTTGCCTCCAGACTTGTCAGACACGGTGAGCCGCTCAAGCAAACAGGATCTGGCAGAATCCGCCAAACGGCTGGGCCCAGGCTGCAGCATGATGGCCGGAGGCAAGAAGCACCTGGATTTCTAGGGATTCCTCCTTAGTCACTGCACGCAGAATTACATGACACTCTAATTATGATTGCTAATAGCTTATGTAAATATTTTTCTTAACAATTTGACCCTCCAATCCTTGAAAAACACAGGATTGAAAAATGGGGCCACCATTCTTCATTTTTTTTAACCAACTTTTTATACAGAAATAGTACAGCAGAAATACTTTTATTTTAAAATTTTGCCCTATGGCATATTTGGAGAAAATAATTTTATTTTAAATAAATGCAAAAAAAGGGGTCAAAATCTCCAGATGCATTACAGTGGTCATTACATGTACTAAGGCACTGAGTATCATGGGTACATGTTAGAGCAGGTAGCATATAAAACATTGTGAAATTCAAGATAGTATATGAAAATATATTTTCTCTTTATTTCAGAAAAAGCCACTTGCCACCAAAAATGCTAAGGTTTTTTTGTTTTAATGAAAATGTGTTTGCTAATACCTAAAATAAATTTGCATTTATGTATACTGTTATTAAATTGATGAAGACAAAATAATATTTTGGGATTTAGGTTCTATTAAAGATAATTACTCTGCCATAGTAGTTAATAAATATAAAGAATTTGAGTGATAGAAAGAATAGAAAAAAAGAAGTTGATGGTCTTCAGTTTAGTAATCCTAAACAATTGAAGTCAGCACTATGAAATTATGTCAACAGACATAATTCAGGATTGAAATTCAAACTGACAGCTACATTAATGCTAGGATACCAGGGAAAAAACATATACTGAAGCTTGGTGAGAGATTTTTACTGAATATAGGTCTGAGACAAAGTAGAAAAATGAAACTAACTCAGATTTCCATTGTATCACATAAACCTTTTGTTAATTATGAACATTGGTTGAGTATGTAAATTTCTAACCATATAAACGTGTTTTGGGGTGTGTAGCATACTGAACCAGCTTTCATATGAAACACTAGATTTTTAAATCATAGTTCCATATTCTCAAAGCTTTTAACAAATAATAGATAAAAAGTGAAACTTAAAAAGTAACTTGCATATTTAAGTAAAGAGTCTCAATTTTTAAAAAGATATTTAAAAATTCATTGGGAGAAACTGAATTTCCAAAATACATTTTCAAATATCTTAGAATATTTTGAAGCAGTTATAACTAGCATTTTTAAGCAGTTTACTTTTAATATACCACAAATTATACTTTATTTGTTCTTGACACATTGTAGAAAACAAAGACTACGTTTTTAAAACCGTCTACCCAATATGATGAATGTCAGTCACTTAAAAAAAAACCCACTGTAGCATAAACACATACTGTATACAGCTTTTATTCAGAATTAGAATAATTGAATCAATGACAGTGATTTGCCAGGATGTCAAATCTCTCCATCATATCCTGTCACTACCAGTTTATTTTTTGTGATCAAAATCAAAAAGACAACTATTTTGTCACCCACTATTTCATTAGTACTAAAAATCAGGTTTCTCCTTCTATTTTTTTTAGAATGTCTGGTTTATTTTTTTCTTTTCTTTTAATTCTAAAGACACAAATTCTCCCCCATTTTCTTTTCAAAATAAAGTTTCAGAATTGATCTGTCAGTTAAAATTAAAGGGCTTTTTTATTAAGCAAAGGTGCTTTTAAAATTTAAAGCAACTTCAAAAAAAATCGATGTAGTCCATAGATAATAAATAATGTCGTGCAGATAGATACTCCACAAAAGCTTTGATATGTCCTTTGAAAGCATTATGAACAATCTGAATAAATTCAAATGAATATTTTAGTCAGGTTATTATTTTAATAACTCTAACCTTTTTTTTACCGTGTTGTGATTCATTTTATACAAACACACAACGGAACAATTACATAGCATTTGACTCTGAAAAGGAGATGTGAGGTCATCAGATATGTAAATTGCTTGTCAAAATACTTAATAGGTCATTGATTTACTTCCCTAGCTACCATGTCTATAAAATTAACAGCCAATTACTAGTTAATATATGCTTTGCAAATAGATAAATACTATAAAAATTGAATGTGCATATTTGAACCCTTATTTTAAATATAAAAGAAAACTTTTCAAACTCAGTAAAAGTGCATTTTGAACAATAAGAGTACCTGGGCTTTCCAAAAATCAGATCCAAGTGCTTTGTTTTTCTGATTCACTGGACAGGCTTTGTAAAAATAAGCTACTGGAGAGGGATGTATATTTTTGTTTTTCTCTGATAAAAACCCACTCTAAAAATGTGTTTTCCTTCCTTCTGGAAGCACTGTTTGTTATCCTTTATGCTAATAACTTACTACATAAAAATATTGGCCTTCAATAATGGTACTGTAGGTATAGACACCATTGTGATACATTATGAAATATACACTCTAGTAACAGACTTTTTTCAATTATCAACTTGAGTCAAAGATATAAATACTTAAAAACAATGCCAAACATAGTATCTGGAATGTCCTTATATCTTTCAAATGTTTCTAGTATATGAATTTCAAAACCCTACAGGGTATTCATTTCTTACACTAGATTTGTCTTTCCTTAACATGAGGTAAATATTTTGACTACTGCAGTCTGCTCAGGTGCTAGGGTTCTAAGACCTTCTGAATTTCTTTTTAGTAGTCATCAATGTCCACTTTTCTCTTTCTTTCTTCCATTTCTTCTTTATCTCCACCTCCATGATCTTTAAATACTAACACTAGACACACACACATACGCATACAAACGGAGAATGGGGGGGACCCCTATTTACTTGTTTAAGCTCATTATTAATGTCATTTCTAAGACATGTTACTGCTTTCCAAAGATAGTCACCATCAACAGTATCGAAATTAAATAATACTAACCCTAAGTACTTACACCTTGAACTTTAAAACTGAGCAATTAAGTCATTCAGGACCAAGGCGAAAAAATAGATGAGGTTTAGTCTTGAGAAACAGAAAAGAGAAGAATATATGCTTGGCCTTGGGGAGCCAAACATACAGAAAAGAAAAGCCTTTTTTTTTTTAAATCTTGTTAATAATAAAGGCCAGTGCAAAAAAAAATGAGCAGAAGAATATAGACAGAATCCTAAAATGACAAACATTCATAAAACTAAGCTGAATCTTAAAATAATACTGTGTAAATGAATCTTAGGAAACCTAGTTATAATAAAAAAATTAGGAAGAAATGGTTATGTGAGCCACATCAGGAAGCCAGTTGTTTACCATTTAAGAATTAAGAGGCACAGCTTTGGGGGGGAAATATTCTGGAAAATTCATTGCAGTAAAAAGCTTTTTTTTCCTTAAAGTAATTTGAATGTTTATTACTTAAACATTCAGCTCTAATTCTGTTCACCTGGTTTCCCTAAGTCAGTCAAATATGGAGAATAATTTTAGGCTGTTAGTCCTGTGATTCTACTGAGGACCGCACAAATATACAAATATAGTCTCCATCCTGGAAGATGGCATCAAAATATCCCTGCAGATTTCCCATTGATAAATATATAAATACACCTGTCAGTACATAAATAAAAATAAATTATTTCAACAATCAGTAAAAGGCCAATTCCCAGGCACTGCTACCACACAGTGCCTGCCACGCAGTCCCCAAGAGAGTGCCTGGAGCTCTGTTCAGAAAGCAGCTCATGTCCCTAGGGTGTGGGCAGAAGGCAAGGCAGCCATTCCTGTCCTGCTGGACCAGAGGGCTTCTGCAGCTGAGCAGCCGCTTCTCCAGACTAAACCAGGCTATGCCACTCGGCCTTGGCAATCCTGACCCTCAGAGGACACGTATACGTGCCCAAGTGCACACATGCAGGCCCTCGGCTCTCACATCACTCCCCTTCTCCCATTCCCAGCTCTTGCACCTAGTGTGCCACAGCCAGGTCTCCAAAGTCTCTGCTCTCTACACAGCAGAGCTGTGGTCCAGGATTGGCTGCCTGACCCAGGCCCAAAGCATAGCCATTTGGAAACTGTCCCTTTTTGCGGGGAAGAAGCAAGCCAGCCAGCAGCTGCAGCAGACACTCCCACATAGCCCTTCTCTGACAGTTTCCTCAGTACGCGTCCCTCAGGGAATGTAGGCTGCAAAATGTCAGGAGGTAGAAATGTCTGCACAGGCAATAGTACCAACAGTGTATGTGTGTGCACACTCCCCTGCAGAAGTGTGCCGCTGTGCAGTGCAGACTGACATTGACTAAAACTACATGCACTTGTACAAAAACTGCAATCAACTTAGGAAGATGTCTCTAAATATGCAGCAACTCTGGTGGAATAAAATTATTGGCATATTGAATGTCACAGCGATAAATCTCAATTACCTGTTCCTTAACAAATAGTTCCTTAACTAAAAAAACAGTAGATGTTGAACCTAGAAGGTTATGTTTAAATGCTCCAATTAATTTCTATATTTCCGATCATTTGCCTTTGGGAATTAAAAAAAAATAAACAAGCAGGGTCCAATTCAGTGGAAGTATGTCTTTGTCCCCAGAGGTTTCTGCATGTGCAAGCATTTTAATCCAGACTGCCAGAACCCCCAGGCTTTTTACTTTTAGTTTGCAGAAGAAAACTTATCTATATTGACTTATATGTTGCACAGAGCAGACAAATAAAAGTCTCAGACAGGCCTTTTTTACCCAACAAAGGCTTATTTTTTTTCCATCCTTTGCTTGGGCTCAAGCACTCCTGCCCTGCGTGCCGCCACTTTAAACATGATCAGATCTGTGCTTCATTGCAAATAACAACTGACCAACAATGGGCCCTGCTTCATAGATTTGGGAATGTTTGGCTTAAGCTGCCAATGACTGAAGGCCTTTAACTCCCACCGGCCAGTCACAGTCCGCTTTGTTGTTGTCTGTTGATATGTCTGTGCTCATTATTCCTTGACATGCAACATCCCCCCTTCCACCCTCTAACCATCCACAACCGCACAGAAAGCAAGATTCAAATGGGAACAGCTGTAGTGGTTCAATGGGAAATGATGCCTCTTGTGCAAAGGGGAGGGAGACAGAAAAGGGAGAGGGCCTGTTTGAGAAAGGCAACAGCTTTCAGAGAGTCTCGTTTAAGAAATCTACTTTTGAATATACTTCAGTGAAATCATTGTTGAAATAGGCTGACAATGGAAATCTGCCCAGATTGAAAATGCCAGCCCTAATTCAAAAAACAATTCCTAGTTAATAGCTTGTTGCATTTTTAAATTATTTCTGGACTTTGAGCTTTTGAATTAAATGGCTAGCTGGGAAATGTTACCATTTTGTATATATGTTGTGCGTATAAATGGGCACAGATCTACACAGAGCTTTAAGTGGATTTTTTTTTCTAACACATTTTTGATTTATGATATCTGTAAGAATTATTTCTTTAAAGATCATCAGGATGTAAAACAGGATTATGAAAGTAACCATTGGTGTAGAATGTTAATCTAACATGGAAACAAAATTTGTAACACCACACTATAAGGTTAAAAAGAAAATAGTATAATAAAGAAAATACAAAGGCTTTGGCATGGTTTTTACAATCAACAATGGTTAATTTTGATATGTAGTTGTGAACAACTTCAAAACACTTAAGTTTAAAACTCTTGCAAGCACTTTTAATTGATTAGGAATGAATTCTAGATGCACAAAAATGATTGGACTGTGAACAGTAATACAACTATATCTAAGAACAATTAACTTTTGCTGGCCAAAAAAGAAACGTATGATTGCATGAAAATGTGTATAAAACATCTATAGAGTATTCTTGTCAAATATAAATGAAATTAACTTTATTATAGAAATCATTCTGAGGATTTCTAGGGAAGACAAATACTTACATTTTGACATAAAACAAATTGGATTATATCGAAGACACACTCTACCTTTTAGCTATCAACTTTTTTCTTCCTTGAATTTATATCTTACCCTTTTTTGCACATATACTTTATCTGTTAACAACCTTTGGAAAACCAACAGATATTTCTTACATAAATCTAGTGCGTGTTGTTCCAGGTTTAATTATATGCAAAGGAATGATACAAACTTGGAACATCAGTCCATAAAATGAACAGATGGGTAGAAGTATTCGATATATCTTGATAAAACTCTTAAATTCATGGCAAAGCTTGTTGATCATGGTTTCCTTTTTTTAAAAAAACAACTTCATGACCAACACAGATCAAACATCCATCCAGTCTACGTTGTTCTTTTTTTCATTATAACATACAAATGCCCATTTACAAATAATACACCAAAATGAATAAAAGTTTGGATACCAAAATGAAGATTTGTTCCAACTGATATCGTGCCTTCTGTATACAAAGGTCCTTGTTTCAAGTCCATTCCCCAGTGGTAAAATACAGGACACAGTTGTAGAACTGAAGTGCTTCTAACAGCCATTTTCTTTCTTTCCTGAACGCCCAACTGTTGTGTCCACATAGTCACTGACTGAATTAACACAATATTTCCTTTTTTTTTTTTTTTTTACTGTAATCTTGGCCAATATTGAGACATATCAGGTTCACTTCCGGGAACTTGAACTGGAACTGACACACCAGGGGAAATGAGTCCTAGAAGTGGATGAAAGAAATAGCCATGTAGATATTCCTTTTAAGAGACAGGCATGGAGTATGAATTTATAGGCTTTCAAAAGCCTCTAATACTTTCTAACATTTATTACTATATTATAAAGGATTTCAACTGTTACCAAAAAAAGTAGCTTCAGAAACTAGACAAGTTTATTCATACCTATTAATTCCAAGTCCCCCCACCCAAGATAAAAGAAAAAAAAAAACTCTTGATTTGTTTGAATGTTTGGAACTTCAGCAAGAAAACTATCTCTGGAAAAGCACTGTGGTACTTCTTCAGCTGCAGCGAAAGGCCTATAGGAGCTAGGAGGGTGAGAAGTCTTTGAACAAGCACCCACCACACAGCTCAGTGAGCCCTTACTTTTGAGGTTTGGCTAATAATCCGCTCTCAGAAGACAGTCTCAGGCCCTGTCTTCATGCACAACTTTTGTGACCAAATTCAGGAAAAACTACTTTGGTTTTTGTCTGTATGGTGTCAAATTACTAACTAGCTTAACTGAGTTTCCCTTTTCAATCAGTTTTTCCCAGAAATAAAGGCAGCAAAGAGTTAAACACACCCTCACACCAGGCCAAGAGGTTCTTTTGGGGTAAACTTTGAGCGAAGGGAGATCACCTGGCAAAAGAAGTTGTAAAGGCCAGCCCCGTGCAGCCTGCAGAGCAGCGGCTCACCTGTTGAAGTGGTGCCCGAGGTGCCCATTGGCTGACTGTTCATGTGTGTCTGCATATGTGGGGGGGTGTAGGTATCATAACTCCGCCCGTTCACCGAAGGGCTGGTGGGCAGCATGCAGGAGTACGAGGAGGTCTGGCTGGGGACTGGGGGCTGCGAGGAGAAAAGCAAACCTGTGGTTACTGAGAAACACATCACATAGCCCTATCCCCAAGGCTCCCTCCTCCCCAGGAACTCTGCCAACAAGTCTGATCATTAAGGATCCCTTCATGTAAAATATTGGAACTCCATGTGATAAATCTACAATCTGGCCTCCAACTAGTCCTTCCATTGGCCACAGCTGGAGTAAAGCCGTCTGTACACCAAACTTCTAAACCACTGTGAATTCAGACAACAGTTAGCACCATCCATAAATGAATAGGATTTTTGTCCATTTTCATCTCTAACCTTTACTGGCATCTTTAGAGAATCTGTAGTATGAGGACCTCCATTAAAACACATCGCCTCTCCCTGCAAATCTGGATCTATTTGGAAACCCTGTGACCCCCAAATCCCGTATCTCAAGCTTTAGGGCAGAGAGCAGTGGGAGGAGCTCTCAGTAAAGTGTGGTTTAGGGACCTTGAGAACCTTTCACAGCTGGACTCCTGGGATTAAAAATTCTTTGAAGAGGCAGATCCATAATGATCTCAGGTTAAAATGGTCAGAAGTGTCAGTAAATACAATCCAACCCCATCCTGAGAATTAACTGTGGCCGTATGGTGTCAAAAACCCAGAACCAAAAACCCAGATTGGGTTTTAGCCATAAAATTGTGTTGCTACACTCTACATGTTCAGACTGGTAGTGCTGAGATCAACCTTTCTCCTAACTAAATAAGAAATATGCAGAGCTGGGACAAAACCTCTCCTGAGCTCTCACGGAGCAATGCCAGTGCAGCAAACTTGGGATGAATTCATAGACGCATAATGTTGGGAACAGGGAGACAACAGTACAGTTTACTACTCTGCTCTGTAAATGGGAAAAATGTTTAACATTTCAGGATCCACATTCTCAGAGAGGGTGACGCATCAGAGAAGGTTCAGAGGAAGACATTCACCCTTTATAAAATGGTTGTGAAGATTTTGGTCAACAGAATGAATAGATGGACAGACTGGCCCACCCACACCAAAATTCAAAGAGTATTTTTCTCTGAACAGTAAAATCATTTTCATTGTCTTTATGCTTTATGAATGCAAATACTTTTGAATTATATAAATTGTGTGATTTTTTAAAAGTCAGTGTTTACCCCTACACCACTCTGCAATATGGAAACAACACTAATATATGGTAACAACACATTCTGTTATCCTCACAGCAACTTGGATATTGCCACAATATATAAAACTGAACAAGACACTCTGTGGCCTTATTAAAGTCAGATGATGACTGCCAACATCAAGTTCAAAGAGGCAAACAAGCCTTGAGGGCCTTGTCAGAATTTCAGCTTGCATTTGTTTCTAATTCCTACAATCATTTCCTCTAGGCAAACTGACTTCTGGAAAATTCCAGGGCGGTTATAGCAACACCAACTAATGGGCTGTTAATCCCTTAATTTACATCAATTGCACTATCGCCAGTAATATCCAGATGCAATAAAAATAAACATGTAAATAATTCCTATGAACTTGCTTATCTAGCTGCTCCTATGTTAGTCTGAAGACCGTGAAACATTCATTTTGCTGTTATTTGGATTCAAAATCCAGCAAAAGATGTTCAGTGGAGAATAAACAATCTGTGTAACCCCAGAACTGCTTCCAGCAGAGGCACATGCTGGCCAATCTCACACCATCCGACATCTCTAATTGTTGCACAAACAGGAGTCCCAGGAAAACCAAGGCAGACGGCCCATCAGAAGATGGATTTTTTTTTCCCATCAAGAATTCATCCAGTAACAAGGTCTAGTACAGGCCACCACCTGCCTTGTACAACTGACTTCATAAATGGTGAACCTAGTACAGAGCCTCGCGATGCATTTTGATGCATTCACACAATCCACAGCAGAGACACACTAAATTTCCAGCAAACACCTTCTATACCTTTTCTTATTGTAAGACGTACAGAGAAAACTAGCTTTCCCACTATAGAAAGGATATATCACTACGTAAAAATTCCATTTCTGGTCCTTTTTTTCTTCCTCACTAGTTTATCACATATACCATAAATAATGCCCCAAATGCATAGATTATATATTTTATTAATATGAACATATTAACATAAATCCAAATTTAAAAATACTAACCTCTTACTGTCTCACAGTGTGCCAGCATTATTTCCACTTTCTGGTACAAGTTTCACTGCTACCCAAAACATGCCCCAGTACCACCCAACATTGTCAAGCTAACATTATGATAAAAGGCAGATTAACTTGACTGAAGGGATCAGTTTTGGTTTGTTTTTTTTTTTTTTTAAGGGCATGAATCAATGAGTCAATCAATTAAAAGAGATTGGATTGACTGTCTCAGACTTGACTGGTCAGTCCAATCACTATAGTGCAAAAGGCTCCCAAGGGTGCAGACACAGCCAGCGGGGTCTGCAGAGCCCGACCTATTCCTCACTTCTTCTCAGGGTACCGGGTGTCGCTTACTTGCATAGGCAGGTTATTCGCCATCGTGAAGCTGGGCATGGGCGGCAGAGCGCTGTACGTGTTTGTGAGGGCTGTGTCTGTTCGGCCCAACATGGAGCCAGATGTGAAGGAGGAAACTGCAGAGAGAGAGAAATGACAAGTAGTCATGGTGAGAGTCCGAGCCCAGAGCAAGCAGGTTTAAACGCACTTATTAGCAGCATTACGATTTCAAATTACCAGGTGTGGTGGGTTGTGGGATTGGTTGGTAGACACTGGTGCTGAAACTACTGCTGATAGGAATATGACTAGGGGTGTTGCTGGCCTGTCTTCTCTGATTCCTCAGTTTTTCTTCTCTTCTCCATTTGGCCCTTCGATTAGAAAACCATACCTAGGGAGCAGACAGAATAGGTTAACCCTGTGCTGACCCCAAGCCAAGCCCACCCAACACCTCCATCGCCGCCCTCCCCACCTCCATGGCAGCAGATTATTTAGTAGATTGAACCTGTTACTATTTATATAAATAAATATAACGTGCCCTTTAGAAGCACGTTTGTCTCTAGGAACGGCAAGTGGTATGAACTACAAAGCGTGAAACCACACAGTCCCTGGGTACCTGTATTCTTGCTTCAGGTAGATCTATTTTGGCTGCTAGTCTTTCTCGGGCAAACACATCTGGATAATGGGTTCTCTCAAACTCTGAAAGAGTAAGTTATTTTCTATGTTGCGCCAGAACTACACAAAATATGTTGACCAAGCCCTGGATCAAGCTGATTCCCACTCCCATCACCTCCAGCCAATTCCCCTTAAAATCCTTTGGCTATTAGTGTTGACTGTGCTTGGAAGAACTTTCCCACCAGAACCAAGTTAAATTTTCTTTGGAATGATATTCAATGACCCTTCAGTGGCCTGAAATAGCCAAATCGTCATTTTTTCTTTGTAAGTTAGACTTCTAGTCTTTGAATTACTGGTACATGAAAAGAAGAAAGAAGACACACACACACGCACACACTCTGAAAAGATGCCCAGAGAAAATAAAAAGACAGAAAGAAAAAAGAAACCTTTTCAGTCCTCTATGCAAAGGGCCCTGGCTAAATTTAGCTCTTTGTACTGAAGATGTGGCATTTACTTTGATTTACTGCTTCTCTACTTTGAAAAACTCTATCACCTTTCTCCAGGGCCTCAATTTGCTCTTGGGTAAAGGATGTTCTATTTCTTTGTAGCTTCCGCTTCAGCTGAAGTCGCATTTGAGCCTCGTCTGAATCTTCTCCATTGGAGCTGATAGAGTTGGTATTCTCTCCCCCTCCTTCCTGTTGCTGGCAGCCATCTGGAACAAAAAGAATAGGACGGTAAGAGAAATTTGGAATAACTTGGAGCCTCCAAAAGGGACATGGTATAGTCTTAAGCTCCAAGAGCAGTATATTCTGACAGTCTCACCAAAACATTCCCAAGGTAACTAAGTATCAGCCTTCTTTCAATAAAAGACATTCGAGACATTAGTTACCTGGCCCACATTTTATTTCTCTCTGTTTTTATCAAGATGAGTCTTTACAGTACACACAGAGTGGCATTTCTTTGAATGACAAAATAAGCACTGAAGTTTCCAATTAAAATGATCTTTCATTAGTAACCCTGACGCCCCAAATGCCTCACTCAGTTCCCTTTCCCTACAGAATGTATTTACCTATGGCTGTGTTGGGAAAATAGAAGAGTGATGTTCAAGATTTCAGTTGATCTATAATCAGTAATTCCTATCTAATCAATTAGATGTTGATAGGTTTGTAGAAAATGCTATTAAGAAACCAAACCAAGCTTGTAATCTTTTAAAAAAAATATTTATCTAGTTTTTATTTGAATTCTGCACAGTCAATTTCATTTTAAAGGTTGTGAATTTAGAAGTGCTCGCATTGTTCTGCAGTTTTATTCAACTATTGTATGAGTGCGCTTCGCCTTGACACCTATTACGAGCACAGCTGTAATTATATCATCACCAAGAACAGGCTATAATTGCTGAAAATGGAATTTTATATTTAGATAAAAGGACTGTCCATTCTTTGTAATGTGTTGCACCAGAGAAAAGTAAGATTTCTTTTAAATTTTTAACGTGTAATTTTAAAAAAGAAATAGTAGAGAGTTCACTAACTAGCTAAATGTGCTATGCTGCAGCTGAATCCTTGGCATATCATTTAAGTGGTACATTTTTAATTAGGGCATTTCCACCACTTTTAATGTAATTTCTATCATTAAACAGGGGAAAGTTTTATTGTTTTCCCTTGCCGCTCGGAGGGTGAGATGTGCACTTGGGCTAGTTGTCTCTCGCCTTGCACCTTGCCTGTGAGGCCAGAGCCGGTCTGAAGGGAAGGACTCAGGCCCTGGCTGGGCCTCCAGCGCCACTGCAGGCTGGGTGCTGGATCTTGGGTCCTGAGGCCCCCAAGGGATATCAACTGGGCTGCCCCACTCCCTATCCTGGAAACTTGGCCAGTTGGCGGGGGAGGAGCCACTAGGAGTGCCTTGGTGGGAATCGACTTGGCCAGGAATATCATTTATAACCAGGAGACAATAGGCAGTGCCTTCAAAGAGTTCAGGGAATTGTGACAGGATCTAGTGGGATCTTTTCAGGAACTTTGAAATGTTTTAAAACCCCAACTTTCTCCCCCATTTAAACAGGCGGATTCATCGGCACTGGCCACCATATGGGCCCTTGGAGATCTATTGAGATGACCACCAACACTTGAATAGCGAGGGGCTGCTTTTCAGCGCCGCACAATGCCCTGCGAGTAAGGGAAACTATTAAACTCCTGGGGCAGGAGCGTTGGCAAACTTTCGTGGGCAGAATTTTGAGGCTACAATGAGTGCGGACAACAAAAGGATTCTCTTGAGGCGTGCAGCGGGCCACATTGTGTTACAAGAAGCCCAGTCAACAGACTTTTCAGTGAAGTGTGTTAACCCCTCTGCTCTGCTATCATTAATCACTGTCCGAAGAGCGGGCGCCTCGGTGCTATTTAGGGCGCTTGGCTGGGGGGCTGGAGGGTGGATGGGGGGCCAGGGCAGGGGGTGGCAGGAGGCAGGGAGGATGGATGGGGACCAGGCTGGGTGTGTTTGTGGCGGATGGGAGGAGGCAGGAGGGAGACCTGGGTTGGGGGTGGGGGAGGGAAACAGGGGGGAAAGATGAGGGGAGGGAGAAGGAGGGAGAAAGAAGACTCAAAAGAGACAGACGTCAGAAAGGTATAAGAAGAAAGGACGGAAAAGAATGAGGAGACAAGAGGGTCGAACAAGAGCGGGAGAGAGAGGAAGAAGAGGACAAGGGGGAGAAAGAGCATTAGTAAATAAGCAAGCTGTGGCTCTATTTTGGGTCGTCCTGCACTACATCAGAAGGGGGGAGCCGGGGCAGGGCTACTTAGCGGAGGGTGACAGGCTTGCTCACGACTCACGTGTGCAGGCACAAGTGTCTGTGCTAATTTACTGCCCCAAGTTTCTGGGTGACTTTTCGAAGTGTTTTGCTCCCCTCCTTATTTTTGGGTTTGGTGAACCAGGAAGACTAGAAATAACCCTTTCTGTGCCAATAGCAAGGCAGATCAGTTATGGCTTTTGGAAAATACAAAAATCTGCACACATCAGGAATTTTGGGTGGGGGTGCTGAGGAGGACACAGTCCCTATCTCTCAGATGGTCACTCATACCCCTGCCTTCCAGGAGGCCCCACCCCAGTCCCTTTTCTGGCTCATTCTATCTTGCCAGTGAGACAAAGCTGCCTGAGTCTCCCTCAGAAGACCCCTACAGATAGCATTCTCTGCTCTCCTTTGCCTATTTGACATTTTCTAAATTTTAAAAACATGGAGATTCATAATCATATTTCTCTCTCTCACACACACACAAACACACACACACACACACACACACACACACACACTCTTACACACATGGGAATGCTATAGTCACCCAGGGCTGGCATTTAAGGGGAGAAAAGTCAATAGCGAAAGGGGAGCTAGATTTTAAATCTTTAAGAAAAAAAAAAGTGGAATTAGCAGCAAGAAGAAACCCGTGGCTGCAGGATCCCTCCACGACCCTGGAGAGCAAGCGTGCACTATTGAAAATTTGCTTGCTACTTTAAAAGTGGCAACTGTTTGCAGCCAGACGGTCACCGGTGACCAAGTAGTCACTGTCAGATTGGGTGCCTTTTTTTTCCCATTTAGTGGCTTTACCTTCCACTCTTAAAGCTTTTAACAAAATAAAACTAGAAGTTGGATCTCAAATTCCCCACATGATAAACCTAAGCGGTAGACAATTAAGATATCTTCTTTAAAAGGCGCCCCCTCGGAGTCGCGCAAAGAAGGGGCCTTCAATGGGTGCCGTCCACCTTGCAGCCTAATCCGTGAGAAGGCGAGTGAA
This sequence comes from Lemur catta, assembly GCF_020740605.2. Lineage (NCBI taxonomy): Eukaryota > Metazoa > Chordata > Mammalia > Primates > Lemuridae > Lemur > Lemur catta. Next base: position 82,313,346 of record NC_059134.1, read on the forward strand.
AGCGCCTCCCATTATCCCAGCCCCAGGACCATCTGACGCTGGGGATAGGATTTGTTTCCTGGAAGAAGGAGAAGAGAAAGAGAGAGAGACAGAAAAAAAAAAAAGACGCTGGGAAATAAAATCATTCCTTAGTTTCTTAGTGTCTTAATCAGTGAGGCGGAAAACAAGCAAGAAAAGATAGCAACCCGGTTGCGGCACCTTTTCAGCTCTGGAGCGCGGATCAAAACATTGTAGCATCTGTTGAAAGAGAGACTGACTAAATCCTATAGAGGGCCTGGGTATTATGGGGGGTGGGGGTGGGGTGAGGGGAGGAGATAAGAAAAAGTGTCTCCGTGATCCCTAAAACCACCAAATCGCTGGAGAATTGGGGCTGGATAGAGTTGTCTCTTGTTGTTGTCAGCCCACATCTTCACGATTTTATTCACTGCCGCATGGCGTTGATCAGATGGAAACCATATTTGTCTCCCTCTGAGACCTAACCTCGCCTTATGCTTTTGGAGTAATGGACTCTTTAAAACCCAAGAACGGCTTCCTGGGCCGGGAAAGGGGGCCAGGGAGGGAGGGGGACCCTCTTAGCGCCGAAAGGCCTGAGGATTCCGCAGGATCGTGAGCGGAAGCTCGCCTCCAGCGCCCGAGCGAACCGAGGGTGACACGCGTCCTCCCCACGCAGCTGGGGCTACGGGTTGTGCACCTGGGGGAGGAGGCACAAGAACGGGGGTTTTGGAGGGGGAATTGGCAGTTGACCCAGAATTTTCTAGCAACTAGGCACGTTAAAGTTAAAAGCTCCTGAACTAGCGCCACCTCCGGCCTCAACCATCACCAAGAGTTTAGCAGGTTAGACTCTCGCTTCCTGTCCTCACGCTGCCAGGGACGAAAATTTGCCCTAATCGGGCGCCACCTCTGGTGGAAGCCGCTGCCCTCCTCTTCTGTCTCGGCGCCAGGAAGCGGGAAGGCATATCCACCCCCTGCGCCCCAAGCAAATGTGAGCCCTCCACCCGGGAGGCCCGGAGTTGGAGGCTCTGGACTCAGCGCCCCCATCCTCCAGCCCTTGGCCACTGTGTCCTGCGTCCCTCCCCAAGACTTCCTGCACCAAGTCGGCCAGACTCTTGGCGGGGGGAAGGGGGTCACCAGGACTTAAGATTGCTGGGGGCGGAAGGTGGACGTTGTCAGGAGCGCGAGTGCGAAGTTCCGGAGTCATTTGGGTGTGTCCAGTGTGTGCACCTGGGAATCCTACAGTTTCAAAGGTCAGGCGGGGTTGGGGTTGGCTACACTCAGCTGGGTCAATCGCTAGCCCCACCAGAGGCTGGAGTCGGCCGGGGCCTGGGCACCCGCTGCGCTCCCGGAGGCCGCGGGGTTCAGGCCCTCGCGGGCGGGGTCGCCCAGGGGAGCCCGGGCCCCGCGCGTCAGGAGGCCTCGGCCGCCGAGTGGCCGCGCCGGGAAACAAGAAGCGAGCGCTTTGCTCCCTATCTTCCCAGTGTCCGTCCTATATTGTTTTCTGCTCTTAAAACTGACATGTCTAATTGGCAATTGGTGCCGAATCGTGTCCAGAGGTCTCTTGTGGAACATTTCTACAGCTGTCTCCTTCAACTAGACGCTTATTCATGTCGCCTTAATGAGAAACAAAACGTTCTCTAATGAGCAATTACAGAGCGACAGGATTGTTCCCATAACAAATTCTTGCGAGTGACAGAAGCATCCTTTGTACCAGATATTTCGCATACTGTTACCGATTTTCCCTTCCCTAGCCCGACTCCACGGAGGCGCCGGGCATCCGGAGCCGGTCCGAGAGCGCACGGACGCGCCGGCAGCCTCCTCGCCGTCCCGCGGCCGCCCCCGGCCCGGAGCCCCCAGGCTCCGTTGTGCTCCTGGGAGTGAGACGCCACGTCCCATTATCCCGCATATTATCTCCTTGTCACGAGGACAACAAATACCGATTAATCTTCAGAGTAAACTGTTTCCTATTCTTGACCAAGCTAGGTCGGTGTGCGTGTGCAGGGGGGTGGGGGGGCAACTGACCCCCTTCCCCAGCCGCTCCTCTTCCTCCAACCCTTCGCACGGAACCTGGGGCATTCCAGGGCAGATCTCGCCTTCCAGCCCCAGAGCCGCTCCCTGCACCCCGCCGTCCTCCTCACAGTATCCTCACCCCACCACTTCTACGTAGTCGCCACCCACAGAGAGTGTAGACTGGGGGCCCGGAGGGGTGGAGGGAGGAGGGGGAGGGGCAAGGATGGTGGAGTTGTTTTAGTTGGGAGACCACCACTTCCAATGCCCAATTCTCCGCTCGGCCCAGCATCTCCCTGCTCACCTCCGATGCACCCTACTCATAGTCACATAATTTGTCAATTATGGCAAAAAGCAAAACGATACAATTATGTTTACCTCCCAGTCTGTCAGTGTGTTAACTTGTCACACTTCTACAGCAAGGGGCTCTCCGTGCATTTTAATGTCAAACTTGAATAATGCACCACCGGGCTTGCTCTTACACGTGCACATACTCCTGCCCACAAACACACACACACCGGCCATGTTCATACTACTCTTGTCACGCACAACCCTCACATTCCCAGGTCAACAGATGGTTCAACAACAACACCTACATACAGTGTAAGTTGATGTGTCCCAGGCCCTTGAATGCAGTCTTCCCTACCACATTCCCCAAGCACAGAAACCCAGAGGAGGAAAAGGCTGGGGCAGGAGAGGGTAGGCAAGGGGCTGCATATATATGGAGAGTTGGGAGGATGGCTGCGTGGGTTTTACCTTGCGTAGGTTGCCCTGGCACCGAAGTCCCCGGATACCAACCCGGGCGGGTGCCCCAGCTTCCGGTCTGCCCGTTCAACATCCTTAGTTTATCATACATGCCGTCTGCGCCCATCTGTTGCTTTTCGCTAGCCAGGTTGCGAAGAACTCTGTTTATTGATGACACCTGCAAATCAAACCAAAATCAAACTAAATGGTAGTGTCTCCGGAAGACACAGTCACCCATCTCAGCTCACCCACTGCCTTAAAAACCCTCAACACATTTAAAAGCCTGGGACAGTGGGTGGATTTGCAGATACACTGTGGAAAAAAAATGACAGCCACCACTCTTGGCATGGAAATTGAGTTGGGTAGAGAACTGGGAGAAGGGGAGTCCTTCGCCGTTGCTCGGTATCTCTGGTGACCTAACTCACATGATAGATTTGCTTTGTTAAAACACTTCCCGAAAAAAAAAAAAAAGATTTAGAAGTGGTTTAGAGCTTTCTTTCATTTTATTTGTTTTATATTAGGGTGGAAATAGGTGTGTGACACCTGAAGGAAGGTTCAGGCAGGTGGATTTGGAGGAAGTTAGAATCTAGTTTTCATTTTCATTTTCCTTCTTGATTCATGTACCTTTCCCCAGGTGCCTCTGCCCTTTGTTTTGCAGCATGCAAATGAAGTGAACGACTTCCCACACTTGACTCCCATTTTCCAGACAGTCAAAAAGGTCAGGGCATTCCTCTCGATACCCCCAGGTACAGAGGAGACAAATGTGGAGTAGGCAGAGGACAGAGACAGAGCTACACTGGGACAGAGGAAAGTGGGAGGAGGTAAAGAAGAAGGAGGTAAAGAGAGAGCATGGAGCTTAGGTTAGGGGGGGCAAATGTCCTCAGTGAACTTACACTTGGTATGTTATCGTTGGTACAGACCCCCTCGGACAGTAATCTGTCTCGGATTTCCCAAGCAAAGATGGACGGGCACTCCCGCTTATACTGGGCTATTTTGCTTACAACTTCTGGAGTCGCTACTCTCGGTTTACTACCACCGATTGCCCTGGGTCTGATGGAGCCAGTCTCGTAATACCTGCCCAGAATCTTACTCACACATCCGTTGGACACCTGCATAGGGGAAGTGGACAGAAAACCACATTATTAATAATTTCAAGACAAAAATAAAATTGTTTAAGTATGCATTAAACAATGACAAGCTTACGTTTTGATTGTCCAGCACTTGGACTTTTGCATCTGCATGGGTCTATAACACAAAAATATACCTTCAATGGTATGAGAACTTACTGTAGAGAGCTTTTTTTCTTAAAATTACATCTGTAGCCCTAAAAACTACAAATATGATACTTTCAAACAGTTTGAACTAAAAAACTAATTTAAAGTTTTTTTTCAAAAAACTGTTTCTTAAAACACTGCCTGAAGATGCATCAAAATGAAGTCAGATTAAATTTTTTGTGCTGATCTTGCTTAAATTGGTGTTATGTTTTAAAGAGCAAAGGGGAAAAATAAACTGCATTTTAACTTCTTTTTCCTTAAAAAAAAATGCCCAATTGAGTAAATCTGACTTAGGGAGGGGTAAATAGCAGTTGCCCTTTAAAGTCAATATATGTTCTTCATAAACATGAAGAATGAAAACAAATATCTGATAATCTGAGGTAAGCATGGGATGGGGAAGAGCGGAATGAAATTATGCCGGTTTATATATCTCAGCTCATTACAGTTCATAAACTGTTATCGCAATGAATGTCTTTACCAAATGAAAAAACGTTTTTTTAAAAAAAAAATCACAGTTTTTTTTGCTTAAGCAGATGAGTTATCTTATGTAACTGGCCCAGGTTGAAAGAAATAGGGAAGGATGGTGGAAGGAGAGGGGAAAGCCGGAAGGCAGGGGAGTGGGGTGGAGACTGGGGACTGAGGACTGGGGTGGGTGAGGGTGGGGAGTCCATAATTAGCAGCATTTACAGTAAGAAATGAAGAGAGGGCGTTGAGAGTGGAGGGCCGCGGGAGCGGCGAGTGGGGCGGCGCCGGGAGGATCACCTGCAGAATTCGGGAAATGTCGCACGGCCGGGCCCCGCTGTGAGCTAGCTCTACAATCTTCTGCCGGGTGGAGTCCGGCAGTGGCCGCCCGTTGACAAAGACACCACCGAGCTGATTCACTCCGCTGTGACCTGAGGAAAGGGAGAGTAGGAAAGGAGAGGAGAGCAGAGCAGAGTGAGGAGGGAGAAGAGGAGGAGGAAGAGGAGGGGGAAGGAGAAGAGGAAGAGGAAGAATAAGAGGAAGAAGAAAAAGAGGAGGAGGAGGAAGAGGAAGAGAAGACAACCACAATGCATCCTCAGCCCTCTGCCAACCCATGCCAACCTCGGCGATCAGGTCCCTGCTATAGATCAAAAAAAATGACAACCGGACCACCAGCCATGCGGGGCATCAGGCAGCCCAGCCCCAAACACAGTCGTGCTCCTGCCCGCTGGACTGCAGAAGCCACGGAGTCAGACACATGCCAAGGAACAAGAATCATGTGCCTCACTACCACCATCACCCCATCAGTGCCCCCCAGCCCGCTGCCCTCTTCATAAACACTCTAGAACCCACAAAGTGCAAATGACCGGCTCTAAGGTTCTCCTCCCAAAGATCTCCTTTGAGTGTCACTGAAAACCGTGAGTTCTTCAGAACCCACACTGAATCTCCAAGGTCTCTGCAGTGTTGCAACAGTGATAAGCAAATCCTACAGCCCTTCAGTGCTCCCTTGGACGCCAAAATCCAGAAATGTTTGCGTCACAATCCAAACTCTGGCGAAGGCCCGGCACAAACACCAGGTTTGGTTTAGTCTAGTTTAGTTTTAATAAGAGAAGGGAAGGGAGCGGAGTAGAGGAGAACCAGAGCAGCAAATCTGTGGCTAGTGAACCCCAATCCTGGTCTCCGCACCTCCACTGCCGAAGTGAGAGTCAGCCCCCGCTCGGCTTCAGCCACGAAGGAGACGGGCTGCCGCAAGTAAGGCCGAGAGCCGGGGGTCTGCGCTCTCCGGCCACTGCTCGCTTTACTTCCGCCGCTGAACTCCGCCCTCCCCTCAGCCAAGGACAAATATTAGCAAAAATCAAAAACAGAAAGGAAAAAGAAAAGACCACATTACAGCGTCCCCCATCCCTCCTTTATCTTTATATCTCACCACCTCATCCTATTGTCCAATCTTAGAGAATAGGGAGAGGGAGTTAGCACCTCTCTGTAGCCCCCTCCCCAAAAACCACAGGCACACATACAAAGCCAATCGCCAATTTCCACTTCCTTAAAAATCTCCAACCTGCAGCCCCGACTCTAGAGAGCAGCCCTCCCTGGAGAAGACGTGGCTCCCTGCTCGGCTCTTCTCTCCTCTCCTCTCTTCTCCTTGGAGCCTCCTGATAAATTGACTCCAGGAGCCTGAGCTTCTTAGCAATAAATAAGCTCCAAATATAGAAGAGGGGGGAAAATATGATGAGCCTCTCTGACATTTGTCTTTAAAATAAAACTAGCTGCACGTCAAGTTTGAGCTTAATTTCTGGAAATAGGCGGAAGTCGCTCCGGATCATGCATGGAAGGCTAATTGAAAAGATCAGTCGGGGCGCTTGTGGCAGCCTTGTCACTTTGTGACAGTGCTCCGCTCCGGGAAATTGCATCGTCACGACAAACGGGACCGTGATAAAACGACCCTTTCCGTCCCTATTTGTAGATCACTCAGATGAGATTGAACTGCACTCGTTTCCCCTTCGAGGGGAGCCGCATTTTCAGGATAGCCGAAGGCTTGGGGCTGGCGGGGGTGCTCACTGAGGGTGGGGCAGAGCCTCAACTCGATGAGAAGTGACAGGCGTTTGGAGGATCTGGGCTGCGGCCGGGCCCAGCGCATGCGGGGACATTGCGGGGACACCACTTCTCCAACAGAGTAAGGCCTAGTCCGCGCTTCCGGTTTCTCCTAAATTCCCTTTATTGCCTTCCTTTGCCTGACAATTTCTATCTGGCGCTCCAGCTACCGAGCCCCACCTCTGGGCAAAGGAAGCCTTCCCGGAAAAAGAAAGGCTGTCCCAGAGAGACCAAGAGACACTTTCCAAACTTCACGCATAGTCAGGGCAATTCCCAGTCTACGGATGCCAAGGCGTGTGAGGCCGCCTAAACCTAGACCTAGACCTCCCTCCTTTTCCCCCATTGCAAAAAACAACAACTTGCACGCCACCTCCGCAGCTACGGCTGGCGGGTGCTCGCCCAGCAGACGCCAGGGCCAGGGGCGCCTCTGCCAGCGTCGAAATGGCAGTGAGGAAACGCAGCTCTAAATTCCCCTTCAAAGGTTAAGCTTCAATCATTGTGTCCCTTCCCTAGGGACGGCTGGCGCTCTCGCCCAGTGGTGATGATTATGCGCCTAGAATTCGACCGCGAAGCATCTAATAGGAAAACATATGGTGTCAATTTGGATGCTCCGCGCCTCGCGCACAGCCGGGAACGAGCGGCACAAAGCCCTGCGGGCCAGTCTGCGACCCCGCGCCCCTCGGGGCCCGCCAGCCAGGCCGCAGCGGCAAACGCTCAGCGCTGCCCGCCCTGGCCGGGGCCCACCCGAGAGAGCCTGCGGCTGGGGAGTCTGAACTCCAGGCGGAGAACTCAGCCGCCGGGGCGGGGGTGGGGGGTGCCTCCTGGGCCAAGCCCTGGGATCCGGCAGGTTCTGCACAACTACCGCCACACAGCTCGCCACCTTTGTGCCCTTTCCTGAGCTTCGTGCCTACCAGGCCCGGAGGCGCCAGGGGGCGACCAGCGTTTCCAGAACAGAAGGCTAAGGCGCTGGAGACCCTCTTAAGTCTTCGCTGTTCGGCAAGGGCAGGTTGCTAGAAGATTTAGGCCTTTCCACACACCCAGTACTGTTGAGCTCTGAAGCCCTGTACCTCAACCCGGTTTCACTGGGCCTCCAGGCTTCCAGGCCCGAGCTCTAGACTAGCCCTGCCACATACTAGCACCCACCGACCAAGCAGGAAGGTGGGTGGGAGCCCAAGGGGTCTGGGCAGAGGAAAGAAGGGAGGCACAAGAGCCATGGAATCAAAAGCACCTGGGCCTGGGACGACCAGGACCCACACAGTTGCAGCTGGCAGGGCAGGGCTTTTCCAGTTCCTGGACGCAGCCCCCACCTTCTTCCCACACCCAGTAAACCCTCCCAAGCCCTGTAACAGCCCCACGGTGCAAGTCTGCCACCCCACCCCTCTGCTAGGCCTGGGTGCTCTGCTTCCCTTCTAGGCCCATAGCTGGGGTGGGAAGGGGAGGAGCTGCCCTGAGAGTGACTTGGGGAGGGAAGCCCCTCATCCTGCCCGGTCGGTGGAGACATTCAGTCTTGGCTAAGCCCAAAGGGGCCTCCTTTTCCTCGCGCAACTTGGAGAAACCTTCGCCCCGCCCTGCTCAGCCCAGCCCCTCTCTCCGAGGTCAGAGCCCGGGCAGGGGCGGGGAGGGGGTGTGAGTTACAGGATTTGGGGGGGGGGTTTCTCTACAGCAGCTTCGAAAACTCGAGAGGGCTGTTCTTAAGGGCCCAGCCCCTGCCCTTCCAGGATCGGGAACAGCAGAACAAACGCCCTCCCCTCCCGGGCTGCCGGCCTCCCCTCCCGGGCTGCCGGGAGCGGACGGGGGCGCAGCCGGCGCTGGTTCCCGGGCCTCTTCCCTCCAGCGGGCGGCCTGGCCAGCGCCGCCACCGCGAGCCTCTGCGCCCTCCGCTGACCCGCGGGTCCGCGCGCCCACAACCCGAAGTCCAAAAAAGACCAGAGGCACTTACTGTTCTGCATGCTGGCGCTGGATGGGGGCCGCGGGATCCCACGGGGCTCGAATATGGGTCTCTGTTTGCAAGAAAATAGGAGTTAATCCTGGGCTGCCGCATCAAGTAGGCCTGAACTCCCGGGCCAGGACAGGAGAATCTCCCTTCTTTAGGTATTGATCAGCCGCTTGGGGCGATCTGAGGGTCATCCAGCTCTGCCAGTGCATACAAAATCTACCCGCTGAGTTTCAAACAAAATACTCCAATATTCCCAATCCATTTCCTCCAAATCCTTTTGTGGTTAACCCTTTAATCAGGAGAACCCATGACCCAATTTTCAATTTCATCTTCCATCTGAACTATAATGAAGAAGTATACTGAAATAGTTTGCTTTGACTTTTTCTGTTTTTTGAGCCCAAAGCAGCCACTGCAGAACTTGCCTGAAATCTGGGATGTCTGTCCACTCTTACAATAAAAGGCCTCACACATCTGCGCGTCCCTAGTTAAAGTCTTCCCCCTAAGACAAAACAGAAGGAGAGAATCGTATGTCAAACTGTGGCTCAAACGCATAGGCCCATGGGCTCTCTGAGCCCCACCCTCAGGAAAAAAAAATGTGCAACTGGGGTTCAATCAAACTGCCATAAACTCTAAATCTCAGCATTACACCCACATTTCCAGCAGCCTCTCCCACAGAAGTCCCCACCCTTTGGAAGAGGCTGCTCTGGTCTGGCTTGGGAGAAGTGGAGAATCTGATGAGTTGGGGTCCCACTTTGTAAAAATATCAAGAACCATGGAAAGGAGAAGGGGGAAACAGGAGGGATAGTGGAGAAAAGAGTAGAGGCCAAGAGCTGGGGAGCAGGAGTGGAGACTAATACCTAAAGTTTGGAGGTGAGGGAAGGGGACCTCCAAACTTCATGGCTCCTGAGGGCAGAGGCTAGAGCAGTTTGGGAGGGCTGCAGGGGCCATATTTCCTCTTTCCGTAAGGAATTTCACCACCTCAGTTGTCCCAAGATCCCCAGAACCCAACTCTCTGGTTACCCCTTTATCCTTCATTCCTTCCTCAAAAAAAAAAAAAAAAAAAAAAACTTTCCCGTAGCCCCTTCTCCATCTATCTCTTAGCTCTTTCTGAGACTTTGAAAGTGTCAAGCCCAACTTTTTCCCCCAAACCTCGCTTATTGTGATTAACTCCTCTTTTGGCTTTTAGATCTTCCCCTCTTTTACTGTACTGTGACACACGCTGTCTACCTCGCCTCACTGCTTTAAAAAGTACGAACAGGAGGGGGTGAGCGTGGTCGACAAAGCCTACAGACAGCAAACAATGGCTTCTATTCTCTGGCTTTCCTCGAACCCAAGGAGCAAAACCAAGTCTCCCTAACCAGCAACACAGTTTCCAACCAAACGTACCAACAACCTACCAACTCACAAAGGGAACAGAGGGACACTTCTAGCTCCATAAGTCCTGACCCACTGCAGGTCCTCCAAGGCTCACCCTCCTCCACCCCCTCCCCTACCTTTCCCTAAATCAGATTCTTGGGAGAGTGGAGAAAATAGAAAAGTAATTTCTTGTTATAAATATCTGGAGGTAATTGTGTTACTGGTGTGAGTTGTTAGGGGCTGTAAAAAGATACAACGGCACCGTGGGGAGCTCAATTGGGAAGAGAGAGTTACAATAAAGAGCCCATTCAAGAGGTTTGCCCCCCAAAAAGGAGGTAAAATAATGAAGTAGTCACAGCATCATTTCTCCCTGTTGTTTTTTTAATGCATTATTTTTCCTGTTTTGCCTACAGTGATTATTAATTTTGCCTGCTTGTAAGCAAAGAATTCCAGAAGCACATTTTACTCTTCCAGGCCCTTTGTGGTCTAATTTTTAACTAGCTGGTAAGCAGCTTAAATCCATAAAAAATAAATCTAAGATGAGGACTTTTCCTCAGCATCCGAATGTGGCCTGGTAAATATTGGCCACGGCAGAGGGCTACCTAGTTACCTTAAGCTGAGATGGCTCTCCAACAACTCCCTCCTCTCAGTCCCCGCATCCATAGTCATGCCCCAGACAGGCAGATACCTCAATTGTGACACAAAATGCCCCTCCACCAAATGCAGGACTCTAAAGCAGCAAAGTAGTAGGCTGGGAAAGGGGGAGTGGAATTCCCCTAGGAGGGGTACAACTTCCTGAACTCCTCTCTGTAATCCACACTGTACATAATCACAACTGAATGCCCCCATTCGGGCTGGGAGGTAACTTCATGATGCCATTTTTAAAAATTCACTAGCTGATTCCAGAGAGGCCTAGCTGATTAATTTTCGAAGCAGCTGGGAAGGTGGTAGCATTTCAAATTCCAGTTCTGCTCCACTCCCATCCCCCTCTCGGCTAAGAATCTATCTCATTACTTAAGTAATCGTTAACACTTAGTGCAAAAGCAACCCAGGAAGTGAGTCCTATGGACATCCAGAAGCAGTCCTGTGGACTCAGAGAGGCCAGATCCCTGAGCCGAAGCCTGAGCACCCCAGCTCAGCCCGTGGCTTTGTATGGCCTTGCCAGGGCCATAGACCCACATCCAGAACTGTCTCCAGACACTTTGGAGTCACCCCGGCCTTCGTCCACTAGACCACAGGGCCGCTACCCCCCTTCCCTGTCCCCAACCCAAGCCTCAGCTTTCAAATGCTGTTGTTATTTTAATTACTTAATTCTCAAAATCCATCCCAAAACTTCTTAGCTGGGGTAAAGGGGAGAATTCACTTTCGGTCCTCCCAGTCCCCAGCCAAAGAGTAATTAGCAATTAAAATGACAAAGTTTTACTCTCTAGGGCCAAATAAGATAACAACTAATCAAATTGCCTTCAGACGTTTGCAAAGGTCACCGGCCATAAAAAATGTAATGTCAACTGCAACAACTATTATTTCTCCTCAGTAAATTCACCAGGCTATCAAGCTTTTTGCTTTTCATTTCATTTTCTGCTCCCACCCCCTTCTTAAACCTTCCCAAGTTCGAGTTAAACGTCCAAAATGGCTTAGGAAGCTTGGGAGAGTGAGGGGAAAATAAAAAGAAAGAAAGAAAGAAACCACGTTCACTTTGTTTTTAAACTTTCTAGAAATCACCCATGAATGAAGGGCTGGGTTTTAGCACTCGAAAAAGAAAGCATTTCCACTTGAAATTCAACTCCATTTCCCCCAATTACACTTGCTAAAATTCAGGGCTATTATGGTGCAGGGAGACTGAGAAAATCTGCACAAGGAAAGAGGCAACAACTTTATGAACTTTGAAAAGACACTTTTCCTCCTTGGGTCTTAGAACCGAAAGCTCTCAAATTACTCAGACTAATTAGCTGAGAGAGGATGTGATCAGACGAGGAGGAAAGCCAATGCTTTCATATCGATTTATTTGTAAGACCTCACAAAGAGAAAAATCAGAGGACAGGGAGTGGAAAAAAAAAAAAAGCAACCACCTTGCCACCTAGAAACTTGTTGAAATGGCAACACCTGGTGCGACTTGGTCAGAGAAAACAAGGAAAGATACCCACCGAGAGCTGGGGGCCGGAGGACCGGGAAGACCCCCAGCCTTCGCAGGGCAAGGGAGAGGAGGGTTTGGGAAGTCTGGAGAGCGAAGAGTTTTCAAGTTCCGAGCTGTGCGCTCAAGTTAAGTTGGGGGCAAGAGCCTGGGGGCTTGATGGAAGCTGACAGTCCTCCAGTCCTGCTCTGAGTTCCCTCGGAGCGCGCGTCCGACCGCCTTGGCCTGGTGGCTTCCTTCCCGGCTCGCGCTCCCTCGCTCGCTCTTTCTCTCTGCCTCCAGCGTGTGGCTGCCTTGCCGACTGACTCTGCTCGCGCTGGTGGCGGCCGTGGTGTCCCCTTGGCGCTCGAGTGCCAGCGGGCTCTTCTGCGCCGGAGCCCAGCGCGGCACAAAGCCCGAGGGCCGGCGGCGGGCGGCGGCGCGGCGAGCCGGCTCCCTCGGCGCTCCCTCGGCGCGCCCGCTCTCTGGGCCCCGGGCTGGACAAAGCAGCTGGCGGCGGCTGGCCTCTGAGGCCGTTCCGGGGCCTTGGGCACCACAGAGCCTCCTCGTCCTCTCCCGCCGGTCGGGAGCATTTGGCAATGATGGGCCCGGGAGCCGAGGCTGCAGCCGCGCCTGGAGCCTCGATTCTTGCTGCGAGCTCAGCCCGCGCTGGCGCTGGGGCTGAGCCGGCCGCCCGCCCCAGCACCGCGCCGCTCCCGCTCATCGGCCGTCGCCCTCCGACGCGGGCTTTCGCTGGAAGTAGAAAGTTTGGGCTCCTGCGTGGAAACTTCTCCTGCCCAACACTCCCGGCGTAGCAGTGGGGGAGGGGACCGGCGAGAGGGAAGGAAGGAAGGGGGGAGGAAGGGGGAGACCTGCCTGAATATTGCAATAAAAATAAAGCGAGATGAAAGAAGCGGACTCACCTTTATGAGGCATCCTCTCTCGTTGTCAAAGCTTCTGTCAAGAGTTTTGTTTGGTTGGGGTTTTTTTTATGCTGCTGTTGTTGCTTAAAGACCACAACGGTTTGAAATGACGGTGTTTTAAAGGAGTTGGTGGTGAGAGTTTTCTCCACGGACGCCGCTGGGTTGGTGTGTGAGAGCAATTCTCAGATCCCTGGGAAGGAGACAGAGATTGACAATAAAATGGGCTGTCAGCGGCTGGAGAGTGAGAGATAAAGAGTGTGGGTGAGGGAAGTGGCTGCAGCCAGCACACCTATGCTGATTGGTGATGGCTCAAGTGTGTTAATGTGTGTGTGCCGGCGCCCGGCCTCGCCTCCACCGCTCCTCACTGGCCCATTAGCGAAGCCTGACCTCTGTCATCATCCTCCAGCAAAACACTTCCTCCTGCGCCTGAACCAGAGCGGGAAATGAGGCCGAGCCACTGTTCGCTTTTCAAACCCACTAATCACTCCGCAACATGCAAATGCACCGCTCGCTCTCACACAAAATATTGCTTTATGCAAAGCAGCGCCGGGGCCTCGCGCCAGCCGATTGGATGCTCCCTCTCCCCGCCTGGTGCAATTGGTCCGTTTGTTTGAATATGAATACACTTGTTTTCGGCTCCGCTGGTGGGTCCCGGCTTCTCTCCCCAGCGCTGGGCCCCCGCGCCCGGGCTCTGGCGCTAGCCGACATCTCCCGTCTCCGCGCGCTCCGGGAGTCAGCGCGGCCCGCACTGCGGCCGCGAACTTGAGCGGTCGAATGAAGGTTTCTGGGCTGGGGATGTAGCCCTCACCCCGCACCGCCCCCCCCCCAGCTGGGTGCAGGACTCCCAGCCCACGGAGGGAACAAGTTTCTGCGCTGTGCTTTCTTGCCAACTCGAGTGCAGCGTGGCCTGCCGCCCCGCCCCCGCCCGCCCCCCTCTCCCGCCCCCGCCCCACCTCGGCCTGGGCCCCAGGACTCGGAGCACAACGGTGGCTGCACTCTAGGCCACCTGGCCTCTGGGAAGAAGAGAAAAGGGGCAGGAGCGTCACTGGGTCCCGGCAGCTCCACTCCGGCGTCGGAGGCCTCAGCGAAGCCCTAGGCCGAGAGGAGGTCGCCTGGCCAGAACCCAACGAGGCCAGCGGCCTTCCCAGGCCAGGCCTCTGGGGGCCTGTCCATTCCCCCACCGCGCTCCCCTTGGCCCTTTCTTCTTTCCTCTCTCCTTTCGGAAGCCGCGGTGCGCAGCGGAGCGGAGGCAATGACCGAGCTGGAGAGGCCCGAGTAAACACGCCACTTACTTTGTGTACAGAGGGTTCTTGTGAAAAGCCCTGAAGAGTCCTCACCAAACACTCACCAACTTCTCCCACGTGCCATTTGTTGACTAAGTGCGGCTGCTTTTCCAGGCGCTCCAGAGGAGGGGAAGCGAGGGGGAGATAAGCGGGGAGGAGGAGTGATGGAAGCCTGGAGGGGGGTGACCAACGCTGCGAGAGCTTCTGTGGGGTGTGTGTGTGTCCGTGTGTGTGTCCCTGCGGCCACGTCGGTGCGTCGGTGTGTGTGCCACCGGTTATCTGTGTGGGGCGTGTGCCTCCGCACCAAGACTCCCTCTCCTGGGTCTGCTCAGGCCACGGAGGCAGCCCCCCTTCAGCTGTTGCCAGAAAACCGGGGAGGAAAGTAAGTAAATGGCTTTTCTCTTCTGACCACACACCAGAAGTCCATTTGTTGAATGCCGGACGATTAAGACACACCTCAGTACACTCCAAAGGCGCCCCTCAGAGCCCGCAGTTAAGGTGACAGGGGAGGAGCAGTTGCCTCGTCCTGCGCTGTCCGGAGCTCTCTCGGAGGCTGCCGGGCCGTGGGGCCGGGAATGGGAAGGCCTGGGATGCGGGACACACCCCAGGACCCGGCAAGGGGGCATGGTGTTGGCAAAGCTGAGGCAAAGAGGCTGAGATGAAGCCGCCGCCGGGCACACTTGACTCTTCTTGACTTATGAAAAGTGCTGAAAGTCAGAGCTCATCAATAAAGGCTGCGCAGCCTGAACTCGCTGCTGACAGGCCGAGACGCCGCCGCAGCCCCTGGGCGCCGGGACCGTGAGGACTCTACTCTGCAGGCCGCCTTGGGTCATCTGGCGTGGTGTGGGCCTCACGCTTCGTCCCTACCGGGGACCCAGCAACCCCGCGACCAAGGAGCCAGAGCAGAGCTCGTGGGGGAGCGGAGGCCTCTCTGGCCCGAGCCAGAGTTTGGGGCGCACAACCCGCTCACCTCTCGGGCCTGGGGAGGGCTGCTGGCTCTGCCTCTTCCCGCGGCCCAGGAGCACTCAGCGCCGGGAGGAAACCCAAACGAGAGGCAAAGGAGGTGGTGTCGGATGCCCAGGTCCACGGCCTCCTGTGCGAGATTTCATTTCGTAGGACCGCGACTTTCGGAGGATCCCAGGAAGTGGGACAGCGGGTCTGGGTCCCAGACCAGTCAGAGTCTGCGTTCTCTTTTTCTTTCTTTTTACTTCTCAAGCGAGCATTAAAGAAGCTTGAACTCAAGTCCACTGGGCTTGAAGGGGGTGGGGTGGGGAAGGCCCAGTGACTCTGTCCGAACTGGAGGCGAATATCATTTTTACAACCTCTCAATTAGCGACCGAGTGGATTAGCACCTTCTTAAGCTTTGCCTCGGAAAGAAGCAGCCGTAATCTTGTTGCTATTTCCCCCCAGGGCACTGGCTCTTTGAATCAGCTACTTCTCCCACCACCCCCCCCCAACCCCCACCTCACCTCGGAGAAAAGTTTTAACAAAAAATCAGAAAAGGCAAGGAGCGAGGAGTGAATGCCACTGACGTCATTGGGTGGGGATGGGGGCTCCGGGAAGGACTCTTGGAAACTCCTCTGCACAAACAAGAAACAAAAAGGACTTGGCTGATTCCCATGTGTAAATATTTAGGGAGGGGCGCTCAGCCCCCGAGTGAGGCAGAGTTTTCAAAGTTTAAGGAAAGAGGGGTAAGAGTGAGATTTCCTCGATTTCTCTGGGCGGGTCTCAAGGAAGGTAGGGGTGCTTTTCTGCCCGGTGGGGCGCTTCACTCCCTCTGCCAAGTAGCTGCTTTGGGGGCGACGCGGCCTGGGGGTGGGGGCAACGGCGGAGACGGGGGTGCGGGGCGCCATTGCCAGAGGTGTGCGCCAAACTGAGACTACTCGCAGGTCGCCATTTTAATTGCGGCTTCCAGCGCGCCTGAGGTCCACTTGCAGCCCTCCATGGAGCGAGGGTGAGGGGACTGCACCTTAGGTTACTGTCTTGCCTTTCTCCGCCTCTGCCCATGCCCCCCTTACCCTCTCCGCCCCCTGGCGCCAGAGCACGACCTCTCAGGGGCTGGGCGGTGAGTTCCTGTAGGGGCTGCCTGGGTCGTCCCACCCAGTAACTGGAGGCTGGCTGTACCCAGGGAGTCACGCTGGGAATCGCGGCTCTCGGGGGAGTGCCCAGAGCCTCTGCCCAGTACTGACGTATAAGTGGGAGATCAGGCACCATCTCACCCCCACTGGCCCCTGGCATTCTCTTGTGCCCACCCCATCGGGTCTCCGGTCTGGGGGCGGCCTCTGGGGAGGCAAAGAAGTGCCCAGTTCTCGGGGGACGTGCATTCAGCGCCCACCTTCGGAAGCAAGAGTCTCCCACCCCGCGTTCTGACACCTCCGAACTCCCTCTTTCCACCGCCAGGCAGAGGCATAGTACTGGCGGGCTGGGAAGGGTGAAGACTGGCATTTCTTTGGAGAAGGAGTCTCTGCAGACACCTGCGTCACTTTACAGAGCCCCAAACGTCTCTCTCTTTGCAAACCCTGGGAAGGTGGGTTCCCTGGCTTGCGGAGCTGGCAGACGGGTCAAAGGAGCACTAAAGGTGAAGGCGCCCACCCCAGCCGCCCAGTCCGGGGTGCCTCCCTCTCTCGGGCCTTTGTCCTTCTCCTTTCTCCAGCAACCTGCCGGGTTCCCGCTCACGCAGCAGATTCCCCGAGCCAGAGCGTAGGGAAAGAGAGAAGAGCCCGGAGCCGGCCCCGCGGCGCCTCCAGGCTGTGTCCTCACTCCGCTGGGGGGAAGGCGCGCTGCCCTCACCCTTCCTCATCTCCTGCCAAGTGGCTAGTGCATCAGGGCACTCTCTGGGTTTAGTCTTCTTCCATTCACATTGGGCGGCAAGTCTCTCTCTTCTCTCCCTTCTCTCTCTCCTCCCTCCCCTCGAAAAATGCTTTAAAAAAATGTTCAGCGGGATCTCCCAGAGAAGAGATTTCTAGCAGTCCAGCACATGCTGCTGTCTAGATAGGAACAGAGTTTAAAACTCCTGATTTGCAGGACACTTGAAATCAGTGCAATTTCCGATTTTTGCAAATGGGATTCCTAGGAAAGTTTGCTTTCCATTTCGTCACCCCAGGATGATCCCCCATCACCCTTTCCCTGTAACCTCCGCCACCAATAGACAAGAGTTCTGCTTCAAACGATAAGAGAGCAAGCCAAGGCCACCCCAGTCCCTTCTCCCTGGAGACCCCCTCTCTAAACAGCTGCCTGTTCTAAAGGCCAGGGACCGAGTCCTGCGATTTGTCCTGTCGTATAGCTGGGAACACGCGGGTGGGAACTGGAGGCTTTGCTGGGGGATTTGAGGCTGGAGTGGGGGAGGGAGCAAATGTCATGGCTGGCTCGCTGGAGCAGCCAAGGAACCGGAGCTAAGCGCATCCTGACGGGCTTTTAAAATGACATTGATTAGGACAAGCTGTTCCCAACCCCAGTAAGAGTTAATCTGCCTGTTAATCAAGGCACTAAGGGGCTCAATGCGAGTTTTATTAGCGACTGGAGAACAGAGGCGGCAGCGAGGGATCAAAAGCCGGGATCCTAGATATTTGTCAGCGCACTCTCCAAAAAAAAAATGTATTTTCAATTAAAGAACAATCCGGCGCTTTTCATCACATATGGTGACTTACAAACCTGGCTAGTGGGGAAAACCGCAGCC
Source organism: Lemur catta (assembly GCF_020740605.2). Lineage (NCBI taxonomy): Eukaryota > Metazoa > Chordata > Mammalia > Primates > Lemuridae > Lemur > Lemur catta. Next base: position 82,331,202 of record NC_059134.1, read on the forward strand.
GGGGGGGTGGGGTGGGGCAGCCGGGGAACAGGGGGGCGGGGAAGGAGTTGCGGTTGGCTCCGCCGTGCTGGGGAGAATTTAAGAATCCTCAGCCTGGGACCCTGAGGCCTCTGATTCCTCCGGAGAGGGAAAGAATGAAAAATGAAGCAACAAATAACACCACCAATATTGGCAGCCATCCTTCGCGGTCAGCGCGTACTGCTCAGGCCCGGCTCTGGCGTAGAGAGGCGTCCAGCCCCCGAGCGCCACGGCCCGGCCCGTGAAAAGTTTGTGCAGCGAGAGGGAATCTCTTTCCGTCTCTTCCGAGCTGCCCCCTTCTGCCCCAGAGGGGCGTTGGGTTCCCTTCGGTTTTCCTTTCAAATTCTAAAATAATTAAATAAACTTCCGTGCCCTGGGGAAATTTGAATAGTAATTTCTCTAATAATCCAAATTATGTGAGAGGGTGTGAGGAAAAAAAAGACAAGCCGCTCATTCGCCCTCGGATCTAGGAGGGCACGGGAGTGAGAAGGCGACAGAGGAGGTCCTCGGCTCGCCCTGGGCGCGGGGCGAGGACTCTGGTCAGAGGTAATTATGTCACTGCGTTTTCTCGCCGTGACAGCCGAATAAACACAATCTCCAATAAACATCTCTAATGAGGGAGGAGGCCTGAGGATGGCTGGGTTTGATTTATGACTGGAGGAGAAGGTCCACTTCCCACTGCGAAGCGGGCAACCTGCTCGCCGCCCAGCTCCGGGGAGAGGGACCCGCAGAGGAGAAGACCCTGGCCCAGGTAAGGCGCGCGGCCGCACGGCTGCTTCGGTAGTTCCGCGTTTCCAGGTGGGGTGGGTAGGGGGAGGCCACCGCTCGCAATTCGGTGTCGGTCCCGAGCACCTGTCACAGGTGCCTGAGATCCAAACGTCCTCCGAAGGTCTAGAAAGGGGGCGCCAGGAGCGCTAGTGGGAAGTGAGGGGGGTACACCCGGGCCTGGCCTAAAAGCCGCCCCAACCTCCCGGGCGGGGTGCTCCCAGGGCCCCGCCTAAGCCGGCCTGGGCGTCTGCAGCCGCTTAGGGCTGAGCTCCCAGGACTTTCGCCCCGCAGAACTACGAGTTAGTTTAAGTTTGGGTCGCCCCTTCCCTGATCCACTTCGGAGGAAACTTCCCGCACCGGCTCTTGCCCTCCAGCGGCGGGAGGGTGGCGCGGCGCTGCTCTTTCCGGCACTCAGCGGCCGGGCTCCCCTCGCGCCCTGGCGCTTCCCGCCAAGCAGCTAGCGCAGCGCCCGCGGTAACCCGAGCCTGCGTTCTAGCTCAGTGAGAATCGCTAATTATTAGGTCTTCCGAAGTGAAGCTCAAATCACACGCTGGGGGCTTTACGCGCTGTCCAGCTCTGCGGGCCGCATTCTTTCGTCCTCCTCTCCTTTCGGAGAAACGAACCACATCTCTAAGACTTTGTTGCGGTCCAACTATCTACACTTTGCAACCGCGGGAAACTTGATGCACCTCGCGCGACCAGCAGCGGGGCGTCTCTACGCGCTCCAAGCGTGGGTAGGGATTTCTCCACGCGTGAATGTCGTGAACTGCAAACTGCATCCCCACCTCCTGCATTTTTCACGGTCGCCAGCGGCTTTAGCAGACAGCAGCAGCAGACCCCCCGACACCCACCCCTCAGCTCAGGGCCCAACTGGAAGTCCACTCTTGGGACTGCAACATTTTGCTACTTTTGCAGAAAAGCACAATCTGCAAAAACAAGTCCCTCCTCCCCTCCTATCCCGCCCTCAGTAACTCCCTTCCATCTTTGTATGCGTCCTTTTAAAAGCAAAAATCAAGCCCTGGGGCCACTTGGGGCGGGCTTTGATTTGGGGGCACCCATCGCGGGCAGCTGAGAGGAGCCGCGGGCCCCGAGCCGGGCCGGGGCCGGAGCCGGGGCGGTTACCTGGGAGCGGAGGGCGGGGAGGCAGGTGAGCCTGGCGGCGCCGGTTCCCACACTTCTCACCGCCGCTCGGCAGGGGAAGTGGCAGATCTGACAGCCGCGTTCTACGCGAGGACCTGCCCCAGAGTTTAAATGTCAATGATAAGAAAAGAGGGTGCTCAGGCAGGCGCTAACTTTCCTTAATATCCACGCCAGCGCCGTCCTTATTGGCTGCCCTGCCCGCGTGACGTCACGGCGGCCAGAGTTGGGCTCAGCTCCGCACAGACTAGCTTTCCGGCCGGGCGGAGGCCTCCTCCTCCCCACCCAGGGTCCGGCTAGCTCCATCCCCTGCTCTGGCCTTCCTCTGCCAGGCCCGTGGCTGCCCAAGCCCAGCCTGGTCCCAACCCAAGCCCTCATTTAGAGGGTAGAGGCAAACCCCAGGAAACTAGTCCTCCTCCCCATCGGGCACGCGGGCCCACTGTCTCTACCCATAGACTGGCCAGCTACCTCTCTGGGGGACCATCCTGTTCCCTCCTCCGATCTCCGAGGGAGTAACTTCATCAGAGAAACCCGAAGGCGGCTCTGAGGTTGAGGGGGGGCTTCTGGCAGGAAGAGTTTTCACGAGGAGCTTGAGTCGGGATGGGTACCCCAACCTGGCTCTGGAGCCCACAGGTCACTAGATGGGCACAGGCGGGGGTTCCGGGAAGAGGACAAGCGATCCTTTCCCCGATATTAGGCCAAAGGCCTCGCCCGGCCCGCTGAGTTCTCATGAGGAAAGCCCCAAACGGTGCCCTGCGGGGCTTCCCTCCTCCCCTGGGTTGAAAGTCTCCAGCCACTTAATAAATATAGGTAAATGATTGTGGGTAAATACTAGGATGTATTTATCCTTGACTTGAGGTTAACTGTTGATTTTGTGGCCTAGAGGAGGAAAATAGGAAATTCTCAGATTCTATAGTCAAGATTCCTCTTCCCAGCGCTGCGGAAACAACAGAAATTGGGGCGGGGTCGGCAAGGTACTGACCTGCCGGTCAGTGCCTGCTTTTCCCTCACACCCCCTGTGGACTGGGAGACGGCTTAGCTGGGCATGGTTATTTTGGGATAGAGATATAGACCCGCGTTGTCGTTGCCTCCTCGCACCCCACAAGACAGGGGGCTTCTCAACTTTCAATCTCCTTGTCATGTGTTTCCCTCTGCTTCTCGAATTTGGAAGTGACAGAGGTCGGGCGCAGGGGAGGAGAGAAGAGGACGTTGGAGGAGTTGGTGGGAGGGGAAGAGGCGTGGAATTACCTCTAAGGCCGCTGGTGGGAGACTCAGCCCAGGTGGACCCGGGCGTGTTTGTCCAAGCTGGGAGGGGAGAAGCTTGGGCCTGAGGAGGGCCCCAGGTCCAGTTCCTGCACACCTTGATTGGGTGGCAGCGGCAAAGGAAGAGTGGAGCACAGATGGCGCAGAGGCGCGTGGTCGAGCGGTTCCAGTTCCCGCCCCTGGCACACCTGGACAGGTGCGGGACTTCGCAACCGCCCAGGAAGCAGCTCCAGGCAGCCCGCCTGCCGGCTTCTCTGGGCCTGGCCAGCTCCCAGTCCGACTTGATTTTTTTGTCTTGCTCAGCCCGTCAAGGCCTGGAAGGCAGGGTTGGGGTCAGGGTGGGGATGAGGGTGGGGGTGAGGGAGGGAAGGAGAATGGCAACTTTGGCCAAGAGATCTGGGCGGGACATTTACAAACGTTCTGCACATTTCCTCTCTCCATCCCAACTCCCTGGTCGTCCCACGTCAGGGCCAAGGAGCGTCCCACCCGCCATTGCCCACTCTAGTCAGGGCCTAGACCTTACCGTAGTCCTGTTGACTGGCTCAGCTGGGAAGTGGCGCTCAGGGAGGCATTTGCTCTGGTTTCCCTGCCGCCGTCGGCCATCTCCAGTGACCTAGTTTTCTCGGCAAGCCCCTAGCTCCCTTCCAGAACCTGGTCCAGCTCCGGGCCCCAAATGTCCTGGGGTCTTCCCCACCCCGCCATCCGCCTTGTAGTGTGGGTTGCGGCTAGGCCCGGGCCCCGGTAGGCCTCCCCAGATCCCCAGTTTCTGTCTGAGGCTTTCTCCCCACCCGCCCCCCGTTGCAACCGGAGGTCGCCAGGAGGACTGCTCTGGGCTTGTTTGGAGTCCAGGCCATTAAGTGTGTGCGGATCCCTGCAACCCAGCAGGGTGCTCGAAAGCGACGCTGGAAACGCCACGGCCCCCGCCTGCTTATCTGCCTGTCAATAAAGGGCGCGTTCGGGCTGCGCGGGAGCCCCTGAGATGGAGGCGAGGCCCGACCTGGGTCCTTCTGAGCTCCCGGCCAACGCACGAGCTGCTCTCCGTTGGCCCTGGGCACAGAAGGCAGGGAGGAGGGAGCCAGCTCTGCCGTCGCCACCGGGGAAGGTGCAGGTTTAGCTGCTAAGTTCGGTTCTCCGGGTAACTCTTGACCTCCGAAAACTATGGAACTCTTATCAGAAACCCAGTGCTGAGGGCTCCGCTCCCTGTCTGCCACCAGCCTTAGGAGAGGCTGGACAGGGCCCTGCGTGGGGCCCCGCCTGGGCAGAGGCAGCCTTTCCAGGCCCCACCGGTCCGGTCCACAGTGCGGGCAGAAGGGCGCCGCCGGAGGCCCAGGGGCGCCAGCTACGACGACAGGGGCGCCAAATGCCAAGTGCTACCTGAGGCAGGCCGTAGGTGGGGTGTAAAGGGCCAGAAACCGGAAAGAAACCTCTTTGCTTTCAGGCTTCCCCTCAGCCCGGGCTAGCCCAGACTGCAGTTCTCCGACACCTAGGGCAGTCCCAAGCTCTGATTCTCCACAGCAGCAGTGAGCGAGCTCGCAGCCGCCCAGGGTGCACAGGCTCCCAGGCCAGCCCGGGCCCGCGACTGGGGCCGGGAACCCAGAGCTTCCCTGCTAGGCAGCAGAGGCTGGGGGGAGTGGGGATGGGGATGAGAGGCCTCCAGTGGGGGTGCAGGGGTGGAGAGAGAGGAAGATAGATGGGGTCCTTGGCTTGAACTGTAACTGAGATCTGTTGTTCTTGTCCAAGGTATATTTTCCCACCTCTCTCTAGGTCTCTATCTCTCTTCCTGTCTGCTCTAAACTACTTTATGCAAATAAAGTGGCTTCCAGATTGTCGGAGCCCCTCCCGCTAGATCTGTGCTTCTGGGTGGGTGGGAATTGACTTTGTATTCGTCTTTTCATTGGGAATGGGCATTGAGTCTCCCAACAATTGAAAAGTAGAAATGGATTTTTTCCAGTTAAATATTTCAATTTCATTTTACTAAGTCTGGATGATAATCCATCCTGTTGACTTCTACAGTCTTTTAAAAAATAGTATTCTTGGGTAGGTGCTAACTTATAAAGGGGTTTAATAAAGCTTTTCCATATAAAAATTAATGGAAGGAGAGGGAAAATTCCTCTAAATACTTGATAAAAATACTATGTATATTTGTGTGTCATATCAAATAGCTGTACCATGCAGCAATCCATATATCATCTAAGAAATGTAATTTGCTAAGCAGTACATGTGACTCTTGCTTTTCCTTCCCTCTTCTCCACTTTCTCCCCTGGAAACAGCAAACTTGTTTTAATAAGATTTTTATTTTAAATCAAAACTAGAGGAACGTTTTGTGAATTCAAGCGTCAAAAAGAGGGAATATTTAGCAAAGATAATATTTGCCATCTCTTCACCCTGGTTGAAAGGACTGCATAATGGCATGACTATATGCAATTCTGTGCTTTTTCTGCTATTCAATTATTTTCCTGATCTCATTCAAAGAAATTCTTTACTTAGTTCCTTCTCTCTTCTGTGTACTACCACATCATAAAAAGTTTTCTTAGACCTTTGGGAAAATCTCCAGTCCTTCCAGTTTTCTTTCTCATTAAGAAAATCTCTACTACAATCAATTTGAGAAAACTCTCCTTTTCCTTTCCTTTTTAAACATTTTCATATTAAGTCAGTTTGTGGCACCATGTTTGATTCCTTTCTCTCCCTTGTCGGGGTGGAGATGGAGACATTAGCTGAATTCCCTGGGGGTGATTGGATGCAATTCGCTGAAAGTAGACAGGCACGTCCTGGATGTTAGAAATTCACTTTTTCTCAACGTGACAAGGCCGGCTTCGATCTACAATTGTATTTGAATGGGCAATGAGCGGAAAGATCTCTCATCATTAAGCTTGCTTCTACTTTAGCAAAATAAGGAGAGCCTTCATTTGCACACAAATGCTCATAAAACTATAATTCCCTGCAACCCCTTTTTAAAAAGGATCGCTGGTTAATTTAAATTAGAGGTGAAGCGAAGGCAGAGAGATGGGGGGTTTCAACTGCATTCCCTCCCTTCCCCCAAAAGGTCCATGTGATCGAGTTGACTTTTTTACTTTAAATCTTAAATAAGATGTGAGTTGTAACAAGAGGATTGGCACTTACTCTGTGACCCTTATAATTGGATTAAATATAGACTGAGACGTACAAAAACACACCAAGATTGACACCTGCCAACTGGACTTCCTTATGATTGATTGTGATGCTTCGTGCTGGCAACAATAATGAAATAAATTGTACGGATAAAACAGCACATTTGTCATTTCCGTGCCATGAGTGAGGAAGTCAACGAGTTAGGCAAGCTGTTAGCTGACAGGCGCGAGCGGGAGGCAAGCTAAAGAGATAAATAAGGATTCCAGGCATTGACAGGACAAATTATAACTTGTCACAACCTTTTTAAATTCAGAAGTTTTCAATTAACATATATATTGCTGTTACATATAAGATAAGGGGGCACCAACGTAAACACGCGCCGGGCGCAGAGACCCCCCCCCAATACCAATGGCTTGGGCACCGAGGCCTCTCCCGCTGCGTTGCCGGCAAACACCAACCGTAGCAAGCCAGGAAGGCACCCGCGGGCCAGGGCTGCACGGCCAGCTCCTTGGCATGGGGTTCAGTAAGGTGAGTGAGAGTGTATTAGGCTGAGAGGCATCTCCTTCTTTGGCTCAGACCCACAGCTCGCCGGTCCAGCACCCTTTTTTCATATAAGCAAATCTCCCAGATTGAGGGAGAGCCTGGGCAAGGCCTGTGTCCAGGCCTGGCAGGATAAGCTCTGCTCGCTGTGTGTCCCCATGTCACCGTGAACGGTGTAAGAGGAGATCCTGCCCCCTTTCACACTGGGAAGCCTCGCCCTTAGGAGAGAATCTGAGCTCCTGGGCCCAAGGTATCAGCAGTGGCCACATCCTGCGGGCAGGCAGGCCTAAGCCACCCAAACCTGATGTGGCCTGAGGACGCTCCCCAGAGCTGGACGCCTCCTCTGATTCCCGGGCCCAGCGTTGCCCTGGAGGAGGCCAAAGAACCGGCTCTTTGTCCTACCTAGGAAGATCTGCTTCTCCCTGTTCAGCCTTTGGCTCTTGAACACCGGGGCTTTTCGTTGGCCCATAGGTGGGAACAAGCCCGTTGGCGGGTCCCTGGGTAACCTGAGGACATTCACATAGAGTTAGTAAGGCTTTAGGAGGAGCGAAAAGCTGGAGTTACCGAGCTGGGTTACAAGTTAGGGGCAGCCATGTGATAGCCGGTGAAGTCTAGTGTTGTGGATGTGGCCAGAGACCGCTGTGGGTGAAGTCTGTTGAGTGTGTAGGAGAATGTAAACTTCTTAACCATCCCCACCCCAAAGGAGGCTGAGTTCTTAGTTCTAAAGCTACCCTCATCCCAAACTAGAATCTGGACGTTGCAGTGCGTGTCTGAACTCCCATCCCAGGCTCCCGCCAAACTCCGACTGGGAGGGAAAGTTTGCGGCAGGAAGTGAGCGGCCCCCTGTCTGAAGCTGCAGGGCCTGAAGCACGGCCGGGGCGGGTGAGTAGTGCACAGACCCAGGCCTGGCCCTTGTTAGACCAGAGGGCTCCAGGGCAGGCACGAGGCACGAGGCCAGGTCCAGTTTCCGGCGGGTCAGGGAGGCCTGGTCCAGGAGGACTCCGCGCTTCCTTCAGACGCCGCCGTCGGTCTCCGCTCCCCAGTCCGGACGCGTGGTGCTCGGAGCCCGCGCCTTCGTCCTCGTCCTCGTGGGGTAGAGGCCAGCCTGGCTGTCGAGGCCCCAACCTGTCACCGCAAAAACTCCCAGAAAAAGCGCGTCAACCCCAAGCTCTAGAGCTTCTAGTCTTAACCTCCTGGCACCTGCCACCAAATTAAACACCGCGAAGGCTCTGAATCCTTGCAAACACAGAGCCTGGCAAGCGAGGGAGGGAGGAAAACGGAGGCAAAAAACAAGTTACATGGAATTAGCTGGAAGCGGCCGCATTCCCCAGCGACCGCAGCCATTAACATTATAATCTCAAACGCCATTTTTTATGTAACACTATTGTTAGTAAATCAACTCCTCAGGTCCTCAGAGACGGTGACCCCTGGCAATTCAGTGAAAGTGTAATTATCTCCCCGAATCTTGGACAGATTTAAGAGATTACATTTCAACTAAATCTATATCAATGCTAATTCACTCCCCCCCGCCCCCAGCCTGCAGGTGCTAGGCACGGGAAATGGCGTCAGGCCCCAGCAGAACCTTCACAAAGAGGAGAGGGCTTGCTGCCTACAGGGCCAGAAGAAATGAAGCCCCACATAAAATTACACCTATTTTTTTTTTTTTTGCTACAAAACCTGGTTCTTATATAGCAAAGTTAAACAAAGCAGCTATGCTAAATTAGCGTTACATAAAGGCTAGTTTAATGCTCGGTTACAGTCAACTGGTGTATCTCTGATGGCTAATTGTCTATCAAAATTAAAGAGAAAAGAACAAATGATTCGTTATAAGAAGGTGTTAAAAGCCTCAACAAAAGGACATTTCACAAATATAATATCGGCAGCTCGGGGATTGCCCGCGGGGTTGTTCGGGCCCCGGCCCTGCGCAGCTATGAGAAGTGGGGTGCGGGGTGCTATTTGCCTGGCAAGAGCTCATTTCCTCCCAAATGAGTATAATGAAAACCCGAGAGGCGATATTAGTGTAAAGATCGGGATTAGTCCTAATCGCCGCGATGGACTTGGGCTTCAAAGACGACCCCTACTCTCTCTGCCCAGGCTGGGGGCAGAAGGCTCTTTGCTATCTCTCCAAGAACACCCCACCCAACTCGCCACGGCCCCCAGGTTCGGGGACAGGAAGGAGCAAGCACCCGGCTGAGGAGGGTAGTTTCAACAAAGGAGAGCGGGCTCTGCCGATTCCGGCTCTTCCCTGCCTTCTTGGGGCTGGAAGGGTACGGTCCAGGCTCTCTCAGGGACTCGGAGGCGCGGGCACAGTCCAGCACGTGCCTTTCTGACGCGCGGCGCTGGCCTTGCCCCAGGCTGGGAAGGACGCAGAATATTATACGACGGCCCCCTTCCCCAAGGCGACACCAGATCCAGAGCTCCAGGCGTATTTGTTGTTCAAAGTTAATTAAACCTGAAAGCAACCAAAATGCGCGCGCCAGGCGCACGGAGGCGTATTCCCGACCGGTGTAGCCGGCCCGCAGCGCCAGAGAAGCGGCGAGGGCCGCCAGGCTAGCTCGCTCCGGCGGAGTCTCTGTAAGAGAATCTCAGACTGGGGAATAAAAGCCGAAACCAAATCAGGCAGCAAGAGCAACAAACCGTCTGGAAAATGGACCCACGGAGCCGCAAGAATGTACTTTTTTTTTTTTATCTTTGACAACTTGTGTCCTAAAGAAAGTGTATTGAAGATAATTGAAATGATTACAATTCATTGCTGCCTGACTTTGAATATGAACAGTCACATAATGACATCCCCGCCATACAACAACAGTTTAATTTCCATTATCCGACTTTGGGATCCTCGCGCCAGCCGCCGGGGCAACGCGGCGCTAATGCAGAAATCTTGGCTCCCGCCTGCATTATTCATTTGGGGGCGTGGGGATGGGATAGGAGTGGAGAATGGGTTTGTTCCCCTCCCCCAGAACTTGTTCTGAAAATCCCAGGGACCAATGGACACCGTGGAGCCGAGAGCAGAGAGAATCGCCGTCAAGGGGCCACTTAGCCCGACCGGACTTCGGGCAACAGCGCTGTCCGGCTGTTTTGTTGTCCCTAGGGGGGCTCCGGCCCATAGAGCACGATTCTCCAACTCCCTCCCTAATTGGGCCTGATCCAGGAAGGACCTAGGCGAGGGTCCCCTAGGCCCAGGTTCACTCGCCAGGTTGTTCTCTCCCCTTTCCCTCATTCTTTCCCCTTCCTTCCAGCCCTCGAAGCCTTTCTCCTTCTTTCTGCTTCAGAGCTCTCAGGCTCGCACACAGGACGGGATGGGCCCACCTCTGGGAGCCCCATCGCAGATTTGAAAGTTGCCTCGGCCTTTATCTTGTCCCAGCCTCCCCGCGGCCACGCCACATCTCTCGACACATGGGAAAAAGCGAAGAAAACCAGAGTCTCTTTGCAGGGCTGGGACACGGGCGCTCACCTTGGGCGCGGCCTTGGCAGAGCCTCAGGGCCAGAGCGGGCGTAGGGTGGGGTGGGGACCGGGGGTGCTCTTGGGGGCCGAGGCCTCCGCAGTGCGCAGGCGCCGTTCGGGCCCGCCGCCCCCTCCCAAGGCGCGGGGTCCTGGGGACAGACCCCGCGCCCCTCTCCGCGCAACTACAGCCTCTAAAAAAAGACCATCTGGTAATTGTCTTTCTTTAGATCTTCCCTTAATTATGCTTTTAATTAAAGATGGTTCAAGGCACCGGACCACATGAAGGGCAGTAATTACAAATTACATTACAAACCCGACAGATGTAGCAGGATCTGCTGGGAAAAAGGTACCGGAATAAAAATTTGACTAAACTTTGGGATAAATTAATCGGTGGCTTGGAGAACAGAAGCACAGTTCTGATTATGTAGGCTCCAGCCAGGATTTAAGTTTTGTGTCATGATTGTTTTCATATTTCTTTGACGTCTATTGATTTGGAGGCAGCTGCAAGCCTTTGTCACAGGAGAGAAGAGCAGTCACAATATATTAGCTTGATGGCATAACTCGAACCGGAGAAGCGAGGGGAGCTGGAGTGACGGGGGCACACGTGACCCCCTGCCCGGGGCCTCCCAGCCCAGCCCTTACTTTTAACTTGTTCTAACAGGAATTATGGAATAGTACTATTAATTCATGGTCAGAAGGCACATTTCTGTCCAGAATGCAGGCGGCGGGTCTTGCACCGCCGCGGCCTGGGAGACCCATAAGTCTCCACGCTGGGCGTCCCGCGCCTTGTCGCCAGCCACAGCCCTGCGGCCAGTGAGTCCAGGCCGCGCCCACGTCGAGGGACGCTGGGTGGAGAGAAGTTCGCGGGTTCCGGGGGCTCAGCCTTGAGGCTCCGGGCCGAATCCCCACTCCGGCCTCCCTTCGGGGGCCTCCCGCGGGCAGCCGAGCGGGTGGAGGACCTGAGGCCGGGAAGGCGACCGCCAGACGGGTGCCCAGCCTGACCCGGCGTTCGCGGCCGCCGCTCGCCTGGCGCAGGCTGGGAGCGGGCAGGAGCGTGACGCTGACTGTGAAAACAGAAGGGAGGGAGCTGGGTCATTTCCTTCGCTAATCATCGCCCCCGCCTGCTTCTCCCCTCACCCCCATCCCATCCTCTCTCTGCAGCCCAAGCTCGAACACGCTTCTATGCCAGAGTCTGACGCACTTTGAGCCAGTGGCTGCACTTTATGGAAAAAAATATACGTGCCCATCACTCACCCATCTATTTATTTACAGCGCCCAAGCAGTGCCTCGGGGAGCACGCATGGGTAATTAAACACACCCACTTACAGCGGGATGATGAGGTTTTCTATTAACCACATGCGTTCAGAAGTTGATACAACCCTAATTTTGACACAAAATGCCGCTAATGCACCTTGCTATAGATGAACGTCCATAGAAAGGTGTGTGATTCACGCCTGACCTAAACTAAGAAAACAGGACGGTCTTTGCCCAAGATCCAGTGGCCTGACAGCTTTTCTTGTTGCGGGAAAGTTTTTCTTTTGATTGGTCCACTCACTATTTTTCTCTTTTCCTTTGCGTTACAGTTTTCTGAGAGGAATGTAAATGTTTTGACTACACCTCTGCAGGGGCCTTTTAAACACCAGGCACAATCATCTGTGCAATACTGTAGTGCATCATTTCAAAACTTGGGTGTTGGAGTCTGTCTTGCTGTGGGGGTACCCACAGAATGAGTGGCGACCTCTCAACTCCATATTTGTACAATGAAGTGAAGTCTTCCTTAGTGATTGTCCAACTTTTAAGGACTTTTTCTGTCACTGCTACTTTCCAATTGTTTGCAGAGAAGAAAAATCAATCGAACAGACTTTTGATGAGTTGTGGCAAGATCAAATTTCATCGTTCTCCACGCTTACCCCTTTTTCACTTCCTGCTGTGGGGCATGTGCATGAAGTGTGCAAAACTCTAGAACGGAGATTTGAAAAAATTAAAACCCTCTTTAACTCTTTTCTGTGTTTGTAGTAGGGATTTCTTTCCATTCCTGGATTTAATACAAAGCAGATATGTTGAAACAGAATGCAGAGTTCAGAGAAACTAACATTAGGAGGCAAACAGTGCTAAGATTTTCTCAGTTTCTGTACATAATACAAATAATATAATGTCTTTTCATCCAAAATGAAGCAAAAATTGCCAGAAAGCATAGATCTTCACTGAATATGTGTGTGTTTGAAAACATACCAAACATTCCTCAAATGTAAATGTACCATGGTTTTATGGTCTGAAAATATTTCTAAACACAGATATGGCATAAAAATATTAATTGCCTTTGCTGTTAAAGTGGCAATAAATTATTCTTGTTAATGTCAGTGGAGGCCATTTGAGGGCCTGGATGCTCTAGGAAAACTGCCTATAATGTGTTTATTTCTCTGTCCAATTCTCCTATAATGTAATGAGTATTTTAAATAAAATATTTTGAGCATCCCTAAGTCCTTTGTTAAAAATCAAATATTCTACATTTGTGACAAATGAGGCTGAATTTTTTTGTTTTGTTTATAGCAATTAATAAATAAAGCATAATACTGAGATTTTAATACAATGCTATACAATGCTTCAGAGTAGAAAAATACTGCTAGAACTACCTGTGTATTCCTTGTGATCCAATTTCTTTTTTTGATGTAAGAAGTTTGAATTTTTCAGCTAACATTATTCTGTTTTCTCATTCTATGTTTCTATTAGAATACTCACCTATGCTCTGTGTTCCCTTGCTGCCTTCCCATAGCTTGTGTGAGCATTATGAATTTCAATAAATATAAATTACTGCTTAAAAGAGTAAAGAATGGCTACTTTATGTCTCATTGTTCTCTCCTTACAATCTGCTCAAAAATCTTTTTTACAAATCCTATTGCAGCTATTTCCCCTCAATTCCATGATGAAAGTGAATGGCAAATGCCATTCAATTTAGAGGAACTCAAGCACAGAGAATATAAAGATTTTGTTCAAAGTCTCCCTCAAATCTATTTTTGGACCTGGAAACAGAACTAGACTGGAGGCAACATCAATACACTTCCCCGACTCCATATGAGGCTACTTGAAGCAGGTGGCTTTGGGGTTCATTTTGGAAACAGAAGACATGCATGGAAGTATGTGTTCCATAGAGACTGACAGGCAACAGTGGACCTCAGGAGGAGTAAAACAACTCATGCTCTCAGCTGTCTCTGATTTGCAGAAAAGGGAGAGCTTCCTCTCATTTTCTTGCCTGCCAAAGTGTGCAAACACACTTTTTCCATGTTTGCCAGCTAAACCAGAGAGCAGACTGCAAGATCTTGCCTTTGGGGATTTCCTGTGGCTTTGCCACACTCCCTGGAGAAACTCAAAGTCCTGGAGCCCATGGAGGGATTACAGAGCCACAAACATTATTCTCCCTCTAATCCATCTGGGGCAGATGCAGTATTGATAACAACCTTTCTGTTTACTTGACAGTTTCAGACCATTTAAATGAGAACAAATAATAGGAATTTGGTGGTGGAGGTGGGGAAAATAGGGGCAATTGGTATGGTCTTCTGAGTTGGAAGAATTGGTTTCTATTCCAAAATCATGGAACCAAGTACAAAATTAAACACTTCCCACTCAATTCTTTTGAAGTGATTTCTTCTCTCTTTGGTTATTTGTAGTGCATTTGGATTAGTGAATTGACACATTTATTTACCAAGAAATCTTACTTTGTCCCTAGAACAAGACAGTGCTCAGTTTCTTGAATTTTGTAGCTTCAGTTTGCTTGGCTCTCCCAGCTTGAAGCTATTATGTTAGGTAATAAGGAAGCCTATTTGCATTAGATAATAAGAATTGGGGACAAGACAGACACAATGCTGATTAAACAAGGGCTCATATCCCACTTTGAGAGCTCCCTGATAACCACAGCCGCAGTCACATTGGTAGGTCAAGCAAAAATCTGAAGATAAAATCAATGTCAGTGTTCGGTCTTGGTGACAGACAGTGACCCACCAGAATCATATCCAGGAAATCTTGTTATCAAGTACCTCACTGTCATTGATGAATTCAGCTATGCTGTGGGTCAAATATCACCCCCACCTACACAATGGTGCTTGTAACATTTCTCAGTTTGACACAGACTTGCACAGAACAATATGCTAAGAATTACAGCTGTCCAACAACTGCTTTGTATGGTAAGGTAAGGGAAGACATTGGGAACATTCCTGTGGAATCTGGGCTGTGGTAAAAGCTAAGCCTGCAGGGACGAGCGGTTAGGAAAGTCTACCTACTGCCCGAACTCCTGATCAGGGCCAGCTGCATCAGAATTAATCCAGAAATATTTATTTTATCTATTGGTTAATTTCTTAAATAACTTAAATATGATTACCTTTTGAATGTGATGGGACATTCTTGTGCTTCAGAATTCTAAAGTTCAAAAAATATTTTGGGAAAATTCTCCTTACTGCTCTGTCATCCAGCCACCTGGTTCTTACTCAAGGAAAGCAACCAATACTCTCAGTTTCTTATATATAGGGGAGTTTTAAAAATATGGAATCTCAAGGCCTACTTAATAAGACTCTTTGGGGACAGAGGCCTTGCTATCTGCTATTTGTTAGGAATGAATTATTCATTTCATTTTTGTGATTAAACTTCACTAAATTTATATATAATATGTAAGTTGAATTGCAGCTGGCATGTTGACATAACATGAACATTTCTAGCCATGTAAAAATTTATTAATACTGACTTTACAATTTGTTTTTTTAATATTTTGGAGCTACTGATTTTGGGGCCAGGGGCCAGAATTTAAACATCTTTTTATGCTTTTGAAGAGCTTATAGGTTTTGCGTTCTATACCTGAGGTGCTTGTTTTAATTAGGTTAAGACTAAGTTTCTATGACAAGTAGTCCCAGTAACAATAGTTCAGTGGATTAAGGAGGATAGAAGTTTGTTCCTCTTTCATCCAACAGTGTGAGATGTATGTTTCAGGGTAGCTGGCAGCTCTGCTTTATGTAATTTTTCAGACATTTAGGAGCCTCTCTCCTCTAGGCCATTGTCTTTGCCTATGTGAGACACAGATTACTCCAGGTTTTGGCTTGTAGGAAGTGGAAAGAGAGTGCAGGAGGTGTCCCCATGGTCTTTAGGTCTACCTTGGAACTGGTACACATCCCTTCTGCTCACACTCCTTTGTCTGGAACTTACTCTCATGTCCACAGAAAACTACAGGTAGAATTGATCAACGCATATCAACCCACTTTCAAAGTAAGGAAAGGATGACGGATTGTGGTGAACAACCAGCAGCATCCACAATAAGACAAAATGCCGTTAGGAGACTATGATGATAACACAGGTAAAAGCTAATGATGGTCACAGTGGTAGTTATGAGAGATGATTGGATTATGGCTATATTTTTAAGGAATTTTCCAATGGATTGGATACTCTGTGAGAGAAAGAGGAGTCAAGGATAATTTTAAGGTTTGGGCCTGAGAAACTGGAAGAATGGATTTACCATTTATAGAAATTAAGGAAGACTGAGGAGGAGGAGGTTTATGGGGAAAAGTAAAGAATTTGGTATTGGGTACATTAAGTTTGAGATGCCTATTAGACATCCAAGTGGAAATGTCATATGAGTTGAATATAAGAGTCTGGAGTTTTAAAACTATGAGATGGAATAAAATCAGCAAGGAAGTCAATGTATACAGAGAAGAAGTCTCAGGATCAAGCTGTGGGACATGTCCATGTTTAGAGGTCTGGGAGATGAGGAGAAATCAGGGAAGGAGAGTGAGTGGAGCAGCCAGCAAGGCAGGAGGATAACAAGAAAGGGTAGTACACAGGAGGCCCCTCAGAGAGAGTATTTTAGGAAGAAGAAAGTGATCAACTTCTAATCAGCTCTAGTGTCAAATGCTGTAAATAGGTCAGGTTAGATGAGGACTAAGAATTGACTGTTGGATTTATCAATATGTCATGAATTGTTGGGTAAAGTGACTAGCAGGGATAGAATGTTGGAGTGAGATTGAAACAATGAAAGGAGAAAAATGTGAGGCAATACCAGTACCTATAACTATTTCAGTGATTTTTCTTGCAAAGGGGAGCAGAAAAATGGGACAGTAGATAGAAATCAAGGTTTGCTTTTAAGTCTAGGAGAAAAAAAATCAATATGTTTGGATTCTGATGGGAAATATTGCACCAGAGAAGGGAAAATTGATGCAAGGAGAGAGAAGAGGATTGTGTTGTCAGTGTCCATGAGAAGGCAAGAAGAAATAGAATCCAGTATACAAATGTAGGTGTTGGTCTCATCGGTGGTGTGGATGATCCATCCACAATAACAGGGGAAAGTAGAGTTGATGAGCTCAGATATGGTGTGGAGGTATGCGATGGAGATGGAGCTTGTCCTCTTCTAATTTCCTCAGTGACATAGTGAGTCAAGTCATCATTTTAGACTGAGGATGGAGAAGGGGGCATTGTGAGTTTGAAGCAGGGGGGCGGGGGGGGGGACTGTGAAAGTTATCTAGAGAATGGATGCATGAAATGATTGGAGACTTGCACAGGTTTCTGGGCATCTCTGGGGGCCCGTCAGCCTCACTGGTATGCACATTTCTCTAGACACAACCAGCTCAGTTGCAGAGTAGGCAGAGAGTTGTATTTGGCTAAGGTTGGGTTTTTGCAAGTACTATATAATGAAGGGAGAGAGAGGCAAGGGAGCTACTTGTGTGTGTGTGCAGGGAATGATTCCACAGAATCTAAACTGGGTAGAAAAGGAAATGAAGACCTCAGGGGATGAAGGACCATGAAGAGGTGATAGATTTAGATTTCAGTGGGTCAATGAATTGTTGAAGTGGTGGAGTGAGCTGGAAAGATAGGAAGTTGTAGTTGGAGAATGGGATGAAAGAGAGATGATGGAGAGGTGAAACTAATGTCCGTGTCTGGAGTAAGCTCATGGGAGTGAATGGCAGCTGGAGCAAAGGAGGGCAAGGATCTGAATAGCCAGGGTGCTGGAAAGATCATGGATATTGACATTCCCAAGAATTAGGGCAGGAGCCGTGCTGGAGAGAGGGCTGGTGAGATACGAGCAAGAGTCTTCAAAGAATGAGAGGGAAAGATCTGGGAGTCTATAGACCTCAGCCACCAGTTTGGGATAGTTGGTACCATAGTCTGATGGCATGAGAGTCAAAGCTGGAGGATTTTAGGGGGGAGGGAGATATGGGTATGAAAGTGCCAGAGAAGACAGGCCCTGTGGTATGAAGTCCATGGAGAGAAGCAGCTACCACCTGAGGTAGAACCAGGAGGAAGAGCCAGGTGTCAGCAGGAGAAAGTGAAAGGGTCCCTCAAAGAAGAGGGTATAAGTGATTGTGCTGAGGACAGGCCCGAGGGCACAGTGGAAGGATATAGGGGCAGAGACAGGAGTGCACCCATCATGTGGGATCCTGACCCTCCCACATCCTAGTCCCTCTAAAAATGTTGACATCTTATGACTTCTATTTTACTTCCTCCTGCTGGGCTCCTCCTCTCTTACTTCTACAGGACTCTCCTCTCTGGTCATTCAAATTCTTTCTCTTTTCTCTCTGCAATCTCTCTCATTCATCTTTCAGATTTTCTACTTATTCTCCTCCTTCCCTCCTTCCTTCCCTTTCTTCCTTCCTTCCTTCCTCCCTCCCTCCCTCCCTTCCTTCCTTCCTTCCTTCCTTCCTTCCTTCCTTCCTTCCTTCCTTCCTTCCTTCCTCTCTTGCTTTTCCTTTTGTTCTTTCTCACTTAGACAATGGGGTGTAAAATAACAGAAAGAGGGAAGAATGACAAGTGACTTCACCAGCTGTTAACACCAGCAGATGTAGGGACTGTGTCCCTGAGGAGGAACGGTGGCTCTGCTGGCTCCTCCCTTGTTCACGTGCTCCTGGACATTCATATTCTATCTACCAGGACAGAACCAGAAGAGGGGAGAGTAACGCTCACTGAGAAAAGCTTTGTAAACCAATATCAACAACCTCGTTCACACAGGGCACAGGAGGAGAAGCAGAAAGTGTACTCTTGTTTCTCAAGAAGACGGAGGAGAACAGCCTTCAGTGGGTCAATGGGAGTGTATAATGCCGTCCAACCAGCACATAATTCCCACCATCAGCCCCCTGTGACTTCAAAAACATGTTCAAAGAGCCTTGTTACAACCTGTCATTGAGTTATCAGTCAGAGGGGGTCACCCATAATTGCTGACTTAGGAAGAGATTTTTGGCTGATGCGTTTATCAGCCTCTGTTTATAATAGATTATAATTATTGAATTTTAGACTTATAAGAGACTTTGAGAGCATATTTATAAAATGTATTGTTCAAGTAGATACAACATCATTTTGGAGTAATGTTTACAGCTGAGGAAAACAAGGGCGAGAGCTTGGAGAGAATTGCAAGGAGCACTGAGAGAAAGGGCGTCCAGACGGCAGGTGAGGGAACTGGCTCCTGGGCCTTCTAACACCACGTTTAGCCCACCTTCCCCTACCTCAGGCCGACCCCCCTAAGCTCAGGGAACTGTAGGAATTAATCAGATTAATTAAGAAATTTGGGCCGGGCGCGGTGGCTCAAGCCTGTAATCCTAGCACTTGGGAGGCCGAGGCGGGCGGATTGTGTGAGCTCAGGAGTTCGAGACCAGCCTGAGCAAGAGCGAGACCCCGTCTCTACTAAAAATAGAAAGAAACTATATGGACAGCTAAAAATATATATATAGAAAAAAATTAGCCGGGCATGATGGCACATGCCTGTAGTCCCAGCAACTTGGGAGGCTGAGGCAGTAGGATCGCTTAAGCCCAGGAGTTTGAGGTTGCTGTGAGCTAGGCTGACGCCACGGCACTCACTCTAGCCCGGGCAACAGAGTGACACTCTGTCTCAAAAAAAAAAAAAAAAAAAAAGAAATTTGCTCAAGGCCTCACGGCTAGACAGGGATGGAGCTTAGGTGGAGACCCCGTTTCCTCAGGCGATGTCCATTCTGCCCTCTGCCCAGGTACAGAGAAACTCTGCTGAAGCGCAGTCCATTTCGTCCTCATCTGTGGGTTCAGCCCCAGCCCTGCCTGGGGACCAATCAGGCTCAGAGACAGAGTAAGTGTAATGTTGCTGGGATCCTGGATTCACAGCTCAGCATCCATCTAACATTAACTGGTGATCCTGTCCTGGTCTCATATCCAAGGTCAGGAACAAGAGGCCGCTAACCTTGCTGCCCTATCATTAACCCCCTGCCTCAAAACTCAGCTTGCCCATCAGAGGCTGAGCTGCTACCTGGCTTCATCCTAGAACTCAGGTCCTCAGGCTGGGAGGAACTAAAGTCACACGGAGTTTGTGTCACCTTGAACAGAATCTCAGCATGAACCACTGAGTTTGGTCCATTAAATTAAGAAATAACAGTAAACAGGCCAGGCGTGATGGCTCACACCTGTAATCCTAGCACTTTGGGAGGCCAAGGTGGGAGGATCGCTTGAGCCCAGGAGTTTGAGGTTGCTGTGAGCTGTGATGACACCACTGCCCTCTAGCCCTGGAAACAGAGTGAGACCTATCTCAAAAAAAAAAAAAAAAAAATTAACAGTAAACATAATAAGGAAAAATTTCAAATTTAAACAATACAGAAACTTATAAGGTAGGAAGTATGTTTCCCTTTCTTTCATTTCAGTCTCCTAACTGCATCCTTTTTTAGAAGAATCCATATTAATTGTTTAGCATATAACCTTCCAAATTCTTTTCAATGCTAACTAGACTTACATACACACACTTACATATACCATTTATGGAATAAAGGTTGCTTTTGGGGAGGGCAGCTAGGGAGTCATTTATCAGAGATATCTTTCCAAGTCATTGTCATAGTATTTCTTTTTCTTTTCTTTTTTCTTTTATTTTAGAGATATGGTCTTACTTTGGAGCCCAGGCTGCAGTGTAGTGGCATTATCATAGCTCACTGCAACCTCAAACTCCTGGGCTCCAGCAATCCTCCTGCCTCAGCTTCCTGAGTAGCTGGGACTACAGGCACGAGACACTGTTTCCGGCTAGTATTTCCTTTTTACTGGCCACGGAGTATGCCATTGTATAGATACGACATACTTTATTTAAATGGTCCCGTAGTGATGGACATTAGGTTGTTTGGAACTTTTTCTATTATAAACAAAGCTGTAATATATACTTTCCTGTGCATATATCCTTGTGCTTGAATTTTGGAAGCTGGACTCCTACAGATAAAGTTGCTGTGCCACACTGAATATGCATTTTAAAATTTGATAGACACTGCCAAATTGTTCCCTCCCAAAATCATGTACCAATTTACAGTCCCATCAGCAATGTATGTGTGTGCCTCTTTCCCCATACCCTACCCTGTAATTTGCTCCCTTCTGGAGGTCTACAAAGAAGCAATCTGTCAGACAGTGGAAGAGGCAAATGAGAATCTGTGTACATTGAATACACCTGACACCTTGTTGAATCCTAGGTCTGGTTCTGCTGATCTGGCTGCCTAAGGGTGTTCCCCCCTCTCTCTGGGCTCCACGGGGATCCCAGCTGAGGACTGGTTGATGAGTGGCACTGGGGTGCGCTCCTTCACTTTGATTTAAAATCTGCTTCTCAGTCCACTGTTACTCAGGGACAACATGCTCTAATGGGTGATAATATGCTCTATTTGTACTCTAGCTGGATATAGGTACTAGAGCCAAGTGTTCATTCATTTCCATCAGGGAAAGTCTTCAGGCTCACCTTGATCTTTAATTGTTATCACAGAATCAAAGCCCTGCTGTCATCTCAAAGGCTCACTCAGATTCTAAACTTTAGAAGGTCTGTCTATTGGCCTTCATCCCAAATGTGTAGGACAGGTGGATGCTTCCATCACAGGGCTCCAACCACACTGCCTGTCCCCCTGATTTAAATAAAGTGCAAAGGAAGAGAAAACCATGCTCACTGAAGCTCAGGACCTTTTAAAGCACCAATAATTTGCATGAACAATGATGGCCACTTTCGTTTTTAAGACCACTTAATAGACTTCATTTCTTAAACCGAAACCACAGATTAATCTTTCCAGACTGAGTCCTCAGAAGAGAACTGCCACAAATTTATTCAGAGGACTTCCAGCAGTAAAAATAATGTGCAGTTAATTTTAATGGGTAGTAAAATCCCACAAGAAAAATGAGTCTTTCCATGCAGAGAGTAGATGCTTTTCAAAGGAGACTCACCTGCCTCCTTACTTTTTTTTTTAAAAGAAGAGCTTTTTCATTTTTGTAAAATTAACACATTTATAGTTTAAAAATTTTTAAATGCAGAAATATATAAATGAAGAAAGTTTAAAAAATAATAACATGAAATCCTACAACGCCGAAAAAAATCACATTAACATTTTGATTGGGCACATATCTATAAACACTCTGTACATTTATGCATATATACGGACCATCCTCTTTTGTAAACTGCTTTTTTTACACTCAAAAATATACAATTACCATCTTTACTTTAATATCAATAAACATTTTATTCTATGGATGCCTCATAATTTACTTAGCTAGTTCTCTAATGATGGACTGTTAGGATATTTCTAATATTTTTTGCAACTGCAAACAATATTGCTATGGCCATCCCTAGAGCTAACTTTGCACATATCTTTATATACTTCCATGTAATACATTCCAGAATGTAAAACTGATGGATTGAGGGAATTTGTGCTTTTGAAAGTATTTTAGAAAGGTATAGAATTATAATCCCACAAAAAATTATGAGTGCTATTTCCTCTTATGGTAGCACATATTGAATAATAACATTAATAGTTACCTTTGTTAATTTGATAGGTGAAATAACATTGATTTAAATTTGCATTTTTTATTTAGTGAAGTTTGACCCTTTTTTATTATTTAATGGCCAGTTTGTGTTCTTTGCTCATTTTAAAAAATGGAGTATTTATTTAAAATAACAACCACTTGTCTGTCATATACATGTTGCATGTATTTTCCCAGTTAAATTTCAAATTTTCTTTCTATTTTAATTAAGCTTAACCAATCACATTTTTGCGTTTCCCTTTAAACTATGAAAAATGCACTTTTATAGGGAGACTGATACATTTATCATGGCGATACCGAGAACTTTGACTGAAGCAAACTTGCGGAGAGGTGCCAAAGTGGGACAGATGGCGTCCTTGGTCGAGGATACAGAGGGTCTACTTGGCAGTTACTTGGCCAGAGGCCTTAAAGATATTCTAATACTATTTGCTTATGTACTATTTCCAAAATTGAGGGAAGGGGAAAAAAACCCAGTTGGAAACATTTAATTAAAACACAGACTTCTTTTCCCATTTCTTTTCCCCAAGTTTTATGAATTGCTCAGGCTACTGAAGACTGGGGTTGTTTTGTGGGAGAGTTGGGTAGTTATAGCACCATGGCTGCTGAAACAAAACCATAATTGGACAGGTCCTTTTTTATTGTAATTTGATTTCTTTCCCTTCCCCACAAGGTTTCATGCCTAAAATCTGCCTAAAGATCAAATATGTGGTCTTTTGCCTAAGGGATTGACCTAGATTTAGCTTTACTTAACAGTTAGAGGTTAACGACAAGAAACAAAACCAAAAATAATAGAATTTAAAAAAAACATTATTCCAGATTTCAATGTGCTTACTATATAGTACTTAACAAATGATGGTAGCTGAATAGGAAATCTTTATTCATTTGGGTTCAAATGGCTTTCAAGATTATAGGGGAGACATGTTGCTTACTCGAAGGAATGCTCTACTTTCAAGAATCTTAGTGATTTTATTTTGTGGAGGCAAATAAATATTCTATAAAGTTGGGGAGCATTTACTATGGTCCAGGCATTATTCTTAATGCTTTATAAAATATATATAGATCTGTATTTATATCCATGCTTAATTTGCTTAATGTGCTGCTGCACTCGCCCAAATCTTGAGAGAAGAAACTGAGGAAGCCCAGAAGGGAGTTCCATGTCAGGAAGGGTGTGGTCCTTTGCATAAATACTTCAATCTCTTAGGAAGGTTGAAATGAACCAGGTGAATACAAGGTATGGGTCACCCTAACAGTCACAATAGGGACTCATCCTTCAGTCAATATCAAAGCAGAATTTTGCTTTTGTTTCTCAATCTTATGCATTTAAGAAAAAACCTAGCTTTTAAAAAAGTTAATACTTTCATTTTTTAATAAGTGATGTGCATGGTAGAAAATGTATAATGTACCAAATGGCATACACTGAAAGATAAATCTCATTCCCCTCTCTGTACCACCTAGTTCCTGGCAGCCACTATTGTCACGTATATCCATCTAGAAATATTCTGTGTGTTCACACAATTATGCATAAGCACACACACATTCTCTCTGTACCACCTCCTCACGGAAATGGAAACATACCATAACACTGTCTTGCTTTTTTCAATTAATACTGTATCTTGGAGATGCATTATTCAATTCTACTGTATTTATTTAATCGGTAATTAAATAATTAAATACAGAATTAAATAATTAAATAAATACTAAATTTATTTAGTCAGTTAAAAATAGTCTTCTGTTATTACCAACCTACTGGGGCTGCCAATGTTGCTCATGGTAGGTGATGCTGCCTGCTATTAATTAGGCTAAATAATATGAAATTGTAGACATTAGGCCATTTTTTACCTACAAAAAAATTGGCAATTTTTTGACTTCTGGGGTAAGAGCTGAAGAAAAGCAAAAAGAAAAAAAATGACAATTTTTCATTTGCATTTTATTAGTAGCTCAACTAATATTAAGTTTATTTTTTGGTATCTTAGGGAGAATTCCTTAGAAAACTGAGGAAGCTTTCACAGGGAAGGTAGGTTTTGGAGCCTGGGAAGCTGAGAAATAGGAGTGAAGGCGGGTGGAAGTTGAGGGTACAGGAGGCCTCTGGGAATGAGCCTGAATAGAAGGTAAAAGTGTGACTCAAAGAGGTGATGTCCCGTTTCTACAAATTTTCATGAACTGAAGTGGATCTCCCATCTCCCTATGTGAAGCAGAAAACTGTGGTGTAGCAAGAATAATCAGGTTAGGGAAGCCATAGGGTACATCCCCAAATATGTGCATCTGGCTTAGGTTTTTAACCTCAAAACAGAAGCAGATAGGGACTGAAATCTTGGTACATTTTGGGATTTGGTACTGAAAACTTCAGTTGAACATTGGGGTCAAAATGTGCCCTGTTAGCATCGACTTAAAACTGGCCTTGAAGTTCATTATCTTAAATGGTTGCTAAGGGGATGATTATAGGAATTTTCCCACACTTGGAGAAGAGTCATCCCAGAGAGCTGGGATAAATATATAGTGAGGGAAAGTGTGTTTCCTTTTAAAATTAGAGATACAATATAACAATGTTAGAAGGAGTTTAGAAATAGAGGGGAAACACCACCTATAATCACCACCCTAACAAAACAGCCCTGAATGTTTATATAATCCTTCTACTCCTTGGCAACTTGCTTTCATATTTTTACAGCATTGCAATCACAAGCTTTTCTCATTTTGCAGCTCAGTTTGTTTTGCTAACTATCATTTTAAATGGCTGCATACTACTCCCTTGAGCGGTTGAACTATAATTTGCCTACTTACCTTCCCATTCTCAGACATTTCAGATTACTTCCAATTTCTTATTATTAGAAAAAAGCCTCTTTTTAATCTCTAGGCCTGAAAACCGGCTTCCATCCACACTTGAGTTTTTTCTTATTAAGGTAAATTACTCTGTCACATGCTGACACAGGGAAGCCAATTTCTCTATTTTACTAGCATTAAAGAAAATAACATTTATTGCAAAGGCACTTAGAACAGTGCATAGCAAATAATGGGTGCTATATCAATGTGAGCTATTGTTGTTACTAGCCAGGGCTCTTGGTCACCAATACCAGAAAAAGACCTGCAAATAAAGAACCTGTTGAGAAGATATTGGATCACCCACAGAGAATTAGGATCAACAAATGGGGAGCAGCCAATGGAGGGTACCAGCAGAATTGTAGCCCAAATCATGCCATAGGTTTCTGGACACCTCTGTTAATACTGCTGCCACCGGTGTTGCCAGTACTCCATCCCCACCAGGAAGAATTCTAGTATCTCTTGTGTCTCTGCATCATCTACTTAAGATTCAAAGATCTGGATGTCCAGATAGCTGAGCCTAAGTCATGTGCCTACGTCACACACATCTGCAGTGGGAGGTAGGGCCCTGCCTCCCACCAAGACTTTGACAGTGGAGAGGATACCCTCAAATGGGAAGGCTGTTTGAGTTCTGGGGAGCCAATTGGCAAATATCTTCCTTTGCTCAGATTACCCCTCACCTACAATATGGCTCGGTCAATAACGGAGATTTCAACTCAACTTATTGCCCAAAGGGAAACAATCTTTTGGTACAAACAGCATGTTCCCTAGACCAGCAAAAATGCCCATGGAAAGGCTTCTGTTGCCACTTTGCCCCTCTAAAGGAGCCCTTGAATAACAAATGCTCAGTTTGAAATTACGACTGATGTCAGTGATGGGGTTACTTTGTTTCCTGGGCTATTTGGGTTCTGGTGCAATTAGCTAAATGTCATTTCCCCTCCCCACCCCTAAAATAAGAACTGAAGGTAGAGATGGGGTAAGGGTAGAAAATAAATGATATGTTTCTTATGAAAGGTCACTAATAATTGGGAAATTTAACACATTCCCAAACATGAACAATACTGTACTGACTCAGGAAGCTAGCAAATGTACAAACTAAGAGAAATAGATTGCAACATGATTACATAACTTAAAACTTTCCAGTGCTTTCTCATTACTTTAGGATGAAATCCCAAATCCTTTCCCTGACTCCTAAGATCCTGTATGATCTAGCGCCTGCCTTTCTATCAAGATCCTGTTCTCTTCCCTCTGACCCCAGTTCTTAGCTTTCTTCCTGATTCCTCTTTTCTTGCCTTAGGTCCTTGTCATGTTGCTCCTTCTGCTTGGAGAGGTCCCCTCTTTGCCCAAACAGCCCCTGCCCCCATCTGACATTAACTTCTGGTCTCAGTGAAATCATCTGCTGTTTTAGGGAAGGCTTCCCTGACCTCAGGAAAAGGTTTGGTACTCCTTATAGATTCCCATAGCAACCTGACTTTTGTATTACTCATTATACCTGTTATACCCATTAGGCTTTAAGTTCCACGAGTGTAGGAACCTGTCATGTTCAGCACTGTCTCCCCAGTGGCTGGCAGAAAGTAGACACTGAATAAATATATACAGAACAAACTGAATGAAAAAAAAATGAAAGTTAGCTTTGCCTGTGCTTGCATTAAACATGCCCATAAACATGCAGATTATTTAAAAAGAGTTTTGAAAGAAATAATTTTAGATTTACAGAGAGTTGCAAAGATAGCCAAAGAGTTCCTGTAAACCCTTCATCAATCTTCCTCTAATGTTAACATCTGACATAACCATAACATAATTGTGCTAACATTTATCAACACTAAAGAGTTAACATTGGCACATTACTAATGAGTAAACTATAGACTTTATTCATATTTCACCAGTTTTCCCATTAATGTCTTTTTTTCTGTACAGGATCCAAGCTAGAATACCATGTTACATTTAATTATCATATCTTCTTGGCCTCTTCTTAGCTACAATTTTTCTCCCTCTTTTCTCTTTCCTTGCCTCTCATGAACTTGACACTTTTGAGAACTAATGGTCAGCTATTTTGTAGACTGTCCCTCACTTTGGGTTTATCTATATTTTCTCACGATTTCTGGACTTACAGATTTTGGGGAAGGTTATCACAGAAGTGATGTGCCCTTCTTGTCTCATTACATAAGAGAATATATAATGTTGATATTATGTATCAAGTGGTGTTAACCTTGATCACTTGGTTAATGTGGTGTCTACCAGATTTTGCCATGTAAACTTACAATTTTTCCCTTTCCATAATCTATTTGGTAGAGATGCAAGTCACTAAGTGAGGCATTCTCATTTGTCCTGGAGAAAGGAGAATCAGATGATTTGTAGACATATGTTAGAACCACCACAGTAATTTATTTTGAGGGAGATACTTCAAAGCTATGCAACTATCCTGCTTCTCCTTAAAATTTTACCCACTTATTTTAGCATTCATCAGTGGATTTTGCCTGCCTGGTAGCAATTATTATTGTAGTGTTCATGGATTTTTTTGGTACAAAGAATACAAATTCTTGTTCATAAATTCTTCTGAAATTTGAAGTTTAATTTTCTTAGCAACTGAAATATTATTCCTATGACAAAGATTATTCATCCTGGAGGAATGAAAATGAGGGATCCCCCCTTTTTGTAGCCTTAACTTTGAAGTTAAACCATAGTCCTTAATTTTTAAGGACATTTCTAAGCTTTCAGCTCAGATATTTCTTATGAAAATTAAGATGGGAGAGTTAAAAATAACAGTGGAGATTCCATCAACAAAGTGGGGTAATTAAATACTTAGGCAGAAATTAATAAGACATAGAGAAGCTTGTTGTATTTTCAGTTTCATTAGCAAATCTCATAACTTCTGGAGTCTTAGATATTGCTTAAAATACAAAGTCCTTATTCTTTCTCCCCTGCTCTTTCTGGCATCTGGCAGCACATTTTATGGTCAATTCTCCTAAGAGAGACCTGGATAGTAAGCAAATGGAGGGACAAGAGCTTTATAAATGGTAAAGCTCCTATAAAGCAAGAAGATTGGTATTATTATTTTTTTAATTACTCCATACAAAAAAGCAAAAACCTGGCAACACAACATTGCCTTGTTTCTTGGAGCAAAAGTGGGAAATAACTTTGTCTCCATCTGCTAGGGACACCAAAAACAGGCCGACTCTTTGCTGAATGTGTAATCTCCGTGGGAGGTGGGATAGAATGCAGTGGAAGCCACACCAGAAAGAATCCTGACTTCTACATTTTAACAAACGGCAGGGGCTCTGGAAGAGCTTCAGAATAAAGAGAAAAAAACAGTGGTATCTGAACACCGAAGTGGGATGATTAAATATTTGGAGGATGAAAAATATGCAGATAGGAAGCTGTTAAAGGATGGAGAGAAAGGTCATCTTGTGACTAAAAATAGAAAAAAATTAAAATACCCCCCCACCAATAACAAATACCTCCTAACAGTAGTGTGGAACCTTGACTCTTGACTCTGTGTACCTCTCTTTCCAGATGACTTGTAAAGCAATGATTTATTGGTCCCAGAGCCAGTGAGCTTGGGAGCAGTTCAATAAGACAGTGTGGTCTGTGGGTCCCGAATCATTATTCTACCTGGCAACCTTATGACAGCTGCTGAATCTTGGAGGGGGCCGGGAGGAAATGATGTTGATTTATAGAGGGAGTGAAATTGTTTGTCAATGAAAATATAACTGTGCTTCTTCCAGGCTCAGACAACTATAGGAAACTACATTGGCCTTTACTGACAATTGAACATAGACCAAAATTTGGAAAAGCGA
The DNA here is from genome assembly GCF_020740605.2 of Lemur catta. Taxonomy (NCBI): domain Eukaryota; kingdom Metazoa; phylum Chordata; class Mammalia; order Primates; family Lemuridae; genus Lemur; species Lemur catta. The sequence continues at coordinate 82,359,849 of NC_059134.1, forward strand.
GCACTGCCTTGCATTTTATTAAAACTTTGTACTTTTTGTTAAAGGTTTCACTATAGCTCTATTAGTATACTTTTTCTAATGTTGGTCAAAGGATACAAAATTTCAGTCAGATAGAAGGAATACATTCAAGAGATCTATTGTACAATATGGTGACTATAGTTAATAATATATTATATTCCTGAAAAAATGCTAAGGGAGTGGATATAAGATGTTCTCACCACAAAAATGATAACTATGTGAAGTAATGTGCATGTTAATTAGCTAGATTTAGCCATTCCACAGTGTATCCTATTTCAAAACATCGTGCTGTACACGCTACATACAATTTGTCAACTTAAAAATTAAAAAAAAAATTCTCTAAGATAATTGGCACAAACTCCTCCTTCACAGTTTATAACATTCCCCATAATGTTAGCAAAGTGGTGCTCTTGTGGGTGGTTATAATGTAGAGTACACACATCTTTCAAGGAAAAGTTTTGCATTTTCTAAATGATCATAATACCTTGCATTTATATACAAATGATATTACACCCATAGTCTCACTTGCTTTGCATAACAACCATGTGGCAAACACATTTTGAAAGATGAGGAAACGGATATTCAGAGACTTTAAATAACTTGGGTAGGGTTAACTCGACAGTCACAGAGCTGGTAGCCACTGATTAGAACCTCTCCCCTCACCCAGTTTTCCCCCTGCACTGGCTCCTGCAGATGGAGTTTTGTGCTGCAAAGCCTCCTATGACCCACTGAACAATAAGAGGGGTACATGCATCGTGGAGTTTGGCAGGATCAATCAAAAGCAATTCTATTTTCTCTACATTAAGCACGAAAAAAATTAAAAGCCATTCAGGCTTGAATCTTAGATAGACAGGTAATAAGCCGTGATCGCTTTTAGGTAGGGCCCCCCAGGAAGAAGCTCACAGCTCTGGGTGGCAGACACATGAATAAATAGTCAAACCCCATCAGAAGAATGATTCTGCCCAGGATTTGGGAAGGAGCTGCTTAGAGAAAGTGGGGACGATTCTGCAACAGACTTCAGAGTCCAGAGGTTCAAAGCCATATCTGGGAGAGCCTTGTGTGGGGGCACAGAACCTCGAGAGGAGATTAAAATCAGCAGAGAATGTAATTACCTGAGTAGGAAATGGGCTGCAATTTACCTTCTCCAAGGGTGTGCATTCTTTGGTTACTAAAAAGGCATTTGCTTCCAAAGAGTTCAGCATAATAAATGGATTTTCTCAGCCTTGTAGTGGATTTTAAAATCCAAATGTTGTGACTTGGGCGGCAATTTTTTAAAATCCTACTATTAGGGATATACATATTACGGATTATATGTTAATGACCTCTTAGCCAGTAAATTAACATTGGATAGAATAACTGCTCAAGGCACCAATTTCATTCTAATTAAGTCTGAAGTCTGAAGTTGCTTGTAAGGAGAAATAATGAAAAGATTTAAGCAATTCCAATCAGATACAGTTCTTGTTAGGAATACGAGTTGGTGGAGTGAGTGATGTAATCAAATCCCAGTAATTATTTATATCCACGCATTCAATGCTTGTAATGCTGGGCTCCCAGGTATTTCCCAATATCCAAAACAACTTTTATTTATTGAAGGCTTTAGCTGAAGATGAATCCAAGATACCAGTAAGCCACATGATGTTTAAAAAATCTGAATACTTAACATTCCAAATTAATAAATAAACTACTCCTCAGGGGTCAACTAAGCAAGTTCCAGGGGCCCAGGCAATAATCTTGGGGCCTTAAAGTCAATATCTCACTTTATACTGTGTGTCTTGGTAGCATTTGCTCACTGCACCTGGTTTTAGAGGCTTCCCATTAGGCAGTTGCCATTCCCAGGAGATTGCAGGAAAATCCCTGGGTGCCAGTCCCAGGCTGGCTAACTCTGACGAGGCTTCCTTGGGAAAGAAGAGCCAATGTGGGCTGACCTCTCTGTTAGGATTCACGGGTGCTTGGGTTCCCTTCCCTCCAAGACCAGGAGAGCTTGGAAGGAGTCACGTCACTTCTGGGTCCTTGCTTTCTCCTCTTGCACAAAGTGGGCATTCAAATTCTTAAGAATGGAAGAAGTTATTGAAGAAAAATGTAACATCGAATAGCACTGAGAAATTAGGGTAGTTCTAAATAAATCAGTAGATGAGAAAATAAGAACTTCAGTGCAAATGGAAAATACATCCTATAGTATTTGTGCTATTTTCTCTCTGAGCCTTGGTTTGAGTCTCTATCGCCAGGATTTTGAAGGTTCATGGTCAGCCCTAAGTGACAAGCATGGTGGGCCTTGGACCCTCTACTCAAAACTGAGGTCTGTGAAGCACGTGCCGACTGGCAGTCCTGGGGACATTCTTTGCAGAACTGTAGTCCCCTGTAGTGTGAGACCCCTGACATCACCAGCTTGTTCCAAAATGCCATTCAGGGCAAACCCAACTCCATACTGCTGGCCTTAGTGCATTTGAAAGAAGAAGAAATGGGGCTCATATTTAAAGGTTTCCATTAAATACAATATTATGAAGATAATAACTCAGAAAAACTGATTTTGAACAAGGTTTTATGTTAAATTTTTTTTCAGCTTTCTGAAATTTGCCCAAATGGGTTTCAGAAAACTTGGAGAGAATTTTGCCCATCGCCCTAATATAATGGAACATCGTGTTTCTTCTTGTCCTTTGCAGATAATGACAAAGGAGCTAGCTGTGTTTCCAATCGGCTCTGATTCTGCATTTTCAGCAGCATAAAGAAAAACATCTCATTCCTTTTATAGAAATGCAGTCCCCTGAGGTTGTCCCTTAAAAGCTGTTTTGATCCATGGATGTTGTTGCTGCCAAATTCTCCAACTCCCAAACTACCATTATGCATTTTCTCTTAGACAGGGAATTTTAGGATCATCCCTCCTGACCCCATAATAAAGCCATTTATTTCTCCCTGAAATGGAAGATTCATTTATTTTTTCCTTGTTTCTCCTTGGCAATTATCTCTATTACTACCCATAATCTTCCCAATCTTTTTCAATAACATCCTGTGATTAAAGCCAATTGGCTCATGTTGAAAGCTAGAGGGAAGTTACCAAGGCACAGAAATATCACCCTTGGATTAAAGAAGGCCAACTTTCAGTAGCCTGGTGCTTGAGAAATTTTTGATGAGGAAGGGTGGATGTTGAGCTGACACTAACATTCAGTAATGTTGTAAAAAAAAAAAAAAGGCAATGCTCAAAATAGGGCTAACATATGGTAGTTCCTTACGGCAGACCAAAGGACAGATTTGCCTGCAAATGAGGTCAAAGGATGTCTTACTAATTTTCAAATATTGTCCCAGTTATTATACTAGGCAACATTTTAGAAGACAAAGAACTAAGGAATCTATATATATATATTTTAGAGAAACAGGGTCTTGCTCTTTCACCTAGGCTGGAGTGCAGTGGGCTGTTCATTGTAACCTCAAATTCCTGGGCTCAAGTGATCTTGCTTCAGTCTTCCAAGTAGCTGGGACTATGAGCATGTGCCGTCAGTCCCACTAATTTTTAAATTTTTTGTAGAGATGGGGTCTTGCTATGTTGCCCTGGCTGGTCGCAAACTCCTGACCTCAAGCAATGCTCTAGCCTCAGCCTCCTAAAGTGCTGGGATTATAGGCATGAGCCACCATGACCTGCCAGGAATCTTAATAACAATAATAATGATAGTAGTAGTAGTAGTAGCTGCTACTGCTTATTTATCTGAGTCATATGCATTTATTTCATCACTTTATTCTTTCCATAACTCTTTAATATAGGCAATATTATCCTCATTTTATAGAGGCTAAGTGATTTGCTTAAGGTCACCCAGCTAGTAAGTAGCAGAGCAAGGATTTGAACTTGGGTGTCAATGGCCAAATTCTTTTATGTCCAGGATTGCACTTGGCATTATAAGAGAGGATGTGAGAAGCACAAATACTTTTCTTGCCCTTGGATTAACAGCCTGGCTTGGGATAGAATTTACACCAGGAACTCTTAAAGAGCAATGAACAATCACATAAAATTAAATCTCCTCAGTACTGTTACTAGTTAATACTTTTTAAAAATATTTGTTCACATTATTGGTGTGGCTTCTGTCTCCTAATTGGATCGATGCCATGAGGTCCACACCCCCGCATGGGGGCAGTGTTTGAAACCTGCTGCGCTGCCTATCAGTTGTAAAACCATGGGCAAATCACCTACTCTCTCAGTCAGTTTCCTCATCTAAACTTACCCCAAAGGGGCGTTGGAGAAAAAAAAATGAAACAGTGTGAGGAAAATAGTTTGTCCACAGTAAGTTTTCCTTTAACAACAACAAAAAACATCAATAATAATATAAAAGCTCAGAAAAATGATATTAAAATTCAAATCTATTACAAATAAGAGTCATATCACCACCACTTGTTTTTAGTACAAATCTTTTTATTTAGTCTGGTTTTTGGACCTGTAAACCTGGTTCACTGTTTCAACTCCTATAAGTCTCCTTGGCTCCTTTGAAAACACTGAGTGCCATGGGATGGGGTGATTTGTCATTGTTATACGATTTTGTGGGTCCTTTGGCATTTCTGACCGGATGATAGTTTCTGAAGGGAGGGAATGAGAAGTCTTATTTCTTGGGTCTCAGCTCTCCTTGATGTCAGTTTTAGTCCCCTGTGGTGGGTGATTTTTATTTAGTGTGATTTACATGCGGTGGGTGATTTTTATTTAGTGTGATTTTCTGTTTAAGGGCCCCTTTCTCAAATATCTCCCACATGAAGATGCCACACACCCTTTTCTTTTCTTTCTTTCTTTTTTTTTTTGGAGACAGGGTCTCAGTCTGACAGTGCAATGGCATCATCAATCATAACTCACTGCAACCTCAAACTCCCGGCCTCAAGCAATCCTCCTGCCTCAGCTTCCCGAGTAGCTAGGGCTACAGGTATGCAGCACCACGCCCAACTAATTTTTCTATTTTTTGTAGAGACAGAGTCTTACTACATTGCTGAGGCTGGTCTCGAACTCCTGGGCTTGATCTATCCTCCTGCCTCAGCCTCCCAACATGCTGGAATTACAGGAGTAAGCCACTTTGCCCAGCCCAATCCTACCATTTTAATGTTGTGTGATAAGCACTACTCTCCATAGGTATTCTTTTTAAATGGATTTACTCCTGTAAGGATTAACATGTGGAGCTGCTATCAACCATTCACACCTTAGTATGAATTAATCTATCAGGTAATTTCCAATCAGGAAATGACCAGACAACCTGAAACTCCTGGGGATAAAGACAGTGTGTTGAAAGGGGAGGAGAGTGAGAAAAAGGAGTAAGCATTGCACAACTCAAGTTTTCGAATTCTGATGAGAACCAGACCTACACATTGGATATGCACAATACATATTCTCTTGTCTTACAGATCTAGGAACTATAGCAGAACTTTACCCACAGCCAGTAGATTTGGGTGATGATATAATATAGAGCTTAAAATCGCAGGCTCTGTCATCAGCTAGATCTGGGTTTGAGTTTCGGCTCTGTCATTAACTAGCTGTATGATATTATGCAAGTAATTTTAACTCTAATTTTCAGTTTGTTCATCTATAAAATGGGAATAATAATGGTAGCTACACATAAAATTTCAGGGAGGATTTAGAGAGATAATGCATGTGAATGATTAGCACAGAACTTAGCATGCAATAAATGTCGTTAACTATTATTATTCTCAGTATTACATATTACCCAAAATTAGGCTGTGGAAAAAATAGTCTCATTGTGGTATTATGAATTCTGTGACAATCACAGGATACACATTAAAGTGGTCACCCTGATAATGACAGTATTAGATGTGAAAAATTTCCTAGAAATCCTGATTGCCATTAAATATTTTGTAAATAAATTTTTATTTTGGGATAATTTTAAATGTACAGAAAAGTTGCAAAGATAGCATAGAGAGTTCCCATGTACCTTTGGCCAGCTTCCCCTAATGTCATATACTGAAAATATTTAAAAAATGTGTTTATAACAACATTCTCACCACTATCATAGATCCAGTTCTTTTCTTTTTTCCATGTCTCTTTCTAGTTCTTGTTTATAGATACTTAGCATGGTAGATGGAATTTTTGCTTTCATTTCTTCACTACTAATGGTAATTTCAACGTCCACACCCTTGCCATAGTCTCACAGTGGGCACAGCATGTGCCTCTATCCTTTGTATTTAGGCTTGGCAGTGGGATTCCTTTTGGCCAGACACAACTCAAGCAGAGACTTGAAATGAACTTGTTTATTTTGGGGTATTTGGGGAGGGAGGAAATGTAAACTTAGATGTGTGGTCAGTCATCTTGAACTTGAACTTGAATGCCCCAATCATTCTTCTGTATCAATAATAAAAGCACTAAGACTCCAGAAGAATTTGTTGAGAAACATTGAACCCATACTTAATAGTGGGTTCTGTTTATAATCTTATGCTATGCTCGTGTTTTAATGTAAACATGAATGTATATACATGCACCATCTACAAAGGATGTACAGTGAGGTTCTGGTATCATTTTTTTTTTCACTGAGTCCTTTATTTAAGGCATGGGTTCTCAGCCCTGGCCACACATAGATCATCTGATGCCAAGGTCCCACCCACAAAAATAACAATTTAAGGATCTGCTTTGGGAGCCAGTTACCAGTTGTTTTTTTTTTTAAGTTTTCTTTTGTTTTAAGCCCCTAAGGTAATCGTAATATGCAGCCATGTTCGAGAACCACTGCTTTAGAGTATATTTTGAGATCCTAAATGTATAGTTTCACACTTGGTTTCTTTTTCTGCATGAGGTGATTTCAATGAGCCCATGTGTTTCCTCATGCAACGCTGATGGCCCTGTCATTACAAAGACTGGTAACTGTAATATCACCTGCACTATATGAAACCTTCAAGTAATGCTGCAAAAGCTGAAAAACAGGAAATGCAGTTGGTTTGGAAAATGACACCCTCCTGGAAGAGGAGGGAATTACAGTATAAAAAAGGAGCTGAGTAACGCACACATGTGGGTACACTTATTCTATAAACTGTCACTTTTGTTATTATTATAAACATTTTGAATCGGTGTGGTCAACATAGTCTTCAACTCCTGATTCACCTGTATGCATTCTGGCTTTCAACTTCCTTGAAGAAATATTTCTGGGGGAAACAAGGGCTGTCGATTATCCATGTCATTAGAAAAACCTCTCACCTTGCTCAGATACCTGCCCAGGTGAGAGGATGTGGTTTAGAAAAAGAGGTAGCAAATAAGGTCATGCACTCCCTTTACTGTATCATGTGAAAGCAGCCCCATGAAGGAATCAAAAGGAACGTGAGTGAATGCATCAAATCACTGGCTTGTTGGCACCTAATCTTCCCATTTTTAAGCAGGGAGCAAACAGGAGGTTGAGTTGGGATTTTGACTTCCTTCCTTTCACATCACTTGCCTTTCTTCTTTCAGTCTTTTCCAGGCTTGAATTTCCAGATGACCTTTTGTCTTTGCTCAGGGTCACCTTCCTCCATCCTCTTTCCCTCTCCTTTATCGGTGGTGTCATTAGGACTCAGGATACTCAAGTTCCAGCCCAGCTCCGCCTTCCACCAGCCTGTTTCATATTCTGAGCCTTAAGTTTTTCACCTCATTTTCCAGATCTAAAAAAAATAGGACTCATGATACCTGTCCATCTCATAGGATTATTAGCAGGATTAAATGAAATAATGTCTGTGAAAAGGCTTCGTAAGTGCAAATCTATTCCTAGTCCTGACTGCTCACCTGCCAACCCTATGGGAAAAATGGAAAGCTGTTAATATATTCAATCTTGAGCTTTATTCTGTCCTTTTGAAACTAACAGAGACTTTAGGCCACACAACAAAGAACAATTTTATGCCAATATCAAGTAGACCAACATGCCCAGCTTATTTTAAATGTTACAGAAGAAGTTAAAAACCAAAGCAAAAACTTCAAAAATTTCAGAAGATGGAGATTTTATTCATTCAGAATTTGATGATTATTTATTTCAGAATTTGAGTAGAAATAAAATTCCTATGAATACATTAATTCCAAAACATGGGTTAATAAGAACAAGAGAATAAACTCTTTGGCATCGATTTCTGGATTCTTTCCACTATCCCACGACATATCCATCACATAAGGAGTTATGATCTACAAAAGTGTTTGTGATGGCACATGTTAGGACCACCAACATAAAACAATTTTGAATCTTTACATGCAATTGGTGAAGGACAACTACCACCAGTTCCTTTCCTGTCTTCCTTTATCCCTCTTTGGTCTAGGTTCTTCCAGGGTCACTTCATAGTCTGCAAGAACCATCTGGAAATAGTAGATAATGCTTATTGAACAGTCCTATGTTCTAACCACTGTGCTTTATTGGCATATCTCATTTACCCCTCACGATAAGATCACAGGGCTGGTAGGCTAAAAATGGCCCCCCAAAATATCCATGTCATAATCCCTGGAACCAGCAAATGTTCCCTTTTCGGGGGAAAAAAGATCTTTGCAAATGGGGAGATTAGTCTGGATTATCTGGATGAGCCTTGAGTGAAATCACACGCACCCTTATAAGAGGGAGGTAGAGGAATATTTGGTGTATGGAAGAGGACAAGGTAATGTGACCATGGAGGCAGAAATTAGAATAGTGAGGCCACAAGCCAGAGATGCTGGAAAAGCCACCAGAAACTGGAAGAGGCAAGGAATGCATTCTCCCCTGGGGCCTCTGGAGGGACCATGGCCTTGCTGACACCTTGATTTCAGCCCAGTGAAATTGATGTTGCACTTCTAGCCTCAAGAATTAGGTAAGAATAAATTTCTGTTGTTTTAAACCACCAAGTTTGTAATATTTTTTACAGCAGTTATAGGAAACTAGTATAGCAGATATTAATATTATCACCATAGCCATTTGCAGAAGGGGAAACCAAGTTTGAGGAACGCCAGGAATTTAGACCAAAGTCAAGTGGCGTAGTCTAAATGTGAACCCTAGAAGTCAAACTCCAGAGTCCACCCATGTAACCAGTGAGTTACCTGACCCTTGACAGTCCATAATAGGTCTGGTGAATGCTGGCCCAGTGTGTGGCACCTACCGTGACCATGCCCAGTAGCATTGCTGTCTTCCCAGATAGTAATTATCAAAGACCTGAGAATACAAAAGTTCTCCACCTCTTCCTTGAAACACTCAGCATTTGGGTAGTAGAGAAATGGAATCACCATCCTATTTCCCTCCCCACCGGCTATGGTCTGAATACTTGTATCCTCCTCAATTCATGTAGAAACCTAATCAACAAGGTGATATTAGGAGGTGGGACATTTGGGAGGCGATTAGATCATGTGGGCAGAGTCCTCATGAGTGGGATTAGTGCCCTTTTAAAAGAGGCCCCAGAGAGCAGCCTTGCCCCTCCCAGCACGTGAGGACACAGTGGGAGGTGTCATTTATGAACCAGGAAATGGATCCTCACCAGGCACAGAATCTACCAGCTCCTTGATCTTCGTCTTTTCAGCCTCCAGAACTGTAGGAAATAAATTTCTATTGTTTCTAAGCCACCCAATCTATGCTATTTTGTTATAGCAGCCCTAAGGCACCGCCTCTTCAGTTTCAGCAAAGCATTTAGAGCTTCTGTACACATTCAGAATGAGGAGGGTTTGTTGACGGTGACACTGGATCCTGAGTTGGCAGAAACTCACACCTCTGGTTACACCATTGCATTTGATTACAATTTATTGTTGAGTACTGTAATTACTTATACGCATGGGTCTGAATCATCTCTTGGCCTAAACTACCATTTCAGTTTCTCCCTAGGCGAGGGAAATGTTTCAACTGCCATACACAGATGTATATCTGCATAGCATGTATACATATCTATATTTATATACATATCCATTGTAGCTCACAGAGAGCCCAATAATGAACAGTTACTACCTATTTGGTGACTACCACTTATGCAGTATGATCTTTACACACATTCTCATTCACTTTAATTCTCACAATAATCTTGTGAAATAGTGCTTGTGACATAGTACTATCTCCTTTTTATAGATTCGAAATTTCCCAAGATCACCAGGGGAGGGGGTATTTAAACTCAGGTTTGTCTTGCAAGCCTTCTGCTTCTAACCACTCAACTTTTCTGCCTTTCTATTTTGCTTCCGTACATGAGACGTGTATTAGATGGTTTGTATGGGGAGGAAGATGTGGAGGAAAGTCCAGTTGGCCACACAATTCGGAGGCAGCAGGTGCATTGCGAGATCAGTCTGTAGGGGGCAGGAGCCCCAGGGCCAGGTAAGGACTGTAGAGAACAAAGTCAAGCCCTAGGGAAGAGAGCTGAGCTCTGGTTCCTGCTGGGATTCAGGCTAAGACTCTTGATGTCCAGCAGAAATCCAAACTATTGGTCAGAACCCTGGGACTCAAGTCCCATTCAGCTTGTTCTTCAAGCACAAGATCTGGTCAATTGCACAGGAGGCTAACTACCATGGCCACCGTAGCTGGGACATTGCAGCTAGACTTGGGGCATGGCCAGGAGTTTCAGAGTGAGGCCCGGGGAGGAGGCCACCAATATCCACTCTGACCTTGTCAGAAATGGTAGCAGACTTGGGAGGGCTTGTATAGGTCAGTCCCACCTGGGGAAGACAAAGGTGGAGGAAATAAGGCAAGGGTTGATGCAGATTGTCAACAGCTGGTCCAGTATGGCTTCGTTACTGCCCCAGCCAGCACGTGCTTCTCTGTGGGCCCTACAGACACACTTTACAACTCGGGGTTTGATCCAGACTGTGCATTTAGAGGTCCGTGTGCTCCTAGGGGTTTGTAGACGGCTTAAATTGTGACAAACTTTTCTTCACCAGGGGCTCTTCACTAGAAAGTTGCAGAAGCTGGTCTGGTTACTGTTACAAGGTCTCTGCTGCCTTTGCTGCAGGACCTCATGGCTTGCTCCCTTGCCTGCCTGTGCCCCTGCACTTCTGCAATCTGTTTATTTTCCCTGGAGACTGTTTCTTCTCTACAATATGTGCTGGTTTCCCTGACTTGGGTCATCTTCTCCAGGTCACAGGTGCGCTCTTTGTCTGAGCCACTGCTGGTTTGCCCCCGTGCCCACCCTGGCTCATGTTGGCAGCCTCCACTAGGTGTGTTCACTGTCCACACTCCTGCCGCTCTGCAGTCCCTTCCCAACTCTCGACTCTCTTCTCCACGGGAGGGACTGTTTATTTCACTGCAGACACCCCATTATTTAGGAGGGGAATAAACTGGCTTCTTGGCATGGAACTGCTAAAAAGACCCACTTCCTGTCTTTGGGATGAAAAACACATGTTTATTTCCTGGTATCTCAATACAGGTCCCTGACTACATAGAGTTGCCAGATTTGGCAACTGAAAATACAGGATAACTGGTTAAATCTAAATATTTAGGACATACTCACATTAAAAAAGTATTTGTTTTTTACCTGAAATTAAATTATAACTGGGTGTCTTATATTTTTTTCTGGCAACCCTATGACTGAAGGAAAGATAGTAGCTGAACTTTAAAGTAGACAAAAGATACTGGATACTGAGTTACAGATGCACTTATACATACATCCCTTGTGAGTCTGATTACTTTACTGAAGGTACTAGGGCAAATGGCTGCTAGTTGTTATCCAACATGCATTTTCTCTTTTAATAATGGAACTTCCGATTTTATTCTGAGTACAGGAAAAAGGTGGATATGTTGCTGAACATCCCATGCAGCTAGAAGTTGCCAGAGGGATGTGAACGAAAGTGATATGTATAACTTCAGGGTCATGCCCTTAAAGAGACAGGGCATGCTCTCCCCACTCCTGTTTCTCTCTCACTGACTGGAACACAGACATGGGGGTTGGATCTCAGGCAGCCATCTTGGGACGTGAGATGGAGGCTGCATGTTGAGTATGGGAGAGCAAAAAGATAGAAAAATCCTCAACATCACATCAGCCCTGCCTGCTTACACCCAGGCTATTACAAGAGAGAGAAATAATTTTTTTTTTTTTTTTTTTGAGACAGAGTCTTGCTCTGTCACCCAGGCTAGAGTGCAGTGGCATCATCTTAGCTCACTGCAACCTAAATTCCTGGGCTCAAGTGATCCTCCTGCCTCAGCCTCCTGAGTAGCTGGGACTACAGGCACATGCCACCATGCCTGGCTAATTTTTCTATTTTTAGTAGAGATGGGGTCTCACTCTTGCTCAGGTCAGTCTTGAACTCCTGACCTCAAGTGATCCTCCCACCTGAGCCTCCCGGAGTGCTAGGACTATAGGCATGAGCCACCACGCCTGGCCAAAAATAATCTACCTTTTAAAGCCACCGTTACTTTGGCTTTTGTAGGAGCAGCCTAACTGGCATTCTAACTAGCACAGGTATCACTATTAATAATTTAATAATTCCCAGAGACACATTTAATAATTCCCGGAGACCAGATTTGAAGAGTTTTCTGGAGAAAGCCATGTTTTCAGTTGTCACTGACATTCCTCCTGCTTGTTCCAGAGCAGCTATGGAAGCAAGACAGTCAAGGACAGGGCAGGATAATGGCTCCATCCGAGATTTTTCAGTGTGAAGGAGGATGGGGCATGGTGGCTCACGCCTGTAATCCTAGCACTCTGGGAGGCCAACGCAGGAGGATTACTTGTGGTCAAGAGTTCGAGACCAGCCTGAGCAAGAGTGAGACCTGTCTCTCCAAAAAGATAGAAAAATTATCTGGATGTGGTGGTGCACACCTGTAGTCCCAGCAACTCAGGAGGCCGAGGCAGGAGGATAGCTTGAGCCCAGGAGTTTGAGGCTGCAGTGAGCTAAGATGAGGACACTGCACTTTAGCCTGGGTGACAGAGCAGAGATCTTGTCTCAAAAAAAAAAAAAAAAACCACCCCAAAACACTGTGAATGAGACTGACCGGAGAGCCTGTTAAAATGCAGATTCCTTAGCTCTATCCTCTGGATGCAAATTTAACAAGTTTGGCCTGAGCCAAAGAATCAGCATTGGAAAAGTGTTCCACATCATTCTGATGCAGCAGCCCGTGGGCCACACTTTGAGAACCACTGGTTCATAAGTGGAGCCCTCCATAATTCTGGACTCCTGGGAAATCCTTCAGTGAATTAACTCAGGGAGCTTCTTAATTGCTACAGAGATGCTGTTGATGGTGGTATTTAGCAATCTGGAAACAGCGCCTTGGAAATGAATACTTGGAAATATTTGATGGGACACTCGATGAGACGCAGACATTTGGAAAGTTACGAAGCTTTACTCTGGATGGCCTGTAAATTCCACACACATGCACTAATTGGGTAACCAGACATAATTAAACTATTTGGAGTCATGATTGAAAAATAAATATTTTAAGGGACAAGAGGGCAAATTCTAAACACTCCACTCTTCATGCTCATTTCTTTAGTTCACAGTGTTGACTGAGAAGTCAGGGTAATTACGAGTGGTAATAATGCTTGATAATTATATATTTGCCTGTGTTTACATTGGACATGAAATCAGGAAACACTCGTCATAAGTGAGCCCTCAAGAACGTCCTTTCATAGAGAGTGAAGTTCATATCACAACCAAGCAACAAGCGGGGGTAATCGTGACATTCACCAAGGGAGGAGAACACTTAGGGATACACTTGCAGCCGGTGGGAGTGCGATGGGGGCTGGAGAGAGGATAAGAGTACCAACCAACCAACCAACCAACCAACCAGATAAATAAGGCATTTTGAGGGAATCTATGGTTGTCCAAGGGCACTATGCTAGGGACTGTGGGGGGGAGGAGGAGAGGGCACGGGTCAGACAGACATTTAAGACACAGGGACTTAAAATGTACCTGGGAGGCAGGACACAACTGAGAGGAAAGTGCCACTCTAAGTGCTGTGGGATTATTGCCAAATCAGTGCTTCGGGATCTCCAAGGACGGAGAAGTTGGAGAGGATGGAGACAGGAGAAGCTCCTTTAAGTAGATTGTTGTTGGGAGACAAGCAGGAACCGCTCTTGGTGTTGGGGATAGGGGATGGCCAAGAAAGAGTCTCTCTCATCAAAGGGACTTCCATTCTGGTGGAGGGAGACAGATCATAAGTGATCTCAGAATTGTATTATTAGATAGAAATATTGGATTTATCAATCAATATAATTAATAATCTCCCACTGATAATATATATTGCTAATCTTATGTAATCGCTCAGTAGACTACATATTTTCTGCTTTGGTGGGATACAGTGGTGGATGTGGGCAGTGCTGGGCGGGGTTGGCCAGTGGCCTGGGAAGGCCTCTCTGAAGAGGGGGTATCCGAGGCCAGGCCCGGATGGGGAGAAGGTGGCAGCTGGTGGAGAGCTGGGGGGAGCACTGGCAGGACTTGCGTGCCCTGAGGACGGATGGGAAGGGCTTGCTCAAAGGACGGAGAGTAAGGAGGCCGGCCTGGCCAGCGTGGCTAGGGAGCGGGGAGTGGGCCCAGTGGGACTGGGACTAGCCAGGGCTTTGAGGCCAGGACAGGAGTTCAGGGTTTATTTTAAGAACAAAGTGTATGGTGGAAATCTTGGGAGAGGGGTGACATGATATAATTTGTATGTTTTTAAGAAACCACTCCAGCTGCTGGGCTTGGGTGGATGGATGCTGGGGGACAGGCATGGTGCTGGGAGAACGGCGGGGGCATTTTGGTGGCCCCAGCTGGGCCTGCAGGGATGTAACTGGGTGAAGCTCAGGGGACCATGCCAGGTCACGGCTGATGCCCAGAGCTCTCTGTGGAAAAGGGGTCAGCCCTGCACGAGGGCCTGTCTCACCAGAGAAATGAAGCCCGGGCTGTGGGACAGGGAGGTGCGAGCACACAGCAGGAATTCCGGCGCCCTAAGGGCACACAGCTCTCCCAGGCCGGGCTCCACAGTCCATGGACACCTTTGAAGGCAGCTCAGCCAGGAAGAGGCCAAGCCAGGGTGAAGCCCAGATCTTTCTGAGTCCATGATTGGGCTTTCTAACCACAGCAGCACGGTCTCCATGCTGGCCAGACCGTTTTCCTGCCTGCTACCATTCTCCCAACACTTCCTTTCCTCTCTAACACTCTCTTCTTCCTCCTCATCACGTTCCCAGCCAATGACTACTGAAAATATTTTTTCAAGTGACCCGGATCTCTACTCTTAAATACAATCCTGACCAAAAAAAAATAAGGGTGTGTTTGTCCTTGGAGTACATCTATCCTCCAGGCAGGGGACAGGGCTTGCAACACAGCCAGTGGACTTTGCACACATGGGCTCATTAATGCTCGCTAGACTAGGAGGGCTCTCTGTCTTGGAGGGAGGTTGAATGACTTGCCCAATGTCACACAACTAGTGGGTAGAAATTATTCTGAGTCCTATCTCGAAAGCTCTGGTGCTTTTTGGCTTCCCTTGGCCGTCCCTGCTGTTCTGAGCCTGTTGCCTGTAACGCTGGCAACAAAACCCAGCCGTTCTTGCCTTTCTCCTGTCTGAGTCATGTCTCAGGGATGCATGTCTCTATCTCTCCTGTCCCTCCAGGCTGAAGGTGGGAAATTTTTGTGACTCCCACCGTCTTCCTACCCCCTGCATCTTCTGGCTTTCAGGGTCTCTGACATGTTCAAGGATGAACCTTTGGGTTCCACACCTGTTCCTGTGAGAACAAATCTGTAGCATTCAAAACAAGAACATGGACAAACTGTTTCATTTTATGGTGTGGCATTATAAATGACCCCAAACTGAGTTGTATAAAATAACAGCCATGCTCTTATGCTATTAGGTTCTGTGGGTCAAGAATTTGGACAGAGCACAGTGGGGAAGACTTTGTGCCCCGTCCATGTCTCTGCTGCCTCAGCAAGGAAGACTTGAATGGCTGGAGGGAACTTAAATGGCTGAGTATGAAATCACTCTTCATTCACATGTCTGGTGCCTGGGCTGGGTTCAGCTGGGTTGTTGACCAGAGTGGCTTATATGTGGCCACTCCTTGTGGCTTGGGCTTCCTCGCAACATGGTCTCAGGCAGTCAGACTTCTTACATGCATGCTCAAGGCTCCAAAAGTACATGTTCCAGGAAACAAGATGGGAGCCACCTGACCTTTTGTGACCCAGATTCAGACACAGTGTCATCTCTGACACACTCTATTGTTCAAAACAAGACATCCAGGTTTAGGCAGATGTGACATAAACTCCACATTTCATAGAAGGAATGTCTAAGAATTTGTGTATGTTTTGAACCTGGCATGAAAATAAACAAAATTGTGTAAAACAATACGAAACAAAATAAAAACAAAACACATACAAAAAAAAGCCCTCGTAATTTTGAACTCCTCAGAAGAGTCTCCAAAGCCTGAAACAGCAGTTCCTGACTTTTTCCATGCAAAGATCTTGCCTATAAAAACAAAACAAAAATCCCTCAAACAAAATAGTCACTGTCTTTGTAAGAATAATACACTCATAGCAAATAATTCAATACAGATTCAATAAAGAATTAAGCATAGTATAAATAATATAAAATATTCCTGAAACCTCATTGCCTAGAGGTAACGGTTGTTAACTTTTGAAACACATTCTTTCAGATATTTTTCTATGCATATACACATATAAATGTATGAACAGTTTACATAAACAGGATCATACTACTGAGTTCTTTTGAAATATATGCTCTTTTTTCCACTCAATATTATGCTACAGCCAGTTTTCCATGTTGAACAGAAATTATTGGTTTCTCATCTAGCAGCTATTGTTCCTTCCTACCTTACTAACAGGAACCCTGTTTTAATTCAAGCATCCACCCTCCTTTGAGTGGCGACTTGTTTCTAGGAAGGCAGATCCAATCTCCAATCTCCAGGGTAAGAGATGATTTAGCTTAACTAAAATAGTCTGCTCCGCCAGCCAATGACTGGGGTAATGACAGAATATGGCATAATTCTGGTTAAAGCAACAGCAAGACTAATGGCGGGTTCGGGGGATGGGCTTCCTTGACGACAGAAAGAGATACTCTGGAACAGCCTCTCCTTACCATAGGTAGTCATTCCCACACGTGATGGCTAGAACTATAGCAGCTTTAGGTGTTTTGTTGGTTTTTTGGGTTTTTTGGGTTTGTTTGTTTTTTTAGGTAATAAGTTACTTATTGTTTAATTTAAATGGGTTGAGTTTTATTTTTCTGTTACTGATAGCCAAAAGTATTTTAACTCATGCATGTCATAAATAAAATTAGGCAAAATTACTTTTAATGGCTGCCTATTCTATTGTATGCGTATACCATCACTAACTCTGTAAAGTTTCCAATTTTCAACATTTAAGCTATTTCCTAATTTTTTTCGTAATAAACAATGCTGCTGAATATCTGTACTTTGATTCAATTTTCAGGCAGTGCTTGATGTATCTAAATAACCTCCACCCTCTGACAATAAGTAGTCTCTAACCCACAAGATTGGTCACACTGAGGCACAGCTTCCTAAATCTGACTGTTTTGTCAGAGAAGAGAGCTTGCAGCCTCCAATTATCCTCATTTTTTTCTTCCTTCAGTGGAAAGAACATGGACTTTGGAAGTAGAAATAATTGGAAACCCTCTGTCACTTCCTAGCTGGACAACTTCCTAAGCTTCCATTTTCATGCTCTATAAAACGAGAACAGAAATACCTACCTTTTAGGGTTGTTGTCAGGACTAAATAGGGTGTATGTTAAGCACCCAGTCTGATGCCTGATATACAGTAAGTGCTGAAATGGTCCTTATTTTATATTTTATTATTTACCATTTGGAGGAATGTGTGGGGAAGAATACGAATGAAGGCCATTGACCTCAAAATGTGGAGTGGAATGCTGTTTGCTTTCTTTCCAGAAAGGCAAGACCTTTTTTAAAACTTCTTTAAAAAACTTTTTTGAAATAATTCTAGATTTACAGAAGAGCTATAAAGATAGCACAAGAGTTCCTACATACCGTTTACCTAGTTTCCCCTGATGTCTTTCATAACCCCGATACATTGATCAAAACTAACATATCAGCATTGGTAATACTATTAACTAAACTCCAGACTTCATTTGGATTTAACCAGTTTTTCCACTAATGTCCCTTTTCCTTTCCAGGATACCATGTTGCATTAGGTCCTGCTGGTTTTTTAATGAACTTAAAGCCATTTCCTTGGTGGGCTGAACTGAACACACTTCTGCTGGAAAATTATCCAGAGCTAACATTTATTGGGTGTTTAATGATTAGCATTCTCACAACTCTATAGAGCAAGATATTCCTGCCCTCCTTTTATAGACGGGCAAACTGAGACTTAGAGATGGGGAGAGGCTTGATCAAAGTGACTCAGGGTAGAGTTGGATTCAGAGGAGGCAGCCAGTTCCTACTTAGCTGCCTTTCCCGGAGGTTGTACCCTGCTAGCCCTCACCCCAAAGCCTGTCCTCCTCTGTCCTCCATGTGTGGCCAGAAGGGGGGCGGAGGTCCTGGAGCAGGGACTGCCTTGCCTGTGGGCAGAGTTAACTGGCCCAAACCGAGCACCTTTCTGCCCACCCCACCTGGCTCTGGGTTACCTCCCTGCTTGCCCGGGTAAGGGCCCTCCACGCCCCTTTCTCCTACCCCCTCCCTATCAACTCTGGCTTGCTTGTCAGTCCCATCCCTGTGCACCGGGCCACAATGCAAAGGCGCCTCCTGGTGTTTGCATTTGAATAGGGACTTGAGCCTGAAGTCCAACAGTGAGGCTCGTGGTGGGAGTGGGGGCGAATTGGGGCAGAGTGCATTCCTGCAGCCCCTTAGGGTATGCCACTTCAAAGGCAGTTCTTTCCACTTTCCCATGAGGTTTATTTCTACTTGCTAGGACTGCCCCTGCTCCTGGCGACAGGAGAGGGATTTCCTTTTAGCCAAGGTCCCATTGGCACAGCCTGGAGTCTTCTCATTTCCCACCCAGGAGCGCTGCCTACTGCCAAGTGGAAAGCAGGAGCCAGGACTAAACTTGCTCCCTGAGCTCCCTGCTCCGTCACCACCCCAGCCCCCTCCGTGGGCTTCTAATGACAGCCTCCGCATCGGGGCACCTACTGTGTGCCCAGCAGCTGGGGGGTTCATGTATCACTTTATGCAATAAGGAAACAAGAGGCTCTGAGCCACCCAGTTTGTAAATGGCAGAGCATGGCCTCGAACTTTAGCCTGGCTAGCTTTAAAGTCGGCAGTCCTTCCGCTACACCAAACACTGTCATGATGATTATTCTAGAAACAGGGTCATAGCCAAAACTAACCTTGGGTTCCTGGTGCCAGAAGGGCCCTGTTCTGTCCCAGACCGGGCAGCATGTGGCTCCCAGCCTCCAGAAGAAGGCTGGTGACAAAGGCCCTTTCTAACTCACCTGCCTGAGGGCAGAAGAGGGCTCTGCAAGCAGGTGAGAGGGCGGGCCTGGTGAGGACCCGCATCCTGTCAGGGCTTGGGCATTTCCTCCTTCAGGTGACGCAGCTGAAAGAATGCTAATAGTGAACTTCGTGAGTCTCTATCCGGGCAAACTTGGCCTAGCTGGGGTGTTGGAGGAGCCTTAATCCTTTTGTTTACATTAAGAGGGTTCAGTGAAACGAGGATTGTCTTAAACTGGAGCTGCATTTCAGCCGCAGGTCTGCAGTCAGTACTGACACAGAGACCAGCTCTGGGGGGAGAATCACAGCATCCACAGCCACGACCCAGGGTGATTCATCTCAGAGTCACTGACAAGCCGTTCGCATCCTTCTGGTCGTGAGTGGCTTTGGGGCGCTGGACGGGCACTGGGGTGCCTTGCCAAAGAGTGTGAGCAAACAGCTCTCGCTATGCACCAAACGCTTCCCGAGTATGAACTTGGCTAATCCTCGGGACAGCGGTGGGGCAGACACCATTATTAACTCCATTTGCTAAATGAAGAAACTGGAGCATAGAGAGCTTAAGACCCTTGTGATGGGGTTGAGGACACTGCTGCCCCCAAATATGGCACCTTGGCATAGAAAATGGCAGCAGCAGTTACGTTCACACAGCCATTAAGTGGCAGAACTGGGAGCCGAACCCAGGCAGTGTGACGCCCCTGTCTGCGCACGTGATCGTTATCAGGTGCAGGGGAGCAGCACAGGCCGAGGTCGGAGGGCCATAGACCAGGGGCTGCATGCCCGCTGTCCGCAGGTGATTTTCTTTCCCATCTATTTGTCTTTCCTAATTTTCTGCAGTATGTGTTTTGACGAGGCAAAGCAATGAAAGTATTTATACTAAACAAAAGGGAAGGTCCTTAGTGGGTTGCATGTCGTACGGGACGGTGGACAGGGCGCCCTCCTGGGAGTGCCCACAGAAAACCAGTTTGGGAAGAGCACTGTGGCTCAGGTGGACAGATGACAGACAATATCACTGACACGAAATGAGGGGTTTGCTTATTCACTTATTCGTGCATTGATTCAATTATTCATTCATTCCTTCAACAAAGCATGGAGCTCCTGCTATGCCTAGGCTTTGTGATGGGTGCTGGAGATACAGTTACCACTAAGGCAAGGTCTCTACCTTCCAGGGGATCATAGTCTGAGGACATGGGTGGGGGTAAGTTGTACTTTCAGCTAAGCACCCAGTAACTTAAGGCATAAAATAAGTGGAAGTCTATATCCTCCACCTGGTTTTGAATCCATGAGGGCAAGGACCAGTACACATACCCGCCACATATTTCAACCATGTATGCATTCATATGTATGTGTTCATGCACTTTCCCATTACCACATGGTGGTTGAGCATATATAGGGTGTGCAGTGAAGGAACAGCCCAAGTGGTTATTCCTCCACGTTGAGGGAGGCTGAGAAGAGGGCAGTTGGAAAAATCTCCATAGAGTCTTGAGCAAAGGCTGAAGAGTTGAGAAAGTTTTCACCAGGTGGGAAGGTACTTCCAGGTAGAGCGAACAGCATATGAAAAATCATGGTGGTATGACGCTGCCTAGTGTATTTGAGGAACTGTCAATAGTTCAGTTAAGCCCCAGGAGCTGGGACTTAAATGTGGTTAAGTTACAAGGAGGGAGATTTAAAAGATAGAGTAAGAGGTGTATGTGCAGGTGGGGGCTGGGGCATAAGGAGGCCTCCTCCTCTTCTTTTCCTTCTCCTCCTCCTTTTTCTGCTTCATGAGCCCTCCCCTCCTCTTTTGGAAAGGAGTGAAAGGGTAGAAAACTACCATCTTCAAGCACCTACTATGTGCCAGGCCCCTTAGCAAGTGCTTTGCTGCCTTTAGGCTTTACTTTGGCACAATTCACTGGCCCCATTTTCCAGATGAGGAAACCGAGGCTCAGATGGTTAAGTGACTTACCCACACAGTAAGTGGCAGAGCTGAGGTGTGGACTGAAGTGCATCCAATTCTAAAAGCGGCATTCTTTACACTGGGCCAGACAGAACACCTTAACGTGGAATCATGCTTTTACCTTTGCAAAATGCTTTCATGTACCTAGGCTTATTTGATTCTTACCATGACATTGAATGGTAAATTGGGCAAGTATCATTTCCATTTCTCAGGAGGAAAACTGAGTCATAGAAAGGTTCATTTTCAGCGATTTGAGAATTTCAGAATTAGATATATGCAAAGCACAAAAAAGATGACCCAACTGGAAACCACACATAGAGATGAAAATAGGCCTGAGATGGTTTTTTACTGCAAAGGGGTAGCTGTGGACGTGCCACATGTGTACAGAAGCACCTTCATGAATGTGTGTGTGTGTGTGTGTGTGTGTGTGTGTGTGTGTAGGTTTGCAGCTAGAATCGCCAGAGGGGCCAATCCAAGTGGCTGAGCTAATCCCTTCCTCTGCCTTCTGCCTGCTTCTTCCGTCACCTTCGGGGCCCCTCCTGAGGGGACATCTGTGAATTCTCCACAGAATCCCTTATTTAGCTCCCAAGACCCAGCACAAGCCTGGGTGCAGAATGTTGGTGCAATTTTGACAAGATGCTCACAGAGGTTCAGTGACTAGTTTTAATTAGGCCATCTTTGTTTACGTTTGATGTTTATCAGCTAATTGGCATGGCAAGGTGTGAGTCACACAGCTTTCCCCTGGCATGGAATCAGTTTGTCAGAGAAAAAGCCAGGAGAACAAATGATCCCAATTATGAGAGAACCCACCGGGCTAATTATCGTCCCACTAAGGACGGAACCTCCCCCCTCCTGCTGCTCCTGCTCCTGCTGCGGCTGCACTGGCGTGCCCTGGGATCCCCCACCCTTCCCCCAGCCCCAGAAACCCAGAAACCTGGGGTCCGGGCCCCCCAGCTGGCTGCTCAGATTTATTCTCCCAAATTCAAAACCCACAAGTCCCCGCAGCTCGGACACATCAGGGCAACATTCTCCCTTTAATTCAAGATCATTCTCCCCTTACCCCCTTCCACGAATAATAGCTTATGTATGTTGTACTTTCCCTGTGTGCCAGGCACTGTTGACAGCACTTGATAATATTTTCCCCAACACCACAGTCAAATCCCATAATTATTTCCATTTTATGGATGAATTGTACAGAGCTTAAATAACTTGTTCAAGGGCAAGCATTAGACCTAGGATTTGAATGACATGATGGCATGATCTATCACCATAGCACCTGCTCTCTTGATCACCAAATGATTCTTGGATGCTCAGAGAGCCCTCACATCAACCAGTCAGGATTCATCAGGCAGGTTCCTGGGGCCACACTCCCTCTAACTATGTAGGTGCAATTACCTTCAACAGCAGTGCAGTCCAGAACTTTCTGCAATGATGGAAATTTTATACTGCCCTGTCCAATGCTGTAGCCACCAACCACATGTGGCTATTGAGCATGTGAAATGTGACAAGTGGACTGAGGAGCTGAATTTTTCATCTTATTTCATTTTAATTAATTTTAATTGAAAGAATTGCATGTGTCTGGTGGCCACCTTGCTGGCCAGTGTAGTTCTAGCTGGTCAGCCCTTATTCCGCCAATGCAGCAATTCCCTAAGCAGTCCTGCATTTGTGTCTTTTCCTCCCCCTCCTCCCGCTGTAGCTCCCTGGCCTCCCAGTGGGCTTTCTTGGTGCAGGGCAGGTCTCTTCATTTTCTGCATTCTCCCCTGCCCATTCTCTAAGCCCCCTCCGGGCTGGCGGAGGGGCTCGTGCGTGCAGAGGAATGCGGTTTGGCTGCCCTTGAGTTGAATGATGATCGTGGACCTTTGGAATGTCCACAAAGCCCCGCACTCTCGGCCTCCCCAGTCTCTCTCCTTCGCCGGGGTAACAGATGGCCCCGGCTTTCACCAGCCGGGCCTGAGCACATTGTCACTCCCAGCTGAAAGTGAAATATTCAGTGGCATTTAAATTAAATAGACTCTAATGCTTCAGTAATATTAATTACGTTTTCATTCATCCCTGGCCTAATAAATCAATGCGTAAAGAGGGGATGCTTGGGAGGCTGGCAGCCGAGTGGGGCCACTGGGCCTTTGTGTGAGCCCGCACACAATGCCCCCATTCTTACCGGGCCATGCTTGCCCCTGCAAACATCTGTGCTCAGCCCCTCTTGAGGAGCAGCCAAAGTGGTAACATTTACACTCTGCTCGTCCAATTTGTCCCTGCACCGGGGCCTGAGTCAACCAACGGGAAATGGGAAGGCCACACTGAAAACTGCATTCGGGGCTGAGGGAGTGTGTGTGTGTGTGTGTGTGTGTGTGTGTGTGTGTGTGTATTTATGTGTGTGTAGCTGGGGGCTTTGCAAAATTTCTTGGGCAGAGGTTTAGGGAATGAATGGAGAGAGAGGTCTAATGGTGCTAGGACTTCAAGCAGCAGAACTGTGTTAGCTCAGCCTTAACCTATGGGAGGAAGGAGAAAAGGAAGGAAGGGAAGAAGGAATGAAGGAAGAGAGGGAGGGAGAGAAGGGAGGAGAATAATAACAGCTACCATTGAATGAGTGCTTACTATGTGCTAGGAACTATGCTAAGCACTTTTATGGATATTCTCTTATTTATTGCTTACAACAATCTGTAACATTGAATAGCAGCTATTATTGGCCCATTTTACAGATAAGGAATTGATTTGCAGTTCAGAGAAATTATGTAATGTGCCTGTGGTTCCAGCCCATGTCTGTCTGACTCCAAAGACCACGTTCTTCACCTCTAAGTTCTATGTCCACTGGAAGAAAATACAGAAGAAAGGAAGGGGTCTTTAGGGCTGTGATTTGGGTAGGGGGCAAAGGGCCAATGTTTGAGAAGTTTCCAACGTTCCCCTTGGTTTCTATGTATTTTTTTTTCCACCTTTGGGGAGGTCTGTCCCCACTGAGCAGTGTCCCCACCCCCGCTCCAGGGCTATACATATGTAAAAGAAGCCAATAAAACAGTCCAAGAGAGCCTGCCCTCCTAAATCTTCAGGGGACAAAACCTCCCACTTGTGATGCTTCAAAGCTGTCCAGAGCTACCAGTTTACCCCCAGAAGTCCTGACTCAATGCCTCTGATTGGAAAATAAATAGCTTTGCACATAAAAACCACAGGCCAATTGTTAGCCCGGGAATGGGAAAATGCTGTGTGCACCACCGTGTGTCAGCCCCGGGGCCCCGGAGCCCGGCCCCTCCAGGGAGGCAGCCTGTCCTCCAGGGGATGGCACAGGAGCTGGGGGTGAGGGCCTTTGTGGAAATGGGAGTTCCCAAACTGACCCCTTAAAGATTTAAAAAATAGCAAATGTTAAATTCTACAAGAAACCACATGTATTATAGAAAAACTAAAAAATGCAAATAAGCAAAAGGAAGACAAAGGTATCACCTGAATCCTTCCACCAGGCCATGAGATTCAAATTGCTTTGTAACTTGCTTTCTCTCCTCCTCTTCAATTTGTTATGGCCCCAAAACATTCCCTTGGCATTAAGTATGTATCTCCAACATAATATTTTTAATTACTGGTTTTGCAACTTATGGGTAAAACATGGTTTGCTTATTTAATCAATCCCCAGTTGGACATTTGGGTTGTTTCTATTTCTTTTTCCTCTCACAAACAACGCTATAATGAATTTCCTTGTGGCTAAACTGTGGTGCACAATGCACATTCCTGATTATTCTCTTAGAATAAATTCCTCATAGGAAAATCTCTAAGTCATATTTTGAGGGCAAAAATCCTGAGTGTCCATTATGATTTTTAAAAAATGACTTGGAAAACTAAGTCTCAGCTCCAGACCCAATTCCTACCCAAGGTAAATATCCTCACTTTCTATCATCTAAGCCTAATACCTGGGGCTGGTTTGATCATGCAAACCCAAGTTTGGAACCTTCTGGTCATCTTGTTGGTAGAGTATAGGTCAGCGCTTGCAGCTTCAGGGTGAGGATAGCAGCAGGGCCTGCAACTCAGGAAAGAGTTGTCCCCACTAGTGCCCCACAGAAAGCAGCTGAGTGGAGTGTCCAGCCTGTGATCTCTGGTGTCAGCCTAGAGTCAACACCAGCTTTGCCTCTGACTGGCTGTGTGTCCTAAGGGAAATCACCCAACCTCTCTGGCTCTCAGTTTACTCATTTGCAAAATTGAGAGTGATGCTTGTATTTATCTTATTTCATTGAAGATTAAACACATGTAAAACATTTAGCACAGTGTCTGACAACTGGTAAATGTTCAATAAGCATTTGCTACTATACTGTTACTATGTTGACCCACTACTGTGCTATTCAACCAACCTCTTAGTTATTCAAGTCTTGGGTTTTTCTTGGAGACATCAGGAAAGACCACGAATTGCACCCTATTTAAATCTGCCCACATCACATAGAAGGTGATTTAATTCAATCAAATACTGACTGAGGTCCTACTACGAGCCTGGCACTGTGTTAACACTATGGGGGAGGCAAGATGAATGTGCCCCCAGGAACTCATTGGCTGGTGGGAAAGCCGGAAACATGCATCAGTAACTCACATCGAAGGCAGCGTGTTGCCAGCGATGCAATGAGAGGTGCACATGATGCGTGTGGATGAGGCATCTCCAGCGGCATCTTCTGGGAGGGGGATTTGCAGTGAAGCTGAGGGAGGCCCAGGAAGTGGTCCAAAGTCACACAGTTACTGAGATGTAGAGCTGGGATTAGACTCTAGGTCTGTCTGATTTAAAAATTCGTGCTTGTTTCCTCCATATTAATAAGCAAATACAAGGTCAAAGTCACTCTAGAGCAGACGAAGGCTGTCCAGTAGAACTTGCTTTGATGACGTATGTGTTCTATATCTGTGCTGTTCAGTATGGTGGCCACTTGCTACACTGGGCTACCGGACACTTGAAATGTGGTTAGTGTGAATGAGAAACCGAATTTTTTATTTTATGTCAATGTGGCTGTGGCTACTGTCTTAGAGGAAACTAATTTAAAGAGAAAGACTAACGCTGGCAATCAAAGTTTTCAATGACCAGGAAAGTGAGCGATTTTTAAAAATAAAAAGTGCAAAGGAAGGAAGACTCTAATTTGAAAGGAACTATTAATAATCATCATAAAAAGTTTTCATGGAGGCCAAATATTTTTCCATCCTTGGAACAACGTATGCGTTTGGTCGATGTGCTCTGACCATGCCATCTTTGTGGCTCTTTGTCAAACAGTTTGGGGCCGAGCCAAAGCCCATAGGGAGGGCTCCCTTTGGCAAATGCATTCCCCCTTCTTCTCTGTTTTGTATTTGGCATTAAACCGAGTAACTGTCTCATGCTGAAACCACCACACGTATCTAATTCCCATTTTGTTCTCTGTCAGATTCAGGCAGAGAGCTGATAGAATAGCTGACACTTTCAGGTCAGAGAAAACTTCCTATCTGTACTTCTTAATGGTTGGAGCTGTGCAAAGGCACACTAGGCAGCCTCGGGAGGTGAGTCTCCCGTCAGGAGAAGTGTTCAAGCACAGGCTGAACAATTGTGGGTATGTGGTGTCAAGGCTGTGAATGTCAAATGGGAGAGAAGAGGTAGTCGGAATAAAATAATCCTTTATGTTATTTCTTGATAAAGATTCTGTAACCCTTGCTCTGTAAAAATCCTTATCTATCCATACCCCATAATCAAGGTTAGACTGGGAACTTCCTGAGGTCCAGGCTGTGTCATAGACACCCTTGTGTTATTGGACCAGGCATGGTACTTGGCACATGGGGGATGTTCAGTAAATGCTGGTTGTTGCAGTTGAATGATCACTCAGATCTTAATGTATTAACATAAATATAAAAGGGCAGTCTTCATTTGTTTTGATGAGAGTAGATGCACTATGTAAATTCAGTGCAAATTTGGGTCTGATCTCCGTAAGGATCGAACAATCATCGCACATTGTACATAAATTTATTAAGTACCTCTTGTGTGCCCAGCCCTGTGAGATAAAAAGGTAGGGAGGGAATTCACAATTACACAGTGTCTACTCTGTCTACTATGGTAGGTGCATTTGCATACCTTTTGTAATATAATTCCCAAAAGAACCTTGGAAGAGGGATTAATACCCCCATTTTATAGATAAGGAAACTGAGGCTTGATAAGGAAGTAATCCAAGAGGTAACAGTCAACAGCCTTCGGTCCTAGCCCTAAACTCATTTATGGAGCAGATGGATCAAAATTTATATAGGAAAGATCAGTGTTGGTAAGGACAGGAGACTGACAAGACATCTTGGACCATGTTATGGACGTCTCAACATGGGAGAGGTGGGGAGATGCCTTCTACCTTTTTGCCAGAGAGATCATCATGTCCTAGTGAATCAGAATGATTTAGGACTATACTAGAAAACATCCCCTCCTCAACTCATCGCTCCCCCAAATTCTTAGAAATTCTTACTTGCCAATGGAAAACCATCAGATTGGTTTCTTTAAACTTCTAAGGCATTAGTTCAAATTCAAGACCTTTTTTCTCAGCTCCTCCCCATTGGCCAACTTTTAAATCCCACTGGAGATGTATTAACCAAGATTCTTTCTGTTGCATGTGGCACAAACCCAATGCAAAGTGGTTTAATCACAAAAGTTGTTCATAGTGCTGAAAAGGCAAGACTTCATGAATGGCTGGATATGGATGCGCCAGTGGTGGTATTAGAAATGTCCCTCTTGTATCCTTAGGCTCTTCTTTCCTCTGTTTTGGCTCCATTACTGGGGATGGCCGCCAGCAGTTCCAGATTAACTTCATAGCATCTTCAGCAGAAGTGGTGCAACTTTCCCCCAATGGTTCTAACATCAAAAGAAATGTAGAACAAGAAGTAAAGTTGAAACTATGAGCTACCCTGAGCTAGAGATTTGCACTGCATCTGACAGATGTCAAATATTGCTATGTTTCCCTTGAAATTTTAAATATCCAGAGTCAGCCCTGAGGGTTTTCTGTGGCCCCCCAGGTGCTTCATCATACAGTTTGGAGGGTCTTTGGGTGACCTTCTCCCCTTGCCTGACCTGCTGCTGCTCTGCCTTCCTATTCCCTGGCCTCAGCTCTTCCTGTTTGTAGAGCAGTGTTTTGAATCCCATCCTTGGCTTTTATTAGTGAATCACCTTAAGCGGTTACTTATTCTTTCTAAACATTAGTTTCCTCACTGGTAAATGATGATTATAGTATCCACCTTGTAGGGCCATTGTGAAGATTAAATGTTATTCTTTATTTAATATGCTGAGCAAAGTGCCTGGAACACAATCAGTATTCAAAGTTGTAGCTATTGTTTTTCTTGTCTTTCTTCATATTATTGTTTTTTACTATCAATACTCAGGGTGGTATATTAGTCAGCATTGGGCTTATCTGTGAATGACAGAAAACCCCAAATAAGTGGCTTAAAGGCAATAGAAATTTCTTTCTCTTTCAATGCAAAAGTCCAGGAAGGTGGTGCATGGTGGGTATGATGTTACCTAGTGTCAGGAATTCAGACTATTTCTATTTTATTTATCTACTGTGCAAAGCTACATTTCCAGGCCCATCTCATGGCCCAAGAGGGCTGCTCTAGATCCAGCTATCATGTCCCATTCCAACTAGAAGGAAGAAGGAAAGGGGAGAAGTTCATGCTCCCTCTCTTCCTGGAGGGTGCACACCCCAAGCCTATACAACTCTCAACGCCAGAATGTAAGTCACACCTAGCTGCAAGGGAAATGGAGAAATGTAGTGTTATTCTGGGTGGCCATGGTGCCTGGCTAAAAGTTCTATTACTATAGAGGAAGGGTAGGCTCTGCCACAGCAGTGCCGTGGAGAAGGGCCCTGGTAGCTGCGCTCATCGTGGATGACGAAGCTCAGAGAAAATCATGCTTCCGCTTAAAGGAAAATACTGTGCATTTTTTGCCACCTGAGGAATGTAAAATTCACTCCAGAATTTTTAAGAAAGCTGGAAGTTAAAACTCAAGTGTGAAGTTCTGTTCCCTGAGCCAAGGAGCTTAGCTCAGTCTTTCCCTCTGATTGCCAGCCGGGCTGGGGAGAGGCAGAGCACTGGCCCCAGGCAAACTTGGTTTGAGGCCAAATTCCAGGACTCTTGGGGCTGACTGGCAGCCACTCTGTCTGAGCAACCTGGGGGATCCTGAGAAAAGAATGAACATCCGAGTCCCAGAACAAAATCAGCAGTGATGATGCTCCTGCAGCCGGGGTCTGGCTGGGAGGCCGCACAGTGGGGAGGATGAGGTCATGGTGACAAATGAGACAAGGGGGAGGGCTCTAGAGTGCAGCAAGTCTGCCCACGAGCCAGAGCTGGGAGCCCAGAGCAAAGCCGGCATCCTGGGCTCAGTCCCCGTCTGCCGCTGCTCTGCTGTGTAATTGCAGGGAAGTCACAATGTTTTTGGACTTCAGGCTATCCAGCGAGAAGATGGGAAACAGCGACAGCAGCTAGGTTGAGGAATGTCTAGAAAGTGAATAGAATTCTTAAAGAAAAAGGAGTTTGGTTGCTAGGGGTGTGGGTAGAGGGAGGGATAAGTGGGTGGAGCACAGAGGATTTTTATTTAGGGCAGGGAAACGACTTTGTATGACACTATAATGGTGGATACATGTCATTATGTTAATACATTGCCAAACCCCTTAGAAAGTACGCCACCAAGAGTGAACTCTAGTGTAATCTATGGACTTTGGTGGACAAGGATGCCTTAATGTAGATTCATCAATTGCAACAAATGTACCATTCTGGTGAGGGATGTTAATGGTGGCGGAGGATGTGTGTGGGGAGGGAAGTGTGTTGGATCTCTCTGTACTTTCTGCTTGATTTTCTGTGAACCTAAGACTGCTGTAAACAATAAGGTCTAGTAAGACTATTAACAATGAAAAAAAAAGAGAGAAAAGGGCTTGACCTTGGGAATAATATTGCCAACTTCGGGTTGAGTAAAGAGTTACTGAATAGCTGTTGAAAAGAAATCAACCATGCATATTTATCATATGGCCCAAAAACCAACTATAGGACGATAAAGACAAGGTAATCAGATACTAGGTAAACAGCGATATTTTATAAAGGAAAATGTAATAAAAGAGATTAAAGAGACCCCCAAACATTTATGTAACATAAAATTGCTCACGTCTTGGTGTTGAGTGGTCCATTTCATGGGGAGGATAGTTCAGTTTGGAACTTGGAGGCAGGAAGCAGTTAAAAAATATGGCTGTTGCACTATCTGCATCTTATTGGTATGCTCCTAGGTCATTCCAAGATCATTGCCTGGCAGTATTTAGGAGACACAGCTACCTTTTGATGATCTGCAAGTGCTCTTGTTTAGCATGTAGGTTTTCTGCTCTTTGAAGAAAATGGAACTATACATTCCCCTGAAGAGAATGCATCAGGGAGCCCTGTGCTTAGCAGCACTGTCCGATAGAGCTCTGTGTGGTGATAGAAATGTCCTAATTTGCACTGTCTGTTATGCAGCCACCAGCCACATGTGGCTATTAAACACTTAAAATGTGACCAGTGCAGTCGAGGAAGTGAAGTTTTAATTTTACTTTCAATAAACTTTAAAATACAAATTTATAGCCACATGTGGTCAGTGGCCACTGTATTGGACAGCACGAGCCTAGGGCCATATCCTTCAGTAGTTCTTTTCCTACTCACCTCGGGCTCTCTCAGAAGTTTGCTTTGTATATACACGTGGTGTGGCGGGGAGGGGGCTGATGCATGTTACTGCACGTCTGGGAGTGCTGCAGAAATTCCCATGGATCTACTTAAGACTCACCCTCAACCCACAGATATCTAAGGTCCAAAGTGATGGCACATCGTACCACATACCTACCTTTTACGTGAAAAAAAGAGGAAGATATGATGGGATCCAGGAAACAAGGCAGGGATTATGTAGAATATCTTTACAGCTTGTTTTATAAAACCAGGATACTATGTTTATAGTTGTATCACATATAATGGTTCATGGGATCAGATTGAAGTCCAAGGGCGGCCCTGGCTCTGCCACCAGGTCGCTGTGTGAATCTGGCATGTGACAGCCCTCTCTGTGCCTCAGTTTCCCATGGTTAGTAAATAAAATGGTATATAGCAACCATTCAGCTCTTTGATATTATCTCAGGTCTAAGCGGAATATATTCATTTTTTATTAAAAAAAACATGACGATGGAAAAACCTTACTTTGGGCTGGTCTAAATCTGTAGCAGATTAGTTCAAAGCGCATACCATATTCTGCAGTATGCTGCAAAGGAGAAAAGAGCACTGTGGTCCAATCAGCTTGGGATACACTAGGTTAAGGTTACATAGGTTCTTTGACTTCAGGACTCCTCAGAGCCTTTAGTGTACTAATGTGCATTGTGACTCTTCAGGTGGGGCGTCCAGCTATTGCCTTTCTCAAAAGACCCCCAAATTATTTCTGTTGGAGGGGCATCAGGTAGGAAGAACTAATGTTACATGAAACACACTTTGGAAAACACTGATCTTGAGGCAGCATGAATAATTTTGGGGGGACCCAGCTGTCTCCCTGTCTTAAGCCTGCCCTGGCTGCTCATGCTGGGTGTGCAGGGATGGAGTTCTGCACTCAGCAAAGGGCCGAATCCTGCCTTTCTTCACACAGGTGCAGCTCCCCACAGCCCCCGCTCTCCAGCTGCCCCTCGCAGCCTGTTTTGTGCTAGGGCTACCGTGATTTGCAAATTCCTCCTCTAGTTCAAGTGCATAGACCTGGAACATGCTCCCGCTGGAGGGACAATGTTGACCAAGACCCCCAGCAGTAATGCGACCTCTGTAGGAGCTGGCAGCACCTCGCAGAGGGCAGAGATTGGCTCTGCGCTTTTACAATTGGTTGTAAATTCTGCTGAGCTCTATGGATCCATCTGGATGAAAAGGTCTGTATAAATGCAAGATCATTATCATTATCAGCTGTCCCAGTTGGAGCCTACCAATTCGCAAGCCCACAATCAATGGGGCCTTTCCAACAATTCCATTCTACACGGCTTGAAAAAGGTGTAATTACATGGAGTTGCATATCCTCTAGAGAGACAGCCACGTTCACGTCTGTCCCCAGAGTGATGGAGAGAGGAATCTCTCAGGCCCCTCATTAGGCACATGGAGAGAGGCGCCCTCCAGGCCCTGCCCAGGTCAGGGACAAGTACGAAGCTGCGTCTGGAACAGATCCAGGGCTTTGTCCTGCTAGACACGAGGGGCCAGCATCACCCCACACCTCCGCAGCTCAGGCGCTCTCAGGGGGCACCAGGGAGCTGCTGGGAAGAGAGATGGGGCTAGAAAGGACACTAAAAGGGGGAAAAAAGCACTTTCCTTGTCAGCTTGAGACACAAACTCTAGGCCATTTATATCCCTTCCCCCCCAAATAGTCGATTCTGTCCCCAGGCTGGGGAGTGTCCCAGGATTATGCCTCCATCACTCGGATTCATTTTTAAGTTTTAAAAATGGCCTTCACAACCCAGCAGGGTGAGACGTTGGTGTTTTGATGTGAGGGAAGCAGCTGTTCTGAGGAAAGTCTCTGCTTAGCACGAACAAAAATTCTTCTCCATGACCTTGGGCCACATCTCTGACAAAAAGACTGGCTGAGCGAGGGGTCCAGCCTGCTGACTTCCCAGGTGGCCAGAGTCCTCTGGCCAGAGTCCTCTACCTGGACATTCCAGAGCACCAAGGAACACGCTTTGCTGTGTCTGGGCAAGTAGTGTTCAGGTGAGCTCAAAGAGCACCTCAGCCCGGGATCTGGTACCTTCTACAGCACTTGCGCCTCAACCATCCACCAGTAGGCGCAAGTGTCCCCCAAAGCGTGTCTCCATTTAAGGCGATACAAACTAGCGTGGCCCTTTGTTTACGACTGAAAACTGATGGCTCTGCCCAACCAGCTCACTTGTCTGGGTCCAGACTGCAGGACTCTTTCCAGCTTCCCCGTAATACAAGAACACGTCTTGGTGGGCATTGTTAATTTATCAGTGCACAGGGCCACGTTTATGAACTCTTAATATTTAATGGTTTACGATTCTAATAATAAAAAAAATTAAGGCTCTATTTCCTGTCGTTCTTAAAAATGAGCCTGATTTATCGCATTCATTAGACCTTTATGCCTCTGTCTGGGACCGAGATGTCACATATTTAGCCTAAGTAACATTAAGAGTATGGAGGAGAATGCAAATAATGCCCAAGGCTGCCCTTAAAAAAATCATAAAGAAATGAATAGGCTGCAGCAGGTTTACTAGCACATATTTCACAAGCTGTGCTTAGCAAACACAATCCTCATGAGCGCTGCCTTTTATTTGGCAGTAAAACCTCCCATGATCCCATCTGTAAACTCAGTACTTAGCATGGGAAGGATCCCATTAGCTAACATCAGCTGGTTTAGGAAAGCCCTCCCCAGGTTGCTGATTTTAATTCATATCCCAGAGTTCATAAGATCTTACATTGCACGTAAGATAGAAGAAGATGGGGAAAGGGAAGTAATGAGGTTGTTTGCGTCTACTCAGCACCTGATGAGGTGCTCATATGATCCTATGCTTAAGCTTCAGGAAGTAGAATTTATTACCCTGGTTTTGCAGATGAGGAAACTGAGGTTTCCAGGCATTAAGTAAAGAACCCAAATTTCTATAACCTTGGAACTGGAATGAGCAGGATTCTGGGATTGACGCCAGAATATTCAGCTGCTCACTCTCTGTTCTTCTGACTATACCATACACTCTCTCTTTGCCTTCTTGTCTATTTCTGGTGCCACCACTCCCAACTGGGTGACCTAAGTTAGTAGTTATTTAATTTCTTGTAACCTCAGTATTATGACCTATTAACTGGAAATAACAATATTTGTCCCACTGCCCTCTCAGTTTGTTGTGTGGACAAAATGAGATGATATATGAGAAGGGGAAAGAGAGAGGCTTTCCCTGCTCCTTCTTTGAGGTTTCAGGTGAGTCCCACCCAAGTCAGTCAAGGAAGAGAACGGCTCTAATTGTGCGGAGAGAATATACCACGGGTGAGGTATGATTCTAGAGTAACAAACCAGCATTTTATGCTCCATACAAGCACATCTTTTAAAACAAGCTCACACCTTAAGATGAAATTCTGTCCTATTGAGACCCTGCAGAGAAGAAAATAATAGGTATCAACCACCTTTTCTCAGGCTTCCTCCACCTGACACACGAGAGCAACACGGCTCAAGGGAGACAGGAGGTGTGTGGTGAAGGGGTGGAGGGTGTTGTGGCTTACATGATTTTTTCTCTAGGTCAGGTTCATGGCCTCTGTGACAGTGAGGGTGAAATTGTTAAAACAGAAACACCCCTGCACCCCAGCCATGGCGGAAGTTCATTTGTGATACACAGGAGGTATTGTAAAGTCCATATTTCTGTCCAATACGGGAGGTTTTCAGATTGAACCTCAGTCAGAGAGTTGTTCAACTAGCCAAGAAGTGGGTCATAACGTGAGGGCAGAACTGCGGTGCCGCACAACATAACACAGGTGCAGTGGGTGTGCAGATGAGGGAACTAGAAAGCCAGGGCCAAGCAAACTGAGAGAGGAGCCGTTCAACAGAGAACTGCAGGAGTAGTAGCAGGCATTTTCCAAAGTGTAGTAGCAGGCATTTTCCAAAGTGTATCAAAGAGAGAAGATCTCCTTAGCGTTCCTTTTGGCAAAGCCTGCATGATTTTTTAACAACCTTTTTCAATTTTACGAAAATTTCAAATATGCAAAAAATTTGCAAATATATCCAAAGAACATATTCTTTACCCAGATTCACCAATTGTTAACTTTTTGCCACATTTACTTTCTCATTCTTTCCCTCCCCGCTCTTCTCTCTATTTTTTTTCCTGAACATTTGAAAGCAAGTTGTAGACACGATGCCACTTGACTCCTAAATACCTTAGTGTGGATTTCCCAAGAACAAGGTCCTTCTTTTATATAATCTCAGTGCAATTATTAAAATTAGGAAATTTAGCAAAACTGGTTATCAAATCCAAGAGTAGGCACATTTTTTTTCTGTAAAGGGCCAAATAGTAAATATTTTCAGCTTATGGGCCATACTCAGCCTTGACTTTGTTGTACAAAAAGCAGCCATAGACAATACATAAATGAATGGATGTGGCTGTATGCCAATAAAGCTTTATTTGCAAAAATGGGTGGTAGACCAGATTGGGCCCGAGGGCCATAATTTGCTAACTACTGATCAAACCTGCAGTTCATACTTTCCTTTGTCTTTCATCATTGACATTCTGGAAGAATTCAGGCCATTTATTTTGTAGAATGTCCTTCAATATGGATTCCTCTGATATTTCTTCATAATTAAATTTAGGTTGTATAATTTGGCAGGAACATCCCAGAAGTTATGTGCTCTTCTTAGTGCGTCACGGCAGGAGGCACACGATGCAGGCTGGTTCCGTCACGGCGTTGAGACGTATGTTGTTTACAGTGAGGGATTTGAGTGTTTCAGACAGAGCAATAAATAGTTCTCCAGACAGTAGCAGCAAGGGCTGCGGCACACAGAAGTGACATCTGAAGGGGAGAACCCAGGCAAGGAGAAGCGAGTCCAAGCCTGACTAGAGCACAAAAGTGTAGCAATAAAAATAGGATTCCTTATTGAACACTTATGTGCCAGGCACTGTGAAACGTATTTAAACATATGTTTTCTCTCCTTTTTTTTTTTGAGATGGAGTCTTGCTCTGTTACCCAGGCTGGAGTGCAGTGGTGAGACCATAGCTCACTACAGCCTTGAACTCCTGGGCTCAAGCTATCCTCCCACCTTAGCCTCCTGAGTAGCTGAGACTACAGGTACACATCACCACACTGGTTCTCTCTCTCTTTTAGTCCTCTAATAATGCTATGTATGACAGCCTGGGCCCGAAGAGATTTCCTGGTCGACAGTTGACCACCATTTGACTCTCAAATTACCCTGACCCTGGATTCACTACTAATGAGTGCTTGAAGGCTGGCAGGTCCCCATGGAAGCCACCGTGTTGATAGTTGTGTCCTCTTCATGAGAAGCTAATGTCTTTTCTCTGTGGACTAGAACAGCCAGAAATGTTTTCCTGGGGAGATAGAACACAGGATAGGCCTTGAAAGCTGGTAATCTGAAAGGCGAGGAGAAAAAAAATCATTCACGAGTGCAAGGACAACTAAAAAGGCTGTTTCTAGGAACATAAACAAGCATGGATTCAGTTACACAATGATATTTTGTGTCCACCATTTTGGTGGAATCTGTCCTTCTTGAAGCAGTTGGCTTTGTACCACAGCCCAAGAAAGAAACCCAAATTATTAGACACGTGCAGACAAAAGATGACTGTCTTTTAGGTAAATCATACACAAGGAGCTGATAAAGAAACACATTGTCCCTTTATTAGAAGCAGAGGAGAATTTGGTAACCTAGAGGTCACCAAACAAGGTCAAGGCTTCTAAGATTTTGTTTTGTTGTGTTTAAATCTTTCTTTGGTCAAATAAGGACAACTGTTACCTAAATGGCTGAGAAGCAGCAAGTGGGATGGAAAGACCAGGAGTCAGATGGCACTTGGGAAATCAGTGTTTCATTCACTGGGAAGGACTGAAGGTGTTCCCACCCGAGAACCTGGGATTTGTAGTTTTGAAAGGGGCCCAAAGAGGGCAAAGAAGAACCCTGTGGGTCCTGTTGGCAGGCCACAGGAGATCAATGAACTTCCCAGAGTCTTCAAGGACAACAAACAGTAACCCTCATCATCTGGGACATTGCCATCGTCAGGAAGCTGTCAGTCACCTCAGACAATGTGGGCTGTGTCTTTAAGACCGACAGGATGAACATATTAGCAAGCAAATCTTCAGGGTGTGGAAATGTGGACCCAGGGTGGATTGTCAGTGGGCTGGGAGGTTGTCAGTCAACCTGCTATAATTTTAAGGTCCCTTACTTTGCTAACTGCCTTGGGGTGGGGGTGGAACTCAGGGAAGTAGCCAGATGCAGGGTTTAAGTACGCAGAGGTGACCCTAGGCTCCTCCTTGCCCTATCTCTTAGGGCAGTGGTCCCCAACATTTTTGGCACTAGGGATCGGTTTCATGGAAGACAATTTTTCCACAGACCAGTGGGAGGAGGGGCAGGCAGTGTTGGAGCTCTGCGGCCCAGTCCCTAACAGGCCACGGATCATTACCGGTTGGTGGCCTGGGGGTTGGGGACCGCAGTCTTAGGGTATCCTACATCTGATGGGATGACAGCATTTCTTTGGAGGGAGTAGAGGTCAAGGTAGGGTAAGGTGAAATTTTTTAATATCTTTCCTTTCCATTTCTACTAAGTAACACCAGCTTTGTGTTGGAGGGAAGAAGCTGTTTTTTAACCTGCCTCTTTTCTCTTCAGTTTGAAAGTTTTAAAATTCGTTTAACTTCTAAGAAAAATGCTTCAATCTGTTCTCTCTCTTTTTTTTAATTGTTCAATCTGTTCTTAAGGTCTAGAATTTCCACTGTTTTCCCACCAGACTTTGTTTGAAGGCTAAGAATAGCAGGCAGGGTTCTTAAAGCAAAGTTAGGAATAGCAGAACTAATTTCTTGCCTCTCAGGGGACCTGTGGACAGTAAGATGCAAAGGATGCTGAATTGATTATTGATATCTGGAAAACTGCAGCCCCAGCCATCTCTTGGTAGCTTCCTTTGACCTCCTATGTCCTTCAGGCCCATTACAGAATTAAAAGCTACCCCATCTTTCATCCCATCGTAATGTGTGTGTGTGTGTGTGTGTGTGTGTGTGTGTGTGTGTGTGTGTGTAAAGAGAATTTATCACATAGTATTGCAATCAGTTGTGATCTCCTTGGGAAGAAAGACTGCATCTTCCTTCATCTGAATGAAGTAGGTGTTGAGTAATCAATTGTTGGTTGATTTGAATTACGTTTACATGCCCCTTGCCAGAATCAAAATTCTTTAGAAAGAAAAATGTAAAACATAAACTTTCATAGAGACGCTCTTTTCATTTATCTTTTTGTTGAGCTTCCCTTAAGCCACTTCGTCCTGCTTTCCAACAGACCACCTCATTTGCCCCCGAGAGTCTGGGCAAACCTCTTCTCCACTTCCTGTCAAAGATGAATTCCCTCCTCTGGCATTCTTAGAAGCATAGCACAGTCATTTAAAAATTATTTTTAGAATGTAGTAACCTCTGACATGTCTGACATATCTGCTATTATTACCAGACTCAAAATACACAAATAACAGGATACTGACCAATGAGACACCTTTTATAAAACAGGATTCAAATAATTGAAGCAGCCCTTTGCAGAGGTGATTTTTCTCTCATCAATGGTTTTTCCCTAGTACTCTTTTCAGAGGAATATTATTTGAGGTGATAAGAACAATCTTTTGACCTTAGAGTTAATCTGGACTCAAGAATCCTCCTCGTGTTTTAAAAAAAACACATCAGGGTTACTGAATTAATCACTGTTGTGCCTCGTTCGGGACCGTAGAGGTCAATATATAAGGAAGTTGTGTCCATTCTCCAAGAACAGAGACATCTCATCTAGGGATTAAGAGTATGTGACAGATTAAGGAAGTTTATCCCTTTAAGCATGAAATCTTTTCTATTATTTTAACAATCTTAGATGAAATCTCTTTCAAATACATTACACGCTTACCTATCTTCCTTTTTTGTCTTTTCCCTGCTGATTTCTTAAGTTCTTGGTGCTGCACATAGTTTACCCTTCCCTAGTGGCTTGGGGCAACATTGCAGCGGAGGCTGGACGTTCTACAGGGAAGCCCCAAGGTTTTGCATTTCTAGATAACCCATCCGGGATTGCTTGCCATCCCTAACTCCTCTCCTGTCCCCAAAATGGAAATATCATATTTTTGTCTGGTTATAGGAATACCGGATATATTATTGAAATTTCAAAATAATGTGGGGTTATGTAAAGTGGGAAGATAACAATTTGGAGAGTATACTTTTGGAATTTTTAAATGCATACAAACACACACTACTTACTAGCTGGATGACCTCGGGCAAGCTCAGGAAGCTTTCTTTCCTTGTTTCTATTTCCTAGTCTATGAAATGGGGTAATAGCTACCTTACAGGGTTGTTGCAAGGGTCAACTGAGCATTTAGCACAGTGTCTGACATATAGTAGGTGTTCGATAAATGTTTATTCTAACCTTCCCTTTGATAAATTAATTTAAGAGATTGTATGGTTTGAAATAATTAGTTTCAGGGGTTCTTCTTCCACTGCTGTCGGTGAATATTGATTAAGATGTGACCATGAGTAGTAGTGGCAACGTGATTGAATTGAATACTTTGCATGTGCTAAGTTTCCTTCTTGCTTGCTTTCTTGCTTTCTTTCTCTCTTTCTCTCTTTCTTTCTTTCTTTCTTTTCCTTTCTTTCTTCTTTCTTTCTTTCTTTTTTGACAGGGTCAGGCTAGGGCGCAGTGGAGTCATCACAGCTCACTGCAACCTCAAACTCTTGGGCTCAAGCGATCCTTCTTCCTCAGCCTCCTGATTAGCCAGGTCTCGCTCTTGCTCAGGCTAGTCTCAAACTCCTGGCCTCAAGCAATCCTCCCACCTTGGCCTCCCAAAGTGCTAGGATTACAGGTGTGAGCCACCACACCCGTCCCTGCCTTTCTTATTTAAGACTCAAGAGGCACTTTCATGGAGAAAAGCCCTGTTGGTTCTACCTTCAAAATATACCCAGAATCTGACTTCTTAGCCTTTCTATTGTTCCCTCCTAACTTGTCTCCCTGCTTTCCTGCTCCAACCCCTCTGTCTATTTTCAACACAGCAGTCAAAGTGAATCCTGGTAAGATTAAGCCAGATTAGCAATGGCTCCCCATTTCTCTCAGAGAAAAGCCCAGACAAACCCTTACAATGACCTACACCCTCTGGGGTCCCCAGAACCTCTCTGACCTCATCTCTTACTTCTCTCCCCTCCAGCTGCACTGGATGTCTTGCCATTCCTCTACCTTACCAGGCATGCTCTGGCCTCAGGGCCTCGGAACTTGCTTTCCCTCTGCCTCAACCACACCTCCCCCAGGTATCTGCTGGGCCGGTGCTCTCACCTCCTTCAAGTCTTTGCTGACATGCAGGGTGAGCATATGTCCCTGCTTGCCCAGGGCAGTGCCAGTTCACACCTGTTGTCCCAGTGTAATTATGAATAGCTTCCCCTTGTATTCTTAAATGTTTCTCAGTTTAAATGATAAATTATATGTTCACCCTACTCATATGTCACCTTCTCAATGAGTCCTACCCTGACTACCCCACTTAGATT
This sequence comes from Lemur catta, assembly GCF_020740605.2. Lineage (NCBI taxonomy): Eukaryota > Metazoa > Chordata > Mammalia > Primates > Lemuridae > Lemur > Lemur catta. The sequence goes on from NC_059134.1 coordinate 82,400,190, forward strand.
GCACCACCAATCCTTGACATCCCCAATTGCCCTTACCTGGTTCTATCTTTTCCATTACAATTATCACCCTCTAACCTATTATATAATTTGCTTATTTGGTGGGTTTATCGTTTACTTTCCATCTCCCTCACTAGAATGGGTACTCCACAAAGGGAGAAATTTTTGTCTATTTTGTTCACTGATAATATCTCTCTCACCTTTCTTAGTGCGTGGTAGGAGTCCAAAAAGTGTTTGCTTAATGAAATCATTTTGGAAGGCAAAAAGTGTAATTTCTTAGAACTTCACACAGTTTGTGAGGAAAATAAGGCTGAACATGTGATATCAGACTTTCCCTTCCCATCCCCCAACAAGATTTCTTTTTCAGGGAATAATAAAATCCAGGCCACCATGTGCCATATTTACAAATTATAGATTTCCCATGAAAAATCAAATCCTTTATTTCACAATGTTCATTTGGATAGTACCTAAAAACAACAACAAAAAGCCATCTGGCTAAACTCAAAACATCTAAAAATCTAGACTAACAATATTGTCTGGGTTTATAGCATTTCATGTGATTTTGGACTGAGGGGTGGGGGCGCAGAACCTGGTTCTTTGTCTTGGCTCTGCTGCTCTTAGCTGTGTGGCCTTGGGTGAGTCCTTCTACCTCTTTGAGCCTTTATTGCCTCATGTGAAAGAGAGGATATGAACTCTATTTCTGTAGTACCTTACAGTTTCATTGCTATGATTCTCCTGTAGAGCTGCGATGTTTGTTCAGGACATCTCAGCACTGGCAGCAGGTGTCTCAAACACCTGGCTTTTGGGGCTGTCACTATGAGTAGCTCTTCATAGTGCAATGTGAGGGCCAGCCTGAGGCCTGATTAGAAGCAAGGAGAGTGTGACTACATCCTTGGTCCCTTCTTCCCACCATGTCACTCCTCTTTTCCTTGGCTTAGGAGGTGTCTTATTCCCTTTGGGCTGCTATAACAAACTACCATAGACTGGGTGGTTTATATACAATGGAATGTTATTTCTTACAGTTCTGGGGTCTGGGAAGTCCAAAATCAAGGCACCAGCAAATTTGGTGTCTGTTGAGGATCTGCTTCCTGGTTCATGGACTCCATCTTCTTGCTGAATCCTCACATGGCAGAAGGGGTGAGGGAGCTCTCCAGGGTCTCTCTCATAAGGGCACTAATCCCATTTGTAAGGGCTTCACTCTCATGACCTAATCACCTCCCCAAGAACCCACCTCCAAACACCATCACACAGGGGATTAAGTTTCAACATATGAATTTTGGAGGGATACAGACATTCAGTCTAGAGCAGAAAGGTCCTTCAACAGTGACAAGGTAAGTCAGATCTAGGGTCCTTGTGCAGCCTCAAACCTCAAGAGTTCTCATCACCACTTCTCTTCCCCTGTCCATTAGTGAAAATGGATGTAGCATATCCATCACAAAAACGGATTACCTTTTTAGAGCACTGCAGGGTGCCATGAATGGTACTAAGTATTTGGTCACATTTAATTCTCACCACAACCCGGTGAGGCAGAGTAATAGTTATCCCCATTTTGTGAGTAAGAACCTGAGCCTCAGGGGGATGAAAAGACTTGCCCAAGGCCACATAGCTGGGGCTTAGGCATGCGGCATTCCATCCCAGGTCTGAGTGGCTCTGAGGCCACATGCTTAAGCAACATAAACTGCTCTGTTAGATCCATTGTCTGTCTTCAAAATGGCAGCCATTAATCTGATCCATTAAGCATGGGCTAGTGGAGGAGACCATTAATCTACCATTGCCTCTAACCTAACATGACTGACAAGGTGATTTCAGGTTGGATAGAAGGGGAGGGAAAGAAGAGCTGCCCTTCAGAGCTGTACTACTCAGAGGACTCTCAGGTCACACCCACTGAAGCCTGAGGCTTGAGCCAAGAGGGAGAATGATCCAGACCTTCTGTCCCTCAAAGTGGGCTAGAGCTGAACTGTGAAGATGAGTCTGACACTCTCTCTTCTCCTCTCAGCTCCCAGGTTACTTCCAGTTTGGAAGCCACTGAAGTGGATGCAAAAATCAAGGAGAGCCTGGGGCCTTGGCACCTCTGCCCATTCTGCAAAGGTCAGCACAGTCTTATCTAGAACGCAGCTGAGGAAGCAATTTCCTTGAACACTCTGGGCTGGAAGACGACTTACTCCCTCTCCTCTCTGGTGTGTTCCTCCCGCATTCCCAAAGGGCTCCAGGATCCTGTGCTAGGGAAGTCTTTGAAGAAAGAGGGGCATGGGGTCCGGTAGCCCCAGCAGAAGAGTAGGGCAGGTGGAAGGAGGGCTACATGTGGTATAGTCTCCCCCCCCCTCCCCAGAACGCTCCTTCACTTGGAAGCCTCCTAACCTGAAGTACAAATGAGACCCCCTGGGATCCCAAAATAGCTCCCCTCACAGCTGCACAGCATCCATTTATAGTTCAGCTTCTCTGCAGCACTGAGCCGCTTCTGAGACGGCACTTCTGAGGTCAGCACCTGTGAACACCAGGCTCAATGTCGTTTGAGTACAGAGCTGTTCATAAAGAACCTATTATGGTCTTGTCACTGTTTTTCAGGACTTGTCCCAACCCTCAGAGACTTTAAAGGGCCAAATTTGTTTTGACCCAGAGCCAGACCACTTCATGTCCAACAATAACCCAGAAGCTGGTCAGATCCCATTCCCCTGTGCTGGGCAGCAGGTAAGAACATTGTGCTTGGTGGCAGCAGGACAAACAGTGCTGCATTTATGTTAGGGCTCCAGGCCAAGTAACTCGGACACCCTAAGGCAAGATCAACCATCAGGCTTTACGTATATAATGTTCTTTTACTAGCAATAAAAATTGGGGCCATTAATTGACTTTATCTACCAATGTTATTCATGCCAATTCTGAATGTCAAATTATAAAGCAAATAAACACCCCTGCCCCCAACGAGGTGTGTTTTTCACTTCCTTCTCATACTCAATCTAGAACAAATTAACTTTGTCCCACTGTCTCTCACACGGTTTATTTAGAGAGGGACCGAAATAGTCCATTAACCAAGTATATTTTGCTTTGTCCTGAGTAGATCCATGAGGGCAGGAGTGAGCCCAGTTAGCCATCTTCTGCTTTCTGCAACAGACAATGACACTTATCTTCATGAAACAAACATTTGTTGTTGTTGTTCACGTGAAAGCAAACTTGGGCCTCATCTGGACACCAAAGCAGTTCTCTGAAGCCAGGGTCTTCCTTTCTGAAGTTGCTGAGAGGAGCTCAGAAAGTGATGCGAGCAATGGGGAGTAGCTGCAAATACAGATGAAGCTTCCCTCGCTCACTTGCTGGCTGCTCACCTCCTGCTGCATCCATTTTTTAATTGGATTATTTGATTTTTTCCTATTGAGTTGTTAGAGTAGAGCTCCTTTTGTAGTCTAGTTATTAATCCCTTGTCATATGGGTAGCTTGGAAATATTTTCTCCCATTCTGTGGGCTGTCTCATCACTTTGTTGATTGTTTCCTTTGCTGTGCAGAAGCTTTTTAATTTGATGTGATCCTATTTGTCCAATTTTGCTTTCATTGCCTGTGCTTTGGGGCTATTACTCAAGAAATCCTTGCTCATTCCAATGTCCTGAAGCATTTCCCCAACATTTTCTTTTAGTAGTTTCGTAGTTTCAGGTCTTAGATTTAAGTCTTAATCCATTTTGATTTGATTTTTGTATGTGGTGAGAGATAAGGGTCTAGTTTCATTCTTCTGCACATGGATATCCAGTTTTCCCAGCATCATTTATTGGAGAGACTCTCCTTTCCCCACTGTATGTTCCTGGAAACTTTGTCAAAGATAAGCTCACTACAGATGTGTGGGTTTATTTCTGGGTTCTCTATTCTGTTCCATTGGTCTATGTGTCTGTTTTGATGCCAGTACCATGCTGTTTTGGTTACTATAGCTCTGTAGTATAATATGAAGTCAGGTAATGTGATTCCTCCAGTTTCCTTCTTTTTGCTCAGGATGGCTTTGGTTATTTTGGGTCTTTGGGGGCTCCATATAAATTCTAGGATTAGTTTTTCTATTTCTGTGATGAATCATTGGTATTTTGATGGGGATTGCATTGAATCTGTAGATTGCATTGGGTAGTATGGACATTTTAGCAATATTGATTCTTCCAATCCACAAGCATGGAATATCTTTCCATTTTTTTGTGTCCTTTTTCATTTCTTTCATTAGTATTTTATACTTTTCATTATAGAGACCTTTCACTTCTTTGGTTAAGTTTGTTCTTAGGTATTTTGTTTTATTTGTAGCTATTGTAAATGGGATTACTTTCTTGGTTTCTTTTTCAGATTGTTTATTGTTGGCATATAGAAATGCTACTGATTTTTGTATGTTGACTTTGTATCTTACAACTTTACTGAATTTATCAGTTCCAATAGTTTTTGGATGGTGTCTTTAGGTTTCTCCAGATATTATATAAGATCATATTGTCTGCAAACGAAGATAATTTGACTTCTTCCTTTCCAATTTGGATGCACTTTATTTCTTTCTCTTGTTTGATTGCTCTAGCTAGAACTTCCAGTACTATGTTGAATAACAGTGGTGAAAATGGACATCCTCATCTTATTCCAGATCTTAGAGGATAGGTTTTCAATTTTCCCCCATTCATTATGATACTAGCTGTGGATTTGTCATATGTGGTTTTTATTGTGTTGAGGTAAACTCCTTCTATACCCAGTTTTTTGAGAGTTTTTATAATGAAGGAATGTTGGATTTTATTGAATGCTTTTTCAGCATCAATTAAAATGATCATATGGTTTTTGTAAAATCCTGCCATTTGCAACGACATGGATGGAACTGGAGAACATTATGTTAAGTGAAATAAGCCAAGCACAGAAAGACAAATCTCACATGTTCTCACTCATATGTGGTAGCTAAATATTAAAAATAATTGAACTCATAGAGACAGAGAGTAGAATGACAGTTGCTGGAGGCTGTGAAGGGTGTGTGTATAGCAAAGATAAAGCAGGGATGGCTAAGGGGTACAAAAATAGTTAGATAATTAGATAGAATAAACTATATTTGACAGCACAACAAAATGACAATAAACAACAATAGGTTAGGGTACATTTTAAAATAATTTAAGGAGTGGAATCAGAATGTTCTTAACACAAAGAAATGTTAAATGCCTCAGGTGATGGATACCCAAATTACTCTGATTTGATTAATTTACATTGTATACCTGTATCAAAATATCACATGTACCTTATAAAGATATACAACTATTATGTAACCATAATAATTAAAAATTAAAAAAATATATTAAAAGAAAGTATAACTAAAAACTCACGAATTTAAACATACTTGAAGTGTGGAAATATATTGATGTTATTTTTGTGAAACTTTATATTGTCCCATCTTTGGCCATTGGGATCTGCTTTTAAATTAGCTCTTAAGTCCTTTTGATGTGACCTAGTAATCTGTGAGAGCTTCTTTGCTCTTTGGTTGGATAAAGTGTTTCCAAGTCCCTCTTGCATGTTTCCTGCCTCAGCCTCGGAATCAGTGATTTCTCTAATGATCCCTGGTTCTTTTCATTAGAAAATGCTGATTCAAAATCACAACCTAGGCACTAGAGGTGGGAATTGTTAATTAGGTTGCTTATTGTTTCAACCCCTTTTCAGTGGACAAATGCAGGGATAAAGATAAGTACAACATGAATTCATACTGATACATCATTTCAAATTCAAGACTATAGACTTTTTCCTTAACTGCATCTCTTACTTCTCTTTCTCCTTTGTGCCCAAAATTCTGGTTCCTAAGGATCCCAATATAATTACTCATTGTTTTAATACATAATACTTATTAGAATACCAGTGTTAAAATACCAACTCCACCCCCAATGATATAATGACAGAATATAATTTAAAGGGTTCCCCCCCCTTCACATCTTTTTACCTTTGGGTGGTTTCCCACTAGGGATGGACAGTCAAATTACTGTATTTTAAGACCCTAAATAAGACTTTCAAAAGATTCAGTTAAAACTTTTGGCTTTTGAAGCACCAAAGCCAAGAATTGGACTCTTTTGTTCTCCTGTCTGGAGCAACCTTACCTTAAGAAAATACTGTACATGCTGGGAAGAGGCAAAGCACATATGTATGGAGTTGGTGTATGAATTCTAAGTGATGAAGGTTGTGGGCCAAATTATTCCTCTTTTCTCATTTATAAATCTCTGAACATCTAGTTTACTACTGGGTCTATAATAGCCATTTGATAAATATATAAATTAACTAGACTGGTCCAGTAATAGCTCTAGCCTGGACATTTAAACTGACAGCCAATTGCTACAAAGAGTAATGCCAGAGCAGATGTTCCTCTGCAGCCTAGCTGCCTAGGGTTTTCAGGTAGACTCATTCCTTTTGAGGAGCTATGGAGCCTGTGCTCAGAATTTGGTGAGGCCCTTAGGAAGCTCAAGTTACCACAAGGCAAAGTACACCCTTCTTGCATCCCTTGCTATTTATTGCCTTTTAAATAACCCGATTCAATATTTCTGCCTTTGTCAAGAGTAGGAGTTAACAGTTTATTAATCATTAATTATTGTGTAGTAATTTTGTGAGTACAAATATAATAGTTACATAAACATAAATGTATCACTCATATAAGTGTGTGTTACTTATCATTTTCTACTTAGTCACTAACCATGGATCGTTCATGTGTTCAGATGATGAGTTATGTCATCTGAAGAGCCTTCTAGGCCACAGCTGAGTTCTGATTGGTTGCACTAGTTAAAGATCTGATTGGTCAAAAGTTTGGTCAGAGACATCCCTGTACAGGTCTTGTATGTGTGTTCTGTATTTTACAGAGTGCATAATAGTTTTTATTTCTTCTCAGAAAATATCTGACAAGGTTCCAATCCACTGATATTGCAGATGAAATGTTTCAGAATGCAACTGCCTTTCCTAAAAGCCAGCTCAAAACTTACACCTGTTTATATTGCACGCTGTGTTCAAAGTGCACTTGAACACCCAACCACCCCCCTGGCCTCTCATGTCACTTGAACATTGGAGACCCTAGGTGGTGCTCCAGTTTCCCTCCTGTAGTATCAGTGTTGGGCAGCTTTAATGGAGCAGAAATGGTCGGAGAGGCACAAGGCCTGGGTACCAGTTTTGGTTGTTCTACTGAAGAGCCACATCACTTTGGGAAAGTTCCTTAATCATCTGGTTCCCACTTCCTTACTGTACAACAGGAATGCTTGTTTGCTCCATCTTACTAGGTTGTGGTTGGGAACACATGAGACCTGGTACAAATACGAAGATCTTGGTAAGCTGTGAAGAGTCACATACATACTTTCTGTTACGTGTTGCTTGTCCAAAGGTCCTCATGGTAACCAGCTTTATGAACAGTACAGGAGAAAGCCTTTTCCTTGAGGAGAAAGCAGAATGTTTAGGCACAGGACAGCACCGTCTCCACCCTTTAGGATAATCCTTTTGCTTTCCCCAAGTTGTGCTGCAGTAACAAACAGCCCTCACATCGTAGTGGCTTGCGACAACAAGGTGTATTCCTTGCTCACAGCACATTTCAGCAGCAGGCGAGCGTCAACTCTGCTCCACGTGTCTCCTCTCTGAGATCCAGGCTGAAGAAGGCTGCTGCTACAGGGATCGTGCCGCTTTCCTGGCAGAGAAAGGAGCAGTGACAGAACTACGCATTGGCTCTTGCAACTCCTGGTTGGATGTGACATATGTCACTGCCGCTCGCAAGCCATTGGCAAAAATCAAGTCACATACTCACACCTGATGCCAGTGGGACAGGAAGTACAATCTTCTCACAGGGAGGGGCAGCAAGTATGCAGGAGCAATAATAGAATCTCCCACAGAAAGGAAGTTCACCCACCACGGTGGTCCTCAGCCAGCAGAACCAAACATGGACGCCAATGAGGCACTTTTAATGTTACCTGGCAGGTCATCGAGATGGCTGCCTTTGCCACAGCTCTCCCTGAGTCGTTAGGGAATTGAAGAACCAACCTACCACACTGGGTCCTTGCTCAGTTAGGAGAAGGAAATAAACAGAAAAGATTCAGAGCCTTGGGGTTAAGCTCTGGGGGAAATGGTTAAAAGTCCTAGTGAGATAGAGCGTGCACTGAACACTCTCGGAGCACAAAGATGATTTTTAGGGAACAGAAACAGGTTAAGTAGCCAGACACGGAATTAAAGGAGAGAAAAGCGAGTTTGAAACAGGCCTCTGTGAAAATAACTCCACTGACTTAGAGAGACGATGTTCGAGGACCACCCTAATTGAGATGAGGACTAATCACAAAGGAAAGGAAGTAGCTTGGCCACCAGGTTTGGGGGTGATGGTTCTGGCTGGTGTGGTACTGCCGGCACCTTTGCTGCTATTAAGAGCGACACAGGTGTGGCTTTGATCAAATCAAGTAACATTCCCATTTGAATAGATTTGTTTCATTTGGGGACAGTGACCTGTTCCTGTAAAGATATGAATAGAGATAAAGGAAGAGGCACAGGAAGGAAGGGGGTGGGGTGAAGCGGTGCAGAGAGAGCATTTTATAATTTATCAGGCTCTGAGCGCTCATAACTGACCCCCCTCCCCGAGAAGGCCCTCCATGGTTGGCGAGATGAACAAAACAACGTCCTGCTTCTCTTTGGCTGAACAACTTTGTGGCACAGAAGGGGATTTGGAGATGATGACATCCAGGGAACATATTCTGGCTGCCCTGACAACACAGCCCCTGGCTATATTTTTCTTACTGAATTGTTTGAAAATTCAGGTCAAGGGGCCAGAACCTTCTGGTACATTCTCTGTGCTGCAAATTGGGGCTCTGGCCAAGCTCGTTATGGAGTAATTTGGAATCATGAGCCAAAATGGAACATCTCAGAGCAAGGAGGGACCTTAGTGATCAAGAACCCAGTGGTTAAAGCTCCTTGTCAGGTCTCTATGGGAAACCAGTTTCCGAGCTATGATGGGACCAGTGTCTCCCGGCTTCCAGGCCACAGAGTCTGGTACACGCCATGATGGCTCCCACTCACTAGCCCTGAAAAATTATTTCCCCAAACATAATTCAGATACTTTTCATAATAACAGACTTTGGACAGTGACTCCTCCCGGAGGGCCTTTCCCAGACACCGTCTCAGGTGATGGCTCCCCTGACACAAACCCCTGAGCTTGACTGAGCATCCTGCTATCTGGGCAGGAGCCCAGGGCTACTGGGCCTTCCTCTACAAGAGGATTAGGAGGGAACTAAGTACCTGTCCATGGGGCCAGATATGTCAGGAGGAAGTTACCTGAGGCCCGGAACTATGGAGAATGGCAGCTTAAGAGACAGGGCAAGGACTTAGTCTTAATTTCTTCTGCTGCCTCTGAGCCACCCTTGTAACCAAAGCAAATATTCATAGGCTGGGAGATGCCATGGCTCCTTCCTTTTCAGCCTTCTTTCCACAAATACTTGTGATCAAGAGCTGGGGCTTTCAGTTCAGACTAGGTGGCTTCCAATTCCAGCTCCACTGTGAACTACCTCTGTGCCTTTGCGCCTGTTATTAATACATAAACTCTCTAAGCCTCAGTACTCTTGTCTGTAGAATGGGGTGACACTAGTACCTACCTCATAAGATTGTTCTGAGAATTAAATAAGAGAATCTACAGCCAGAACATAGTACAGTGTCTGGAAAAGTACTAAGTGATGGTTTCCTATTTTTAATACTATTGATATTGTTATTATTTTTTAATAAGACTATTTTTCAAGTCCTAGATACACACACAGTGGGTCAAATCTCCACCAAATGTAACCTCAGTTATCACTTAATCTAATGTTAATTGAGAAGCCAGAATTCTGAGTCAGAAAACCTGGCCCAGCTCATACCAGCTGTGCATCTCAGGGAAAGTCATTTAACCTCACTGGGCCAGTTTCCTCATCCGTAAAATGACTGGATGGGGCTTGATGACTCCAAGGTTCCCTTTGGCAGTAAAGTACTGTGGCTCATATGCATGCTAAATCTCCAGGTCAGGAATAGTTATGAATAAAAGAAAAGTTTCAGGTATAATGTGAGGCCACCATGACCCACAGATTGTAAAGTTCTAAATTTGAGGAGAAAAACGTACCAAGATCTTTGTTTATTATGAAGTTTGGTGAGAGAAGAAGGCATTTGTAATTTGCAGTTATTCAACGAGAAGGAGTGAACCCCTCGGCTAGCAAAGCATTAGCTCCATGAGTGAGGAAGAGGCCGGGGGAGGAGGGGAAGGGAAAGAACTGGAGGAAGTACACACGGAACACAAACAGCACGTGCCATAGCTGTTCTGCCTGGGGCCAGCACCCCACGATCGGGGGGTTGGAGGAGATGATTTTCCTTTGCCCATTTCCATGTCTTCCAAGTTCAGAGGAAAATGATGTTCCTGTTCTCACGACGGTAATTCACTGTCTGCGGCCCCACCCACCCCCAGCCTAGACTTTTAGCTCAAAGGGAAGATGTAAAGGCCAGATCTGTCCATAAATGGCAGGTGGTGATGGGAAGACTGTGTGGTCTGGGAGAGGGAGTACCGAACCAGACCAAACTCATTCTTGTCTGAGGTCTGTGGCTCTGGCATGGCTCTCAACAGGTTCTTTATCTACAAAATGGGCAGAATTGCTATGGTTTCTATTTCCTCCTGGACGCAGGAGTACCAAGAACTGAGCAGGCAACCAGAAGACCAAGATGCTACTAAGGTTGAGCGTGCAAAATACACAAATATCAACATAGCAATTATGGAAAGCTGGGTGTTGAAGGTGCTTACAACCTCATTCACCTTTTCTGATATTAACAAAGATCAAGGACATTTGTTCAGCACCTGCCCTCTGCCAGGCACTGTACCAAGCCCTTTGCTTTCAGAATCTCTTTGGGTCCCTATGGTTAACCTGAGATACGAGTACAGTTACCACTTCACATTTTTCAGATGAAGACACTGAAGCTCAGAGAATGTAAATTACTTTCTCCTAAGGTCATGCAGCTGTCAATGGCCAAATCGGGATTTGAACTGGGAACTCTCTCTACAGTTTGTGCCTCGAACACTGTGCTATCACCTGGTCTACAGGCATTAAGCCTTGTATTTCCTATAACAGCAAAGTTGGCTTCACAATACTGTAAAATGACGCTCTAGTCTTGAAGGTGCTTGTGATTGGAAAACTGACATTGCATACAACGTGGCTTACGTTTAGATCCATCTGTCTGGGCTGCGACTTCATTTTCTCTCTCCTTTATCCTTGCTTTTTTATTTGGTTTCACTCTTCTCTCAGGAACAACACAGTCTGCCTTCTCCAAATTCCTGAAATAACTGACTCAACATAAAGGCCTTATGCTGTTTTCCCAAGAAACAATTTCATTACACTCTAACTTGTACCATCAACCTGTTCCTCTAAACCTCTCCTTCCTTGGAGTTTCTTGATATTGAAAAGAAGAAAGGAAGATAAATGCTGAGCCTCAAGCCGATTATTGAGGTCCCTTCTCTCCAGCCTCAGCTTCAAATGGCTGGGGGAGTGCTGCCTGCCTTCCCCCTCTGAAAGGACAATCCGATTGTAAATATTATCTGCGCTTCTAAGAACATTTGAATGGTAATACTCAAGCAATTACTTTACTTTCAAGATCATTAAACACAAATCAGACTTGTATTTTAATAGGGCTGCCAGTGTCGTTAATGGTGGGGAGGGTGGTGGAAAGGGTAAGTTTTTTCCTCTAATGGGTGAATGTTTACATTATTACCCTTTCTGAGGAGTGTTGTCGCTGGAGTAGATTGCTCAGTGCTCCAGAGACATTCCTTTGCTTTCTTGCACCCCAGCATTCAACCCCTCTTTTGCCAAATGCAATTTCTGAGCTTGGGGGAGGGATAGTAATTGTGGCATGGACCACGACAGCCCCTTTTCTCCCTGGGTTGTCCATTGTCCACCTCCCTCACCCAATTCCTCTCCATGAACCCAACAGGGTCCCAGAAAAGAAAATAGACTCTGAAAGGAATGAACAGTGGTTTTATGTAGGAGGCTCCACTCTTACAACTTGGATCTCAGCTCCTGTTGTAGGGAACAGAGTCTCCAAGAAAGCTGTCACGGCAGGCTGTCCAGAGGCCTGAGTCCTCTGTTCACATTCCAGGTAGAAGACACCCACTCTGTAGGAGAGAAACCTGCAGACCTTGTTCTCCTCTTTCCCAAGACTCCTTGTTCTCCTAGTGGCACCAGTTGTGACACCTCTAGGGCCACAGAAAACAAGCTGCTACCAGGGTAGAAACTGGGCACTGGAGTCTGCAGAGAGCCTCCTGGAAGGCCCACTTGCTGGAGGTGCTGTGGGGTGGTCCACTCCTCACCCGCACCCCCTCCCCCCCACTTTGTTTTGCTACAACTGATACCAATCATTCTTAACATCAGCTTTTGATGGGAGAGGAGAGACCAAGAAAGACTCAGAAAGGAGCCTCTGAACCTCACAGACAGTTCTGTAGAGAATCCACTGCTTCTCTATCTTGTCCCAGGTAGGTGCAAAAGTGTGAGGAAACAAATCCTCCCCAGAACCTATTCTTCTCTGGGACAAATATTCACTTCACCTCTTTTACCTCTGCTTTCAGGTCCTGTCCAGGTAATTCCACAAGAATTGCCATCTCCATATCTATTCAGTGTACTATTCTAGCAATGGGACCCAGAATATGCCTTATATTCATTGACTAAAAACCAAAATGGCAGCCAACATGACTTTCTGTGGGCTTGGAATGATAGGAAGTTTGGCATTTGGAAGGAGATCTATGTTTGCTCTGGACCCTGAGTGAGACTCTTGATTCTGGAGCTGCCTTTGCGCCCAGATCAATTAATAACAGATGTAGCTAGGCCTGTTGAGTTAATCAATGTGTCTCCTAGCTTCTCCTTCTCTGGCTTGCTCTGTTTATCTTTCTGAAGTCATTCTTTCAGATGAGGAAAAGATTAAACTCTGGGGGCCCCTCAGTGCCTAGACTACTGGTTTACTCAAGAAGAGGATGAGCTCTGAGGACTGGAGTCTCACTTCTGTCCTGGAAAACCCATTTGTGCCCCTAGAGAACAGAAGTACCTAAAAAGCATCATTTTGAGGAATGTGCATTTAAGGATTTGCTTTGAACTTGCCTCACTAAGGAGGTTAATGATGAAATGATAGTTCCAATAATAGCTGTTACTACTAAGCTCCTGTGGAGATAAAAGTTGATCGGTGGTAACAGCTTCTAATGCATTCGCATTGTAAGCTCACAGAATGGGTGACTGACACATGCCCATAATTCAGTTACCTGAGGGCTTCGTGGCTGTACCACTGGCCTTCTCTGTGCCTTCACTAGTTTTCATGGTCTGAAGGAGGCAGCCCAACATATCCAAGTTGAGGCTGGCTGACTTCTGTCAGGAACTGGTAGAGAGAGTTATCTTAATGTTTAATACCGTGCTTTCCTCTACAAAATAATACTTGTTAATTACAGAAAATATAGCCTCCATGATAAGTAGAAAGAGGAGCCAAAAATCATACATCATCCCACCACTTACATTTGGAGATATTTCTATTGTATTTTTTTTTTTGATTCATGGATTTTTAAATAATCTCACAATACCTAAAACTTTTTCCTGCTTTTTTTCAGTTAACATTATGGTATAAACATGTTATTAAAAACATTTAATAATAATTTTAGTAACTACATAACTTTTTTGGTAAAATGTATCCAACCATTTCCATATTATTGGACACTTAGGTTGTTTCTGATTTTCTGTTATAAATAATGCTGTGATAAACATCTATGCATAAGCAGCTTTTTCATTATTTGAGATAATTTCCTTAGGCCAGAGTTCCAGAGTTGGAATTACTGGGCCAGAAGGGATAAATATTTTATAGCTGTTAATACGTAATACAAAGTATAAATTATTATGTTGGTAAAGGGGGGCGATTTGATAGCTTCCAAGGCCCCTCTGGTGCTACTATTCTGGTTTCTAAGGCTCTACTTTTCCCTGTATTGATGTATCTATCAAGACACTAATTTTTCAACATCAAACATTTGAGGTAGTGTATAAAATAACCATCAAAAAAGACTTGAGTAGTATGTTTAAATAATATTAGAACCCTAAATCAAACACATTTAAGCAAAACAGACTCATTTATTGGCTCATCTAATTAAAACTCCAGAGGTGATATGTATTCAGGTATGGTTGGATCCAGGGACTTGGTTTTCTTCTCCCCATCCTTTGGCTTTGTTTTATTCTCTACTGGCTTAATTCTCAGGCAGGGTCTCCCATTTTGCTCATATGGTGATGCCAGAAGCTCCATTTTTACTCCATCTTCCCAGCAACTCTTGTGGGAAAAGCTTCCCTCTTTCCTATTAGTTCCAGCAAAATTCCAGGATTAAGACATATTGGCTCTGATTGGCTTAATCTGAGTCATGTGGCCGTGGTCACAGGGATTTTATCCTGTTTGGCCTGGCCTGAGTTACATGCTTTTCCATAGTGGTAGAGGAGTCATCTTCTTCTAAACCCAAATTGACTGAGAATGGGAAAGAAAGAGAGTCCACTAAGAGAGAATGAGGAAGGTGTAACTTGAAGAAGGGAAGATGAATGCCCCCCAGGATAGAACAACGTGTCCATTAAACGCACTTCTCTTTTAGGGTCCTTTCTAGAGCTTTTCCTCTAGGATATGAATCTCAAATGAGATCATCTTGAATAAAGTAATGAGCTGAGCCCTCATGACCCTCTATAGGAATCACAAGGTTGTTAACATCAGGTAATCAGGACATCATGGAAGACATTTCTAGAAAACCCATTTATTCCTTTGGCAAATATTTATTGCAGCACCTACCATATATCAATTCAGCATTTATTTAGCTGCCAGTGTTCTAGGTGCTGGGGACACAACAAAGATTCCCATCCAATCTTGCCTTCTGGTTTAACCTTTTGAAAGCTCTAATGAATTGCCTGAAATGTCTTGGATGCACCCTGGCTGTCCGTAGGCCATGCATGTGTTTATTTACAATTGGAATGGTTCATTGCCACTCCGGCTGGCTGGGCTATAATTTGCTTAGGCACTTAAGCTTTGCTATAAAAAAAAAAAACAACAAAAAACATTGCATCTTCGCTAGCTTTAATTTGACTGTTGTGCTTGTACTGAAGATTGTCTGGATGAAGCATTCAGCTTAAATGCAGCAGAAATGTAAAATAGGGCATGTGAAAGGAAATAGGTATGGATTATTAATAAATTCCCTCAAATGAAAAGACCCTCTCATGTGGCCTTGAAGGTATTTGCATAACCTAATTTCCCACAACAGGATCTTTGCTGTTATTCATTTACGTGTTTAAATATCTCTAAAATAGAGAGCAGTCATTTGTACTTCTACTTGAATATGCTAACAAATTTTAGTGAAAAACAGCTCCCTATATAACATTATACCATGGAACACTGTGACCAAAAGATGTGTTGAAATTAGTAAATGAGTGTCCACTCAGTCAACAAATACTGTTTGAGCCATGTGCCAGGCCCAGTTCTGAAGAGTATCCTTAAGCCAAATGAAGATACTGAGCTAAGATAAATCATTCAAGGTCCAGTGCTTTCAAATTTTAGCAAGAGTCAGCAAAGCAAAGAGAGCAGAGCATTCTGGATGCGGAGTCGGAAGACTTGAGTCTTCAGACTGGAAAATTGAGACTTCAAGACTTGAGACTTGAGTTTGAAACCCTTCACTGACACACACCAACTGTGTGATCCTGGGCAAGTCAGTTTGTCTCCCAGGCTTCATTCTGTCAATCTTGTAATCCGAGAGGCAGAGTCAGGGAAGGCCAAGAGGAGGCCACCACATGGTGAGGAGGTGAGGAGCTCAGATGATAAACTCTCTGAGGCCTGGGTTCAGTTCTCCATTCCCACTTAGTAGCTGTGGGACCTGGGTGAGTTTCTTTCTAATCTTAATGTTTTCAACTGTAAAATGGCATTTATAAGAGATCTATTTTATAAGATTGTTGTGAGAAACACTTGAGATACTACAATACATTTAAAGCACTTAGCCTAGTGCCTGGCGTGTAATGCGGCCTCAGTCAGTGTGAGATGCCACTTCTCCCATTAGTGCTATTGTTACAGGAAAGTCATTCCCAGTACTGGGAATCACTTGAAGTCCAAGTGGGTCCTTGGCTTCGTGCAAGAAAGAATTCAAGAGCAAGCCAACTATATAAAGTAAAAGCAAGTTTTATTTAGAAAATATAGAAGATCTACTCCATAGACAGAGTAGATGCTAGTTCTCCCTGCTGAGGAGAATAGCACCTTTGGGTTTATTTATTTTAATTTTTTTTTTTATTTAAGCACTGGCTTAATCATAGGCTACGCAGGGGAGGAATATTTATGTTATTTCTTGGGAACGGGTGGTGATTTCCTAACACTGAGAACCTTCCCCTTTTTTTACTCTATAAGATCCTTCCAGAAACTGTCATGGTGTCGATGGGGGTTTCTTTCAGCATACTAATATATTATGACTAGGGTATAATGAGCTGCAAGGCCAAGCAGTGGCTAATTTCCTTGCCATCTTGGTTTCAATCTGTCTTAACTTGTTCTGTCGCCACATCCTGTTTTTGATCAGGTGGTTAGGGGCTTTTGACTGCATTAAGCATGGCCTACAGGTTCCCTATTTCACTACTATTACAGATATTGTTGTTATTGTTATCTTGGCTGGCAACTTTAATTATTAAGGTGAGCACTGAATTCATTCATTCATTTTATATGTATATATTTAGTGAGGTCTACTATGCACCAGGCACACACTAGCAAATCCTAGTGATGAAAGGCAGATGATAAATTAGTAAACAAACAAACAAATACATAAATAATATAGTTTCAGGTAGTGATACTTGCTAGTAAGGAAATAAAATGGAAAGACATAATACAAAATGACTGGAAGTAGAGGGAATTTTTAGAGAGGCAGAAATTTTGCCTAAGAGGTGAATGCTGCCAAAGACCTGAAGAAGGGCATTCAAGGGAGTGGAGACAGCCAGCACAAAGATCTCAGGATGGAAATAATTTTGGCATGAAGGGAAAGAAAGAAAGCCAGGAAGGCTAGAGGGTAGCTAACAAACAGGAAAATGGCATAAAACAAGAATTGGGGAGAATGAGTGCTGTAATCAATTGGTGATGTCTGCCATGGCAAGGAATGTGGAGACTCAGCATAAACATCACATATTTTCTGTCCCTGGTATTCCCACAGTCCCTTTCAATTACTATTATTAAAAGACTCTCAGGAATGTCCTACCTTTACCCGATAATCCAACCAAATTAGAAGTATACAGATATTTAATGATCATATATCTGATTTTAAGAATATTAAGACCCAAAGTTTCTTGAGATTGTCTACTTCTTCCTGGGTTTGCTGGGTTGGAGGAGAAATAAGGTCATTGCCTGGTTAAGAAAAACTATCTTGGTACAGATTTTGTGTGATGGTCACTCTATCTCTCCTCTGTCAGATAGCAGCTACTTCTGGGTAGGGAGAGCAGTTTCATCAGAGCTCAGCTTCATGGTTGGTTTTATTCTAAGCTAACAGTTACATTAAGTCATATCAAGTAACTTAATAGAAAAAAATTTGATCAAAAACGAGAGGATTGAGTTGACCATTTGGCTGAACCAATGACTTGGGGGAAAACAGTTTCCACAGACATTGGAATTGATACTTAAAAAAAAAAATACAACTTTAGTGCACAATGAGGTTTTGCAATACTTGATGTGGTTTTATAGATTTTTGCCATTTTTTTATTTTTCTACTTGTAAATTTATTTTCATCTATGCATTTCATCTATGTACTATTTGTAATACATAGCCTAAATGTAGTAAAATTGGGGATTGATTATATAAGGTACTCTGGGTAATAAATGGTAGAGATGATCTGACTGAAACACACCATGTATGCATACATACGGAAATGTATCTGGATGGATGAACATGATGGAATTAACAATGGAGGCTATCTCTAGGTGATATGGATGTTTTAACTATACTCTTAATATTATATTCTGATTTTTCATAATGTTCATGTACTGATTTTTCTATTATAAAAAATTAAGTTAAAAACATTAAAGGAATAACACAAAAAGTATAAAGAAATTTCAGAGGGTTGTTTGAAGTTTTGGTTCATTTCTAATTTATTTTCAGTTCACTTTAATGTTTGCTTTTGGAGTATTTTTTATATATTTTATAATTTTTTTACATTTGTCAAAAATTAGTACTTCCCATTATTTGTTTACTTTTTATAACTCCATACAATGCATACTATTTTGTAGCTCATTATAATTTATTATTGAATTTGCTACAGTTGATTCTTTAGCTTATTTCCTTCTTTTCAATATTACATAGTTCAGAGCAGGAATAGCTGAAAGTCCATTAAAATTTTAAAAATCAACAAAGTAGCAACACATTTTGAAAATTTCTGAAATTCAGATAAAATTGCTTGAGGATCCATTATATGTTTCAAAACTGCTCCCATGGCATACCCAAATGATCAATATGAAAAAAATAGTAAGTGGGCATCGTTATTTTCAGTGATTATCTCAACCAAATTGTACGCTTCCACAGACAGGCTATCTGGCCCTCCCAGTCTCCAGCAAGGCTCTGCCTGATGCTTAACTTTCACTTATTCTAGCTTCATTCACAAGAGAAAATAAGCAATTTTTTTTGAGAATGGGGATTGGGGTTCAGGAAGGGGGACTCAGGTCAAATTCCAAGTGACCTGTAAATGTATCCAGAGAGGTACCTGATGTTACAACTTCTCCCTGTCTCAGCACACACACACACACACACACACACACACACACACACACACTCCCCACACATCTTAGGAGATCATCTTAGGACTCTAGGTATTAGATTAGGGAGTGGTCTGTAGCTGTGCTTTGATGTGGAATCTAGCACCAAAGTATTCTCTGAACCATTTGTTACCCCATGTTCTTTGGCTTAAAGCACAGAGCCCCTATTGTTGGCTGTTCCTGAATCCCATCACATCTTGAATGCCAGCAGTTCTTACCCTGGCATCCCAGGCCCCCTCCCAGACTCATCCCTCTTCACTCTCCCATGGTGTGCTAATGCCAATGACTGCCTTTCCCCTGTCACCCCCTGCTTCCTCTCAGTTTTGGGCCTTTCAACTTTCAGTTCCCTGTGTCTGGAACTCCCTCCCTCCTAACTGAGGGCCCACCTTTTCCTGCTGGCTAATTTCTTACTTGTCCTTCAAGACGTAGGGCAGATAGCGGTTCAGCTTTCCCATCTCTGCCCTATCCTGCATCCCCTTCAAGTTGGGTTCTGAACCTTTCTTCTGTCTGCCCACACTGTCCTACTGGGTGACAGCTACTAATGTACATGCTCTCCCTTGGTAAATGCTGAGCCCCTGAGGGGCAGGTTCTGTGTGCCACTTATATCTGTGTCCATGTGCTCTCGCCTGGCACTGTCCAACAGAACTCCCCATGATGAAGGAAAGGTTCTGTATCTTGCAGTGTCCGACACAGTAGCCACTAGCCACAAGTGGCTTGAGCACTTGAAATCTGGCTAGTACAACTGAGGAAGTGCATTTCTTATTTTATTTAATTTCAGTGACTTGAAATTGAAATAGCCGTCTGTGGCTAATGGCTACCATATTCTTGGACAGTATAGATTAGTACTGTATGTATCACACCTTAGGGTCTTGAGTGAGTCTTGAAGGAGCATTTGTATTTTTTATATGATGGAAAAAGATCTGCTAGTGCCTTTTATTAGTAGTGACTTTGATCCCTCAACTCCATTAATATTCTCCTCTCATCCTCTGGGCCAAAAGAGCAAATTTATTAATTTATTTATTGTCCTATTATGGCTAAGCATATAGGCTCTGGGCTTGACCAAAGACAAATTCTGATCTAGACTTGCCACTTATCAGCACCACCAGCCACATACCCACACCAAGTTATTTAATCTCTCCGGGACTCAGTTTCCTCATTTGCAAAATGGGAATATTAATAATACCCAGGTCAAAGCTATTTGTGATTACTAAGTAAGATAATGTACGTAGAATATTGCTTGGCACATAGGAAGCATTAAAAAAACATTAAGCAATTATTATTTATTCTTTTATTTATGTGAATAACACTTATTGAGCACCTACTATATTCTAGATGCTATGCTAAAAGATAGAGACAAAAACTTTTCAAGCCAAATGAATAAGAAAGGGAATATAAGAAAAATAATGGTTGGAAAGACATGTACATTATGACGTTATAAGCATTAGCACCTCATTTTTTAACCTTAAAATTGTATTAAAGCATTTTCTTTGAGCAGGAGTAAATTTATCTCCATTTTTTAAAACCTGGAGACCCAGAATTTGCATCCATGCTCCCTGAGCCCCATAATATGTGCGTGTTAATTAATGCTCAGTCTAGATAAATAATATTTTTCATCATCAAGCAATGAATTTGTGTGTGGTATTAAGCTTTTATACTGTGAAATCCTGCTCAAAAAGAAAGATTTTTCTGCTCCTCAGAGGACTGAATTTTTCAACTATGATATATCATTTATGCATCTCATCCATTATTGATGTGTTAGCTTTCACATGAGGGGCCGACCTTTTAAAATAAAAATAAAACTACATTGTCCTGATCTGTTTCTTGTTGATACTGTTTTTAGAGTACAAGAGATCCTTGTGTTCTTCGGAATTCACTTCGAAGCTTCTTTTCTTTGAAAGGCAACGGCAGGAAGGCCCCAAACAATGTGGGCTTTCCTATTTGGTGGAAGAGCTGCGTGCATGTGTCTAATTTTAAATTCTGAAGTGCAAATGTCATGTAATGAAAGTATCAGCAGTTACTTAAACGTGGTTAAATATGGAAACTCGGCATAAAGTCGATGTTTATTTGCAGCCAGTGACAGTGATAAGGGCAGGAGCACTCCCAATAAGTGGCTTTCAGCCGCTGTTAATCGGCTGATGGATGGATTGGTGCGAGGCCGGTCACGGAGGAAGCGTCTCACCCGCTGTAATGGAACGTGTTCACCGCCGGGCAGAGGGGGAGGGCGGGAGACCACGTGCGCGGCTCCGTCCATTATCCTGCTCAGAGTAACCTCTGCGGTTGGTGAGAGGAGGCAGGAATCAAGAGACCTTGACCCGAATCATAGTGGAAACTTAAGAGACTCACAGAATGTCACAGCTGGAAGGGATCGTGACGATCATCTCATCCAACCCCTGTATTTTCAGATGAGGACATTTTCATGTGTAAAAATACACCAGCATTTATTAATCAATGCACATGTATTTATTCCCTGCTTAAAACCTACAGCTGGCTGCCCACTGCCTCTGAGATGACTCCTTGTCAAGGCCCTGCATGATCTGGATTCTGCTTTCTCCTCCACCCGCAGTCCTCCCACCCCCTCCTGACCCCTGTATCCATCTCTCTCTCTCTCTCTGTCTCACTGTCTCCATCTCTCCTCATGCTACACCTCAATTGTGGAGCTCCAGTCAGATTGAGCATGTCACTCAGGTAATCCTGATTCAGGTGTCTGCTTGGATGCCAACAACACAAACATTTCCCTGACTCTCCAAGACTGGGGGCTCCGTCTGTCATCCTCTGTTCTCATTCCCCTCCTTAGAGTTGCCTCACTGTCATATTTGTCTGTTAACTCCTGTGTGTCCTACTTGTCCAGGAGCCCTTGAGGGCCAGGACAGTGTTTCATCCATCATTGTATCCCTAGGGGCTTGCAAGTTGCCTGGCACATATAGTAGGTGCTCATTAAATACCTGTTGACTAGATGGCACAGCTCATTATATGCCAAGCAGTGCAGTAGATACCAGGAATACAAAACTCAGTGAGACACAGTCCTGCTCTGGAAGAAATCAGGTTGATTCACTGACAGCTTTTCTTACATAGAACATTTTGTAGATTTGCTTAGTTTGCCAAATTTGAAGAAGTTGCATTCTCAAAAGTTTTGAGGAAAGCTTAGAGGCACTTGAAATTCCTAAATTTTCAAACAGTTTTTGGGAATACTACCACCATTAGCCATCAGACAAAAGGAACCACAAAGTAATTTGACCTCCATTGAGCTGCCCCCTCACAAGTAACAAGAAACAAGCTCGTATTTGTTGTGCAAAAGAACCACTGCCCAGATGGGCTCAGGGCTAGTAACTATTCTCTCCTATACCTGCTCAGGACGTAGGCAGGAATGAGAAATAGAAGACCTGTAGAATGTCAGGACTTGGAGACACTTCGGAATGACCTTGCCCAGTCCCCTCCTCTTACAGAGGAGAAAACGGCAGATGAGAGAGAAATAATTGACTCAAAGTCAAGTAGCAGGTTAGTGGCCACTCACAGCCCCAGAGCTCCGTTGGCCAGGCCATGTTCTTTCTCTGATGAGGTGCCATAACTCCAAACCTCTCCACCACCCTGACTTACTCATCTTCAGACATACCTCTAGTGGTGGTAGTGGACATTGACTCTTTTGGACAGCCCAGCAACCCTTCCAATTGGTAACAATACCCTAATTTTTATTTGGAAATCAACTCCTCCCACACATGGGGGAGCTGGCCCCACCCCTGCTTCAGGTGTGCACCCCGAGTGACTGAAATCAATCAGTGCCTTCTAGCCACCACTCTGGTTTTCAGTAAGTTGAAAGTAAGGGAAGTTCACCATTGATTCTGACTTAACAAGAGAGATCCTTTCAGCAGAGCTCTTGGCTAATTAGCCACAGGCAGAGCTCAGGGTTAAACCCCCCACGCTCTAGGCTCATCCTGGGATATCTGATATTGGGGAGGGGCCAGGGTCTATGAACTGCTCCTGGACTTGGGAATGACTTACAAGTGCTGACAAAGCTCCTCAGTGACTGCTGGAAAATAACTTCCATCAAAGCCAGAAATAGCAGAATCAGCTAGAGACACTCCTGGTTCTAGACATTAGCACCACGACCTCCACTCCCTTTAACTCGTGGTCCGGGGAAGTCCACTTACTGCCGTGTTGCAGCCAGCACGATGCCTTGTTTGATTTCTGTTTGCCAGTAATCTTCAGTTCCCAGCCCCCAAACGAATCAATTATTTAATTAAATAATTAATAATTAATCCATGCAGTTAATTATTTCATGGTGCCAAGTACTCCATAAAGATGGAAAAAGCTTCTGCTGACCCTTGAATGGCTGTTTGTACCTGCAGACACTGGCTATCACATTTTTTCTTAGGTAATTAATTTCAGTTCAGAAAACTTTTATTGAGCACTTACTGTATGCCAGGCCTGCATAAGAGGATACAAAAATGAGTAAGATATATTTCTGGTCTTGAGGGGCTTACCTGGCCTAGTTGGGGAGTCAGACAGGTAAAATGGGCCACTGACCTCTTATCATGACCTTTCTGAAGTCAATACTCGGGGTCAAACCCAACCGAGGACCTTCCCTGTCCAGGGTGGCTCTGGCCTGTGCTCAGGCTGCATATATTTAATTTTCAAGTGTATAAGGGATTTAAAAAATTTGTTTTGAAAAAGACAAGTCCCCCAGAATGTTAAATGCGGAGGATCATTACTGTTACTTCTTGATAATGAGAGACAATACTAGGTGCACAGTGTGTATTTTTAAAAAGAAGACTAAATAATAGGTTGGGGCTCCTTTCAGCAGAGCTGCAGTGATGTTAACGAAAGAGCAAACCTCTGGTGCACCCGGGAAGCAGGAGATTCAGGGCCTGGTGGGACCATGGCGCTGCAAATAAGAAATGTCAGGTCCTCAAACAAAAATACCCGGACCCATATGCGCTCCCTGGGAGAGCCGCTAGTTGGCTGGTATCAATGTAATAAAGAACACCTGAAAGCGGGTTTATACGTTCCTAGGGATTTTATTAGGATTGCCACTTTTTAAAAAGCTACCATCTATCGAAAGCCCACTGTGTGTTAGGTATTTTATATGGCAATGACTTCATTTAATGCTCATTAACCGTCCTGTGAAGTAGGTGTGGTTGTCTACTTCACAGCCGGGGAAAGTTAAGAAATTAGCTTGAGGGCACGCAGCAAGAATGTACACAGTGGCTATAATAGCACTCACCTACTGATGACCAAGCCACACACAGAAAATGAGTTCAATTCCCGACCCTACAGGTAGGTATCATAGGTATTTTGTATCTTCATAGATTTTTTTATTATGAGACATATCATACACACAAATGTATATTACGTATATACAATTTAAATAATAATAATAAAACAAATTCTCATGTAATTACCACTGAGCTTATGAAACAGCATGTTGTCACCATTTTGTTTGAGGTCCCGTGTCCTTTTTCCTTTATTATCTGTATATCTATATGCTTTAGTTTTGCCTATAAAAACATTTTATAAGTTGTGCTTATAAAATAGAATGATGCATTATATATTCTCCTATGACTTGATTCTTTAACATTATATTTTAGCGATTTATCCAAGTTGATTCATGTAGCTGTGGTTTATTCAATTTTCCTGCTTCCTGGCTTTCCAATGTATGAATATGTCACAATTTATTTATTCATTCTATTGCTGATGGGAATTTGGATTGTTTCTGGCTTTACTAACGGTGCTGCTGTGAACATTCTTGGGTATATCCCATTGGTGCACATGTGTGAGGTTTTTTAGGGTAAATACCTCCAGCGAAATTGCTAGTATAAGCATGTGCTCAGCTTGATAATGCCAAAGTGTTTACCAAAGGGACTGAACCAATTTTAATTCCCACAAGCAGTGGATAAGAATCTACACTGTTCTCCAATCTCTCCATCTTGATATTGATCAACTGGTAAATTTTTGCCATTCTGATGGTGTTTTATTAGGTTATTAGCTTGCATTTGCTGATTACTAATAAGTTTAAGCATCTTTGCATACATTTAAAGGCCATTTGTGCTTTCTGTTTTATCAAATGTGTTTAACTCTTTTGCCTATTTTTCTTTTGAGTTTTCTTTTACATGTCAATGTATAGTTCTTTATAGTTTCTGAATTTCTGAATACTAATTCTTTGTCAGTTATATACGTTGTAAATATATTTTCAATTTGAAGCTTATCTGTTTATTCTCTCAGAGCATTTTTTTAATGAACAGAAGTTCTTACATTTTAAGACTTTTTATTTTAAAATAATTTCAGACTTAAAAGTTAAAAAAGTAGTACAAAGAATTCCCTTCACCCAGATTTTCCAAATGTTAACATTTTACCACATTTGCTTTATTGTTCTATTTATTTATTTTATATTTTCATTGCTGTTGTAAATGTTGTTTTTAAAAATTACATATTATAGCTTGGTGTGTAGAGATGCAATCGATGTTTTAGATTGTTTCATATCTATAGAGTTTTGCTAAACTCTCAAATTCTAAAATTTTTGTAGATTGTTTGGCATGTTTTCTAGGTAAATAATTAAATCCTCTGCAAATAATGACAGCTTTGGTTTTGTTTCCAGTTTTTTTCATGCTGTAGTTCTCTGATACTTTCAATACCAAGTTGAATGGTATGTTGATAATGAACATTCTTGTCTTTTTCCTCATCTTAATGGGAATTTTTTTCAACTTTTCACCTTTAAGAATGATGTTTGTGGTAGTTTTTCTTTTTCTTTTTCTTTTTGTTTTGAGGTTGCCCATTATCAGGCTGTGGAAGTTCCCTTTCATCCCTAGTTTAAGAAAATTTTTGTTTAAAAAAATTGTGAATAGATGTTAAATTTTGTTGAATACTTTTTCCTGCATCTACTGAAATGATCGTGTTTTTTCTCCTTCAATCTGTAAATAGGGTGGATTTCATTAATCAATTTTCTAGTATTATATTCTTGAGATAAACTCAACTTAGCCATACATATGATCTTTGTTTATATATGGCTGGATTCAGTTTGCCAATATTTCATCTAGGACTTTCATATCTATGTTCCTGAGTGGATTAGACTTTCGTTTTCCTTTTTCTTCTGTCTTTGTCTAGTCTGGGTACCAAGGTTAATGTTTTAGTTATCTTTTGTTGCATAAAAATCTGTTCTGAGTATCTACTGCTACATAACAAACTACCCCAAACTTAGTGGTATAACACCAACAATAATTATTTATTATTATTATCTCTCATGGCTCTGGGAGTCAACTGGACTCAACTAAGTAGTTCTCGCTTGGGATCTCTCATGTGTCTGCAATCAGGTGGTTGCTGAGAATCACCTGGAAGGTTTTCTCACTCCCTTGTCTCTCCCTGATCTGGGAAGATTCAAACAGGTGGAGCTGGAAAGCTGGGACTTCTAGGTATCTCTTCTTGTCTCCATTTCCTTTGGTCTCTCCAGCATGGTACTTTCCAGGTAGTTGGACTTCTACCAGAGGCTTCCAGAGAGAATATCCCAAAAGAAGCTACTAGAAGCTGCACAGCCTTTTCTAACCTAGCCTTGGAAATCACACAGCACCTCTTCTGCTGCGTCTTGTTTGTTGAGGAAGTCACAGCAGGCTCTAGGGGAGGGAACATAGACTTCACCTTTTGATGGGAGAAATATCAAAGTGCTTGTCATATAATTTATAGCTACTGCACTGAGACTAGTCCTATAAAATACTTTGGGCAGTGTTTCCTCTATTTTTTTTATCCCCCAGAATATTTGTATAAGATTAGTATTAACCTATTCCTGGTAGTTTTGGTAGTGCTAGTCTATAACACCATCTGAACCTTGCATTTCCTTGGTGGGACCCTTTTTGGCTACTCAATGAATTTTGAAAATAGTTATATAACTCTTAATCTTTTCCATTGCTTGTTGAGTCTTATTTTCTAGAAATTTACCCATTTCATGTAATTTTCCAATTTCATAACTAAGATTTGTGTGCTAGGCAGAATAATACCTCCCCAAACATCCCTACCCGCCCATTCCTGGAATCTGGGGGGGCTAGATTTGGCCTGTGGGTTGTACTTTGTTGACCTCTTCTAGACAACCTCTCTCTCCTGGTGGTCTTTCTAGCGGGGTCTCCAGGACTTATTTGCATAATGGCTGACTGCTCCAAGAGAGCAAATGTGGAAACTGCAACACCCCTTAAGACTTAAGCCTGGAACTCACACAATTCACTCCCACCATAGTCTATTCAACAGAGCGAGTCACAAGACCAGCCTAGATGCAAAGGGCAAGGAAATAGAATCCACCACTTGAGGGGAGGAACTGCAAAAAAAAAAATAAATAAAATAATAATAATAACAGTGGCAATATTTAATCTCCACAGGTATCTAGACTGCCTTACAGACAGAAATGGAAGTTCATGGATTATATATGTATATAAAATTAATAGACTATTTTTAGAGCAGTTTTAAGTGTACAGAAAAGCCATTTTTGGGGAAACCACATAGGTACAGTGGTTTCTCATATATCCTCTCTTCCCCTCCTTACAGTTTTCTCTATTATCAACAATTGCTTAGTGTGGTAAATTTGTTATAATTGGTGAACCAATACCGATACACTATTAGTAACTAAAGCTCATAATTTACATAGGGTTCACTCTTTCTATGGTATAGTTCTTAGGTTTTGACAACCCTGTATGATAACATGTATCCACCATTACAATATCATATATAGAATAGTTTTACTGCCTAAGAAGTCTTCAGTGATCCTCCAGTTATCCCTCCCTAGCCCTAAAGCTGGGACAACCACTGGTATTTTTATTGCCTCTAAAGTTTTGCCTTTTCCAGAAGGATTATTGGTGAGGTGCCCATTTTTAAATTAGGTTGTTTGTTTTCTTATTGTTGAACTTTAAGAGTTCTTTGTATATTTTGGATAGAAGTCTTTTAATCAGATACGTGTTTTGCAAATATTTTCTCCCAGTCTATGGGAGGTTTATGACTTTTGAGTCTCTAACCAGGACATAAATCTTGAAGCTAAGCTGGGTTAAGAAAGAAATTATTAATATTTCTAAAGTCCATAAGCTCCTGTGACTATATCCAGAACTAGGTCTGGAGAATGTGAATGACAAGGCATAACCTCAGCCATGAGTGAAAATCAGGGTATGATGTAAAGGAAGATCCTGGCATATGGGAAAGGGAGAAAACTCACCAGTTCCAGCTCCCATGTAATTAGGGAAGGAGATGGGTGGGAAGGGATGGTCCCTTTGTTCACAGTCCTTTCCCACCTCCACCCTACTCCAACCTGCCTGATATACCTCTTTTCTTCCCACTCCAGTACCCTACTCCTTCCAGGTAGCATGGCCCACTCTCTCCTCTATGCCCCCCTCTGTTCTGTGTACACACTCATATTGTTGCAAAAGTTTCCTGCCAATTTCATGAGTCTAGTGAGACAGAACACTCATACAAGTCAGGCAAAGCAGATTTATTACTCACAGATAGGCAGCAGGGATAAACAGAAGCCCAGGATCCATGGTGAGCCATTTTCCAAGGCTCAGGAAAGCTTCCCAGGGTGGATGGGCTGTCATCTGCCTGTGCCCCATGTTGCACCACAGTTGAGAGATGCCCAAATTGCTCTGCCCTGAGTGGTTTATATACCCTGGGCATTGCTTGGCTTGCCAAGAGCTCAAGTATTACAGGACATCCTGTTCTAGGAGGAATGAGGACATAGCCCAGGCTATTCTGGACATCACCTCTTTATCTCAGGCTGTGGCATGCTCAGTACATTCTGCCTGAGAATCACAAGCAAGAGAGGGAAGATCTGGGTAAGCCAAGGTCATCTGGGGACCTGACCTACAATTGTGGTGCGTGTAAACTCTATTGCAGTTAGTCATTTGCAACCTTCTTCCCCAGGGTGTGATCTCCTTGAGACCAGGAACCATTTATAATTTATCTCTATATTCATGTGCCTAGCACCATGCCTGGCTCATCATAGCCCTCTTTCTGAATGCAGATGGTACAGTAAAAGCCTAAAAAAGTGCATGGTCAGGAAGTCTGCCAGGGTAGGGAGTCAGGTGGAAGGTTTAACAGGGGAATCAACATTTGAGCTGTATTTGGAAGATGATTTGGTGTTAGCCAGGCAGAAAAGTGGAAGAAAACATCTTGGGAACAGCACGGGTGAGGGCACAGAGATGTGAAGCAGTATGAGGTACTTGCCTGGCCTAGGTCAGGGTCTCCAGAGCCTAGCAGAGTGCTTGGCTCACAGAGGGTGCTCAGTAAATGTTTATGGTGGCTCACGCCTGTAATCCTAGCACTTTGGGAGGCCAAGGCAGGAGGATCTTTTGAGGCCAGGAGTTTGAGACCAACCTGAGCAAGAGTGAGACCCCCATCTCCACAAAAAATAGAAATATTAACCAGGTGTGTTGGTGCACACCTGTGGTCCCAGCTACTTGGGAGGCTGAGGCAGGAGGATTGCTTGAGCCTAGGAGTTTGAGGTTGCTGTGAGCTATGATGAAGCCACTGCACTCTAGCCTGAGAAACAGAGCAAGACCCTGTCAAACAAAAAAAAAAAGAAAGAAAGAAAGGAAAGAAAAGATAATTCATTACAGTTCCCAAGAGGAGTGGATAGGTCCCACCGCGGGGAAGGGGGACAAACAAGGAAGCCCTAGGATGGGTCAGGAAGCAGAAGGAGCAAGGGGAAAACATAGGCAAGAGCCTTTGTTGTGATTTCCGCAGGAAGAAGCGGGCAGGGCAGGATGAGCAAGTTTAGGACTGGCTAGTTTGAATAATTGTGGCAGGCTCTGGTGCCACAGTAGGGACTGTCCCTAGTTGCCTGGTACCTGTCCTTAGGGTGATCTGGGCAGGTGGACAGTGGCCCTGAGTGTGAGAGCTCAGTAGAGGAGGCGTTTGGGGCATGGGCTCTTGGCTGGTTTGCACACGAAAGGTGCACTGGGAGACGAGCTCTTTACTGTCTCCAGGAATGGCCTAACCGGGGAGGGGCAGTCCCCCAGATTCATTAAGGCCCCGAGATGTCAAAGCAGCAAATATAGAAACTAGAATATGTGGTTATTACAGTTTGACAATTAGGGAACGCTGTCCCCTAGGTCACTTGGAGATAGAGTTGTGACCACTGGGAACATTTATGGCTTGTCTTGTCCCGAACCACCCTTTTTCATGCCAGTTTTTACCAAATTTTATTATTTCATCTATTCATTCATTTATACAGTCATTTAATAAATATCTACTGAGCACCCACTACAAACCAGGCCCTGTGTCAGACTCTGGCCCTGGCAGCTTGGTCAGAGGGACAGCCTAGGAGCCAAGTGAAGTCCCTGCCTGCGCAAAGTACTATCAGCTTCACAGGCTCCTCGTCCTCCCCCAGACTCCTCAGGTAGGAAGGCACATTGATGTCAAGTTCAGGGCCATCTACAGAGGCAGTTTCTTTTCTCATAATGGAGGATTTGCTTTTAATCAAAGCGAGGGCCTTTTGTCAGTCGGAGAGCTCTGTCTTTTTTGTGATTTTCAAGGGTAACTTGCAGAAGGACGTTTTAATAGCAGGGCTAGGTACATGGCTCTTAGAGACCAGGCTGTGACTTTACATCGTGTGAAGACCCCAATGGCTGGACACACAGGGGCAATCTGAATATTGATCATGAATCTTCAAATGACCTTAGAAAGTGGGGCATGATTTTAGGAGAGATTTCCAATTAACTTGGGTTGTTCAAAGCAGCTGTATGCCTGGGAAAGAGATGCATTAGAATTTTCCAAAGGGCTTTATCTCTTGAAAAAGAAAACATAAATGGTAGTGGGGGAAAAAAATCAAAGTTACTGAATATGGAAATCACCACTTTGGGGGTTATGAGAATCACATCCTGCTAACTCCCTGCTATGCCATGGAGCTTTCAGAGGTAATGAGGCAAGTTCCGGAATGTCAAATGTCTGCCTCGCTTTATACTCACGTGTATTCTCGTCCTGGTCCTCCTGCTGGCAGGGCACATGCTCAGCCCAGGTGGAGATAGTGTCTGACTCCTCCTTCTAGTGCCCCTGGGGAAAGCCTTGCACTCAGCAGGCACTTAATGCACTCTGGTAAGATGGAACTGAAGAGACAGGACGCCCCAGGAAGGCAAAGGGATGCAAAGGCCTCTTCCTGCTGCCTGTTCCTCTGCTCTGAATTGGAGGCAGAGCAGAATCTCTGAGGCCACAGGCTCAGGCTTCTTCCTTCTGGATGGAAGAAGAAATCTGGCTCTTACTGAGCCCTCACCATGTGCCTGGCACTTGCGTCACCTTTTCATCAATCCTCCCAATATAACCCTTTGTGATTGGTATTACCCCCATTTTACAGATGAGGAAATGGAGGCAAGATTTCCCAGATCCCATCTGTCCATGCCACTAGCCTGAAACAGCCAATTTTACTGAGTGTTGGACAGTCAAGCAGGAGATACTGCACTCAGAAAAGCTTGGGTTTTATTAAGTAGACTGAGAAGGGGGAGGGGCTTTAGCCCTTCAACCCAGGGACCCATTAGTCAGATCAGCTACCCAATTTGTTCGAGGGTATAAAACCAGTGGGGCGGACCCAACAGTCATTTTCTCCCCTTCGTCTCCAAGGACAAAGGCCCCACCATAGAGGCAGAAAATTCCAACAGCTCACTTTCCCAGGCTCTCTTTATCTAGGGGTGGCCGTAGGTCTTTTATCCCAGCTCTGGTCTACGGGATGTAAGAGGAGATCTCTCAAGGGGCTTCTGAATAAAATTTCCTCCCTGATTAAAAAAGAGGGACCCTGAAGGAAAGCTCTCTTCCTCCTTCAGTTCCTTCCTGCTTTGGACAATATCATGTGATAGTGAGATACCTGGAACTATTTTCGTAATTATGAGAAACTATATATATATATATCTCACACACATGTTCTAAGGATGGCAGAGTAGGTGGATGGATGAAGCATGGATTCTTGGTGATATCATCAGAGATAGGATGATTTATGTCCAGACTTTCTTTTTTGGTGAGATGATTAAACGTCTTTATTGCTTAAGGTGTTGTTTGCCTAGTGTTCTGAGTTGAGTTTTCTGCTAAGCATTCTCTAAAAGATTCCAACTGCTGAAATTGTGGAGAAGGAAATATGTGTGGTGATAAGCCCTGAGCAATAACATCGTAGGGGATGGGAAGAGGGTGAGGGGATGGCTGTAAATCCAAGTTCAAGATCAGAGGGCCCACGACACTGAAGCAGGGGGTGGGGAGGATATCAAGTAAAAACATATGTAGACCTAGGTAAGGAGGGACTTTATCTGAAAAGACTACTATAATAAGGAAAGGCTGACTCCTGCAATGGAGAATGCTCCGGTCATGAGATCTGTAGGTGACTCAATGGTCAGGCCAAACAGGAATTTGCCTTTGTAGAAAGAACCCAGTATGGGGGCCCAGGATGAGCAGGTTGTGCTCTGGGACAGTTGATGAGGGAGTGTTTTTCCCTGAAGTCAGCCGATTTTCTGGAAGGGTCCTCGAGGGGGGGGTTGTTCTACATTCCAGTGTTCAAGGGTGGGCCAAAGTTGAGGGACCTGGAGGAAGAACAGAAGCCTGACTAGAGTTTGGTTGCGTTAGCAGGCATCTTGTCCAGATTGGTCTGTGGGGACGAACAGTTCAGCAAACCAGTTACGAGACAGAGAATGAGAAAGTGGAGTCTCTACGTCTGAGCTTGTCACAGGTTAACAAGGGGGTCATCTTCGAGTCTTATCTAAGTCGTACCGGGAAGGGTGGAAGCAGGAAAGCAAATGCACTGAGAGGTGCTGTCACTGTCATTAGGAACGTGGCAGATCGTTGCTGAGACTCAAGAAAGTTGAATTGCCTCTTATTCTGGTTTGTTTCATAGTCTTTTACTAACTCCAAAGTTGCGGCCTTTCTGAAGGTGGCTAGAGGCAGGAGTTGGGGTGGAGTTGGCCTCAAATGCAGAGTGAAATGGCTGCTCCCCAGAAGAGAGACGGGCAATAACATAAAAATTATATTCAGACCTCAACTTAATCCACAAAACTGAAATTAAAGCCTAATTAGCCAAGTCACCTGCCTAA
Organism: Lemur catta; assembly: GCF_020740605.2. NCBI lineage: Eukaryota > Metazoa > Chordata > Mammalia > Primates > Lemuridae > Lemur > Lemur catta. The sequence continues at coordinate 82,432,942 of NC_059134.1, forward strand.
TCATCATCACCACAGGGCCTTATCACCTGTAGTCCTGGCTTGAAGATGACACCCCATATCAGAGAGCATGGACTTCCATATGGACATATTAATAAAAAGCCTTTGGGATATCCCATTCGAAATTTAAAAAGTTGTCCCCAGAAATTTTCTACATAATGCAGACTTCTTAGGGTGATACAGGTATTTGACATGGAAGCAGAAACAGGCTAGTTGCAGTTCTTCTCCCGACACTAGCCTCCCTAGTGGTGAGTGCCTTTCTGTTCCAAATCCTCCTTTTTTTCTTGTTCCTGTCCTCATTCCTTCCTGTATCTCCAGCATCTTGGACATCACAGCAGGGACTGCTAATTATTTCTCAACACGCATTCTCCTCCTCTTCCTTCAGAAGAACTCTGAAATTTTTGCTCAGGATATAGCTGCTCAGCTGAAAACTACATTTCCCAGACTCCCTTGCAGCTACTGTGACCATGTGACTCTTTTCTTGCCAATGGTATATGAACAAAAGTGATATGAGCAACTTATGCAATTAAAGAGAAGAAGCATCCCCTATTCTTCCTTCACTTCCACCTTTCCTCTGTTTGGCACGTGGATATAATGGCAGGAGTCAGAGCAGCCATTTGGGGCCATGAGACGAAAGCCTTATATTGAACCATGTTTTGAGCAGAGAAACAGAACAGAAGGACCTGGGCCCCTGATATACTGAGTCAGCATAAAGACTAGGCTCTCTACCGGCACTTTAAATAAGAGAGAAATAAAGTTCAATATGATTTAAGTAACTGTATTTGGGAATCTCTATATTATAGTAACCTACCATGTATTCTAACATAAGTTAGATGCATTTTCAAAGCCAGCTATGGGCAATATTCAGGTTAGAGAATTAATAAGCAACAGACTGGAAATTAACAGAGAAATTCACCTGTCCATGACTTTTGCTGGTCAAAAATCTTTAGGAGCTGAGAAATTGGAGAAGAGCATGTCTCACTGGTGGTATCCAGCCAAAAAAAGAAAAAAAAAAGAATGTGGAATGGAGAGGTTTCAGTGGAATGAAAATCAGTCAGGTATACTTATTAGCTCTGTGGCTTTGGGTAGTTCTTAACACCCTTTATCAGTTTCTTCTTCTATTAAATGGATGTGATAACTCTTGCCTGGATATTTTCCGATTCAAGAAGACCATATGTTTAAAGACAAACATGGGGTGTATGAAAGAGCCAGAAGGTCTGGTTTTGAGTCCCATCTACCATCAACTTGCTGCATTGCCTCAGGCAAGTCACTGCACTTCTCTGGGCCTGTTGCCCCATCTGTCAAGTGAGGAAGTTTAGACTAGATTACCTCTGAGGTATTTTCTTGCCCAGACATTATATGGTTCAGCACATCAGGCTATAATATTATGAAGGGGTAGTCAAACTTTAAAGTGACATTTTGTCAGAGCTGGAGTGGCTGGCCCTGGTTCCTGAAAGCTGATTGTGGGTACCACTTCCAAGTCGGCAGTCAGTGAGGTCATGATGGCAGCTTGCAACAGGCCATGGTAGGAGTATTTACACCACAGAAATCAGCAAACACTATGAAACAGGGCTATCCCACCTATCCCCTGCAGAGAGCTAGTTGTTAAACATGTACCAGCACACCACTTACTCCGAGGAAAGAAAAACAAAGCTTTTGTGTGCCTTGGTGCTCCAAGCAGCAAATATAACTAGCAAACCTTAAGATGAGAATGCACAGGTTTCTGTTTATAATGTACACAGGGCTGAGAGGGAGAATTAGAAGTTACTCTACTCCTGGATCCCAGGTGCCCTGGTCCAGTGCTGGGTCCTAGTAAATGGGCCCCTTGTGGTGTGAAGGAGTTAATGCCTCTCCCTCAGTGACCAACTTACCTGGCCTTGTTGTGCTGTTGTTACCTCCAGTGCGCCATTTTGTAATTTAATTAAAACCGGAGGCTTGAGATAATGGGCTGGTGGTTCCTGAGGCCCCACCCTGGGTAAAAGTTGGGCCCCCAGGGAGCAGCAGAGAAGGTCTTTCAAGGCACCAAATGATCAGGAGCAGTCGTTAAATTATTCCAGTGAATCCAAATAAGGTAGTTACCTAAGGCCCTGACTCATCTTGCCTAGTGGGACCTGTGGCTTGGAAAATGTCTGGAGACTCTAGACCAAGGGATTGCCCACTTTCGCACTGTCACCATGTACAATGTCTTCTCCAAAGTGTGTTTTGAGGAACAGCAGGTCCTTGGTCTGCTAGGAGCACCCCCTTCCCCACCCCAAAAGGAGCTCATAGTTAAATAAGTTTGGGAAACATTGGCTTTAGCAAAGGTGAGCAGGCTCTTTATGGCAGTACTTCTCAGAGACTTTAAGAGACTAAGTTAAAGTGGTGCTTCTCAAACTGTGGTGATGGATCAGATTTTTAAATTTCCAATCAATACATGATTGGAAATCAATTTGTCCTATTGCCCATGACTAATAGCAGCTCATGCCTTACGCAACTTACCGTGCAAATGCTCACGCCCAACCTGGTCAAACTCTTTCAATGTGATGAGGTCATGGGTCATGCACTTGGATGTCCTGGCAATGTCTAATTGTTACAGAAATTCTAGTTGCTCACTCTCAGTTTTTGTACTCGCCATGCTGGGGTCCAGTGGCAAACAGTCGGTGACACGGCGTGAAGGCCTTACTCTGAGTAGCGCTGTGCTGTAGTACCCGCTGCCACCCTCCTCTAATTGGAGCAAGTTTCTGCTCCAGTAAGCCCTCCTCCCTCTCACTGGGCAGAAAGTGCAACTCTGTCAGGGCTGAACGTCTGCCCCCACCCACGTGGGCCATTTCCCGATCTATCCCAGTGCGGCAAGAGTTGAATCTCCAGAGTCCAGGAAGGACTCTGATACAAAATGCCAGCTCTCCTGGAAAATGGTACCATCTCTGGAGAGGGTCAAATAAAAACCAGACAAGTCCCCAAAGGTAAAAGAAAACAAGGGTAGCTTGGGCTTCCTTTCTGTCCTCCACAGACTCGAAAATGCGGAAAAGGTGCAGCAGGCTTCAAGCTGGCCTTGTGTGAGGGGTGCTGACGATGGAAGTTCTCCGGGGGCACCTGAGGCCGTCTCCAGGGAGCATTTGCCCCCTCCCATCTGAGACTGCTGAGCCGCGGATCAAGGGGCGCACGAGCCTGCCAGGCTTGGGCAGCCCTCGGCCAGCGCAGATCCCATCTCCAGCATTATTTCTCCCCAGCTTGACAGCGGGGTGCCTGCCTGTGCAAGACATGTGCCCCTTCCTCCCCGCCCTGCGTCAGTCCTCCTCAGCCACCCACCCTGGAAGTCAAGTGTAGACAGAAGGCTCCGGCTCCCAGGCCAGCCTGCTGTCAGGGAGTCCCCCTTCTCTCAGAAATGCTCACTGTCCCTGCCAGCTCTTTATTCTGTACCTGTCAGAGCCGGCTCCCTCCAATCTCTCTACGGACAGATTCCCTCCTCGGTGAACAGTGTCAGTGACCCGAGCAGTCCCTGGAATCAGGCTGTCTCTCTCTGAGCAGAGACAGTTTCGGCTGAGTGTGTTTCCTCTTCCCTTTACCCATCCATTCTTCGGCACGAGGAGCTATTTATTCACTGGCATGAGGTGGGCCCGGGTGCCAGTTATGGGGAAGCGGATGCTACGGAAGGATTCTGTCAGGTAGAGGATGCCAGGGTCACCCCTGGAGCCATGTCTCTCGGTACGATCATTCCTCCCACCATGAGCCCAGTACCGGTGCAGACAGAGCAAGACCCCGGGAAGGCTGGGCAGTGGGTAGAGTTGGGTTTGGGGTCTCCCTCATGTCCGGGGCGGGTGTCCAGCCAGTGCGTGAGGAGAAGAGAGGCAGGTCACCTGTGGGTGGAGGTCTCCGAGGCAGGCTGTGTGGAGCCGGGGACAGGGTCTGGGGAAACACCCTCAGCTGGTTGGGGGGGGTAGCAAGAAGAATCAGGCAAGGAGGCTGGAAGGGAGAAGTTAGAGGAGCAGGAAGGAAAGGAGGAGGACATAGCCCTCATCAAGCCAGGGAGGAGGGGGCTGACAGTGTCACGTTGGGGGGGGCTGAGATAAGGAGATGGTGACTCAGACGGCACCTGAGCAAGGCGGCCGGGCCTGGCTGTGCACACTGCACACCTCCAGGGGGAGCCATCCGCACCCTCGTTTGTGGAAACGGTGACCCCTGGAGTTGTGTGGTGCATCCCCTGTGCGGCCATCGGGGACAGCCCTGCTCCTGGGAATCTTGTCAGCCAAGGCGTGAAGGCGGAAGCCCCCCTGGGAGCTGCTGAGGCGTCAGTGGGAGACGCGATGTCACAGAGAGGGAGTGGGGGGAGGGTGGGGGCGGTGGGGATGGAGTTGGAGGTCAGGGTAGGCTTCTCAGAGGAGGTGACCTTTGAGCTGAGACCCGAATGAGGAGAAGGAGCCCACCTGGGAAGGAAAGGGAGAAGAGCGTACCTGGCAGAGAGAAGGGCCGGGACAGAGGCTCCCGGTGGGGACGAGCCCACGGTGTCTGGGAGGCAGGGAGAGGCCAGTGTGGTGGCACCTAGAGGAGGGGAGGGGCGTGAGGCGAGACCGGGTCAGGTAGGGCCTCTCAGGCTGCCGGCAGACGTCTCCATGAGAGAACACAGTGACAGGGGTAGGTGACTTCTCCTCCTCCCTAGCCTGGGAGCCTGGGAGCCTCTTGAGGGCTTAGTCATCTTGCTAGCCTGGCCGAGGGCAAAATAACTGTGGCATGAATGAAAGTCCTCTTCCAGGTCAGCCATCAGGAACATGCCCTATCTGAGTCAGAAAGAGTTCAAATTCCGGCTTCTTAGGAAGGTCTCTGGCGCTTCAAGTCAGGCCCAAGTGCTGGGCGTTACCGTGGGCCCCCGCAGATGCTGAGTGCGGGTGGGTGGGTGGAGGGCACTAAGGCCTTTTGGTCGTCCTGAGTCATCTCACCTACACAGACACCTACCGCACTAAACTTTCCAGGTAGATCGAGTTAACTCTGATGTCGTCCTGCCTTTGTTTCGGAATCCCTGCATTTTCTTGTGGTGCCCTTTCTCTATGTGAACTGCTCTCATGCTAACTCTTGTTGCTCAAGCTTCTTCTTGGGGTCCTGCCTTGGCTCAGCTCAAAAATTACATTCCTTCTTTTTTAGCTTTTCCCCATCCCCACAAAAATACGTGTCCCCTTAATGCAGATATTAGCAAGAAAGCAATCTGATTGGAAAAAGTTATACTAAAGTGTTAGTGACTGATAGCACCACCACACTCATGGGGGTATCTGATTGTTTACAAAGGAAGGATATGCTCCCAAATTAGAGCATTTACTCAGAGCATTGAAGACACATGATTGCCAAGGGATGATTTTTAGAAAGAAGGGAGAAAGATTTAGGAGTGAGGAGCCTTCCCAGATCCCCTAACATCTTGTTATACGGATGCTTGCTCATGCCTAAGTCTGGCTTTGTTTCCAGATCTGAAAGGACAGAAAAGACAATCCTCCATATTCACACATCAAGATCAAAGCAGCTTTGTGGTCTGAGGACAGGGTAGTTACAAGCACAGTTTGATTCTCATGCCCCCACCATCGTGTCAACCCCAATCCGAAACCAGCTTCTCTGATTAGGGTTAAAAATGACACCAAAGAAGGATGAAGAAACATATGTTGGACACTTTCTATGTGTATGTTGTTACTTCCTTTACTCTTCACCACAGTCCATGGTATAGAGGCTACTATTGTCCCACGTTCCAGATGAAACTGAGGCTCAGGTAGGTTTAGTGACTTTCTCAAGGCCACACAGATAAGGTTAAAGAGCTGGGATTCAAAACCAGGCAGGTTTGACTCCTCCTGTGCCTCAGGGTGAAAGCTCCATGCTAAGGCAGTGGCAGTTGTCCTGGCCAGGGCATTCAGAGAGCTAGTTGCAGCTCTTCCCAGGTTGGGATTTACTTCCTCTCCCTGGGCCTCAATGTCCTCAATCTGGAAAACTGGGAGATAGACTAAATTATCCTAGGGCCCCTTCCGGCCCTGAGTGTCACCAGGCTGGGTGATTCTTCCTTTGGTAAATCAGTACACGGCTCATTTGATGTACAAATGTCAGCAGTGCCATGAGCCCTCTAGCACTTGAGGAGCCTCTCGAAGGATGGCAAGAGGTGGGCCACTTTGGACCAGCGTTGGGCAAGTCCTCAGACAGAGGTGGTGCACTGGGGTTCATCCAGCTAAACCTGGATCTCCCGGAGAACGGACAGTCCGTGCACCTCCTCGTGAACAGAGCCCGAGCCCGTGGCCCAGTGAGCACCAGAGTCTTCATAGAGTGGTTGGAGGATTTTGGTGTGTTTTTCCTCTCGCCTTTTGCAAGCCAAGAGGTCAGCTTGAGTGTAACTCTGACAGATGAAATCTGCTCCTTGTTTGGAAACACCCTTTTCAAATCCAGCCTGAGATGGGATTAAGAGAACAGCTTTGGCTCATTTTCAAGACTGTCATCTGATGAACATCTCCGAGCTCATTTGAAGGAAGTGACAGAAGAGAGTGAGATTTCAAATCAGGGAAATTGGCAACAAGCTCTGCTCAAATTGGCCTCCCCACCTCCAACCTGCAGCCCGCAGAAAACAAAAGCTCCGGAGTAGGAAAGTGACACAGCGCCACCTCCCGACAGCTGCCCGGCCGGCCGAAGTCTCTGGCTGGAGCGAGGTCTCCCCTGCCTCAGGGCCTGCCAAAAAACGTTGGGGGAAGACCTGTCCCTCTGCTCCCACAAGGTGAAAACAGGAGGGTTCTGAGAGCCATGTGCATTCTCAGTTCACGATGTGTATATGTGAGCGTAGTCATGTGTCTTGCACATACACACATGCACATAGACAGCTAATTTGAACATTGAGTAGGGTTAACTTTTCTTATGCGGGGGAGACTCTCTCCTCCATCTACTTTTAGACAGTTTTTAACGGCAAGACCAGTGGTTATGATACAGATTTGAGCCAGACTGCGTGGGTTCAAACCTCAGCTTTGTCACTTAATAGCTGTGCAATCTTGGGCAAGTTACTTAACCTCTCTGTGCCTCTGTTTCCTCTTCTATAAAATAAGGACAATAAGAGTATCAACCTCAGAGGGTCATTGCAAGAGTTGAGTTGATACGTATGAAGTGCTTAGCACCCTGCATGGCCCATGATAAGCACTCAGTGTATATTACCTATTATTGTCATTCAATTAAACATAGCTCATACATATTTCTTCCTTCTTTACACCAACCTATTAGGCTGATTTCTAACTTCTTGTTGGCTGATATGTGCCCTGCAGATGTTTCCAGTTCAAGGAAGTTAATTCTAAATCCACAATTTTGCTGAAATAATTGACCCTACCCAAATTCACACCCTAAACTTTGAATAGACTACTCGGCAGATTTTGAGAAATAGTCATCCTTGGGGAACTCCCATGTCCTTTGTTTTGCTTTTTTTAGAGCAGCCTGGCTGGGCAGCTGGGCAGTTGAAGCTTTAGAATAAACCCAGGAAGTCCTGATGGGCCCATGGATGATACATACAGCACCCTCTCTTTCAGATGTTGGACTGAGCTTCAACTTACGGGGGAATTTTAGTCCGCAATTTGTCCACATTTGTGTGCAGTGCACCCCGGGACGCTGATGAATCAGGAAAGGGTTCCATTTCAAACCTTCCTGCTGCACTGGAATCAGAAGGGTGTCTGGGAAGCTCTGTTGGGGTCAGACTGGGGATGCTCATTGATCCTGACGGAAAGTTCTCCCAATCCAGAGAAAAGACGGTGAGGCGACAGGCTGCTGCCAAGGTCAGAGGCTGGCCTTTCCCAAAGTCAACCATAAATCAAAGCCTCCAAGGTGACCACGTGTCATAGACACCAGCTCTGGAGTCTCCAGGGGGAACGCAGGGCTTGATGACAGGAGACCACCTCTTCCCCAGCCCGTCTGCTGCCAGGAAAGACCAGCATGTGGGCTGTTCATTGCCACTGAGGAAGTTTTCCTGCTGTTTAATGAGGTTTAACTTTCCCTGTAAAGGAGGGCCTGGCCCAAACATCTGTTTCATCAAAGGGGTCAGAGTCTTGGAGACACAAAAGCATCTCTCAGTGCCTCCATCCTCTGGCCTTTATCACTCCCCGAATTCATCCCATTAATGTGCAGAAACAGCCATGACTTTGCCACTACGAGCATGTCTGGGGAGCACAGCCAGGTTTCAGGGAGAGGAGGGAAGGAGAGAAGGGGAGAACACTTTGAATCCCCAAGACTTCGCACTTGGCTTCCTCTCATGGGCAAAACTTAACCGTGACTCCTCTGTTTCAGAATGTTTTGTTAGCCAATCCCCAATTTGCTTTAAACCTCCAAAGACTCAAGAAAATAGCCTGAAGGGAACTTGGAGAAGAATTGCAATGTCTCAGGCCTAATAAATAATCTGCTTATCGGGGACGGCAAGAGACCAAAAGATCAAATTCCAAACCAGGAATCTTCGTATGTGTGGCTGAGTACCTGGAAGTCCCGAAGATTTTTGCAGAAAACCATGAAGCATTAATGTTTTAAGTTTAAAGGATTAAATATGTAATTTAGGGTTACATTTGGCACATAGACAAACAATATCAGCCAAGTAATAATAGTTTAAGAAAAATATATCATGGAAGAAGCAAACTTGAAAAATGCCTTTCCATTGAAATTATTATTTTTAAAAATTCTTTTTTTTTGTAAATTGGGAAAAGACAGCCACTGCTGGTGATAGTAGCAGATGTGTTGTGTGGCCCAACTAGCACAGGGAGCCATGGTGTCTGCAGCAGTGTCGCTTAAGAACAATTGTGCTAGGCCAGGGTCCTTGACCTTCCCTAGGTGTGACAACACACCTGAACAATGGCACGAGGATGCCCAACACACTTCCGTGATTGATGACAGGGTCGAATCCTGGCTCCATCACCCACTAGCTGCATTATCTTGGTGAGTGAACCAGGGATAGTAACAGTATCTACTTTGCAGATTTGGAAGGTTGAGTAAGTCAATGTGATTATGTAGATAAAACACTGAGGAAGGCGTTGAACACAAAGTAAATGCTCAATTAAAAAGAAAAAGCAGTCATGATTTATACTTGATTTTCAGCCCCAGCTCTAACCTCCCCCCTTTCCCACTCAGGGAAGCAATTTACAAAGTGACATTGCTGTAGGGATAGTATTGAAATTGCTCAAAAATTATTTAAAACTCATTCGCACATAGATTTTATCATTATCAGTACAAATTATTTGTGAATAACCTCATAACCAATATTGATCAGAAGTCCTCAAATGTAGGTGGGTGCCGTACTTTTCTCCAGGCTGCATGAAGTCTGCATTAGTTTCCTATGGCTGCTGTAACAAGTTAGCACAAACTTAGTGGCTTAAACCAACACAAACTTATGATCTCACAGTTATAAAGGTCAGAAGTCCAAAATCTCAGTGGGCTAAAATCAAAATGTCAGCAGGGCTGTATTTCTTCTGGATGTGCTAGGGTAGAATAGCTTTCTTGCCTTTTCTAGATTTTAAAGGTTACCTCATTCCTTGGCTTGTGGCCACCTTCCATCTTCTATACCAGCACTGGCTGGTTGAGACTTTCTCACAATCCCACCTCTCCAGTTCCGACCCTTCTCTTTCCCTCTTCCCTGTTTAAGGTTCCTTGTGACTACACTGGGCCCACCCCATAATCCAGGATAATCTCCCTATTTTAAGATCTGGTAATCAGCAACCTTAATTTCCACTTGCCATATAATATAACATCTTCTGAGAATTAGGATGTGGACATTTTTAGAGGGGGGGAATTATTTTGGCCACCACATGAGATAATCTTGAATCTTGAATGAACTGCTGTTGCATTCATCAGTAGCAGACACAGTGCATAACTTCACAGCTGACATGGACCAGAAGTGCTCAAATGCCAGTGGGTGCTATACTTTCTTCCAAGCTACATGAAATGTGAAAAGATACAACAATATGGCAATCTTTTCATAAAACTAAATTTACTCCATTTAAAGGACTATTCTTTTGGTATTAAAACAAGGCAACAGATGATAGCTGGCTTTAACATCTTTTTGATATACTTGGCAAATACAAAATTTGGCAACTAAGTCAGTCAAGACGCAAAGCCTTTTTGAGAAGGAAGAGATTTTGCTGGTCTGTGTAATTCAGGGAGGGGAACCAGTCCGGCCTCCTCGGAACCCTGTTTCCAGCCCTTGGCATCTGGGGCCCCAGAACTCTCCAATCAGGGCCTACCCCTTCTCTGCCCTTTCTCCATACTTCCCAGGCTTTGGAGCCAAAGGACTGGGGTCTGAACTCTTCCTCTGACATGGGGCAAGTCACCCCTCAGTTTACCCATTCATAGAATTAGAATGACAGAAAACCCACCTTACCCTTCGCACAAGATTGCAAGGAGAACCAAAAGTGTACAGTGCAAATAGGAGTGGTTGTTTTTATAACTGAAACTTGGACTCTCAGTTTCTGGATCTTTCTATAATGTTTTCTGAGTGGGTGAGACAAAGTGGGAGGGCCTCAGGGAGGACAATTATTTGTCTTTTTGGGGGACTAGCTTATTTTACTTAGCATAATGCCCTCAAGGTTCATTCATGTTGTAGCATGTGTCAGAATTCCTTTCCTTTTTAATACTGAATCATATTCCATTTTATGTAAATAGCACATTTTGTTTATCCATTCATCTGTCGATGAACACTTGGGTTGCCTCCACCTTGTGGCTATTGTCAGTGATGCCACTATGAGTATACAAATACCTCTTCGAGACCCAGCTTTCTATTCTTTTGGGTATGTACCCAGAAGTGGAATTGTTGGATCACATGGTAATTATATTTTTAATTTTTCAAGGAATCAGCATACTGTTTTCCATAATGGCTGCACCACTTCACATTTCCACTAACAGTATGTACAAGGATTCCAATTTTTCTACATCCTTGCCAACACTCCTTATTTTTTGTTTTTTTGATAGTAGGCATCCTAATTGGTATGAGGTGGTCCTAATTTTACTTTTTTAATCACAAAAGTAATAGCTAATAATACAAATATTGAAACAAAACTCACCTACTTGCCCCTTACTTCTTTCTACTTCTAAAAGGTAACTACAGTCACACTCCTTTGTGGGTGTGTCCAGAAAATTCCATGCAAATACATTCGTGTCATCTGTCCTTTTAATACACCAATGCACTTATAGTATACACACCATTCCATGTTTTGTAAAGTTTCACTTAGTCATCTACCTTGTCTTTTCATGACAGCCCCTAGAGAGCGACCCAATTCCTTTTCACAACCACAGAATATCCCATTGTTTGAATGAACTATGACTTAAACTACTTCCTATTAGTGGACATAGTTGATTTCCAGAGCTTTTTATAAATTAAAAAAAAAAAAAAAACCAACAATGAGAGACTGTGTAGTGGTGATTATGACCGCAGACTCTGAAGCCCGGCTGCTTAGGTTGCAGCTCTGCCATTTAATGGCTCTGGCATGTTGGACAAGTGATTAGTCTTCTCTGTGCCTCAGTTTTCTCATCTCTAAAATGGGGATGATTATAACAGCTACCTCCTAAGGTCATTGCAAGGGTTAAATGAATCAATATATGTAAAGTTCCTAAAACATACAGTACTGTGTGTGTTAGCTATTACTTGGCTTTAATCAACATCCTTGAAGATATATATCTTTTTATACTTTTCTGAATATTTATGCAGGACAGATTGTTAGAAGTCATATTGCTGGGCTTAAGGGTATGATTTTTTTCTTTCCACATAGACTTTTTTTTTTTTTAACAAATAGCAAGGAGGCCAAAATTATTCTTGCAACCTGTGGTGTGACATTTGAGTATGGCTAAAAAGTACCAAATTGTCCTCTAGAGGGTTGTACCAACATACTAAGATGCTTTTAAGGCCCCCAGGCTCTGACACTTTATGCCCCCACCAATCACTTTACTGCCATTTCTGAGCTATTTCCATCTTCTCTTCCCTGAACATCAGCCACGCCCTTTACCCACTTCTGCCCAAAGGGAAGGAGTTGGCAGGGAAGGATATGCCAAGCCATGCCCTGGGGCCCTTTTGTGGTTATGGGCACGTGCCAGGTGCTTCCCACTTCGCTGGTGAGGGCCCTTCTGTGTAGGTCCCCAGCTCTGTCCCCTACACATTTACATCCACATCCATAGCAAGAAGCCTGAGACCCCCCGGCCCCATATCTCTCCTTTCTCTTGAGCCTTAGTCTGCTCTCCTTGGTGGCCCCACCATGGGACTCAATGCGATGATGCATGAAAGCCTACCACACCACTCTGAAAGGCAACCTCGTGTTCTCAGGCCCCCTAGAAATATATATCTTTATTGTATTTGTTGGTTATAAAAGCAAAGCATGCTCCTTATAAAACAAGTCGAACAATGAAGAGGAATGAATTAAGGTCAAAGAAAAAAATTTCCCACTATTTTATGTCCCCAGAAATAATCACCATTAGTAGTTTGTTAATTGCTTTCCTATATTTTTTAAAACCTTCATATTTTAAAATGCAACTATATTACACATATTCTATAAACTGCTTTTTTTCCCTCACTTAACAGTGGACATCTTTCCTTGTCAATACATTCAGATCTATTGTATCTTGGAAGTCTTCTTATTAAAAAAATAATTCTTGACCTTGGCTCCTGAATTTCAAAGGGTGCATTCCCTTTCAAGGAGGTGTGTGGCGTGGTAGAAAATGTCCTGGACCTGGAGTTGGAAGATGGATTCTCAACTCAGCTTGTTGTGAGCCCTTGAGGAACATCCTTTCTCTGTGTTAGAAACAGAACAGGATTATGCATGTGAAAGTACAAAACCACATTAAAATGCACACAAGTATTTTCATAAGAGACCAAAATAAAGTTTTGGGTAAGATAAGGACTTAATACAAAGTGGTCAAGCAGTTGTATGGTCATCATGGCTTGTGGTGTCCTCCAAGGGAGTGTTGCTTTTGTTTTCCCGACAGTGGAGCTGTCTGAAGACCATAGGGAACCCAGACCCTTGAACTTGCTGGATGTTGCACTCGAAGGAGAGCAGAGCTTATCTTACCATGAGTCCTGGTTCTCAGGGAAGGGTGCTGACCTGCCCACGGTCAAGGCAGGTCCAGAAGCCAAACCACACTTCTAGTTCAGTGCTCTCCCAGCCCCTCCATGTGGCCTGTACCCCTGTAGCAAAGAGAGGACAGATGTGGCCAGAGCTGGGGCCATAGGCAGAGGACTGGATGCTCCTTTCATAATGTCCTCGAAGGCTCAAGGGCAAGGTACCCTCCATGGCACACAGGGGAAGGGCGATGGCCTGAGAGTCCAGACATTTGGAATTTGGTATTTTTCTCCCTGTAACTTTGGTCAAGTCACTGTGGGCCTTAGAGTTCTTATCTGCAAAATGAAGGGGTTGGGAAGTATGTTTAGGGACTTTCATTCATTTGTTCAATATTTTTTAAAAGCCTGCCCTAACTAGCTACCATTCAGCCCTTGAAGATATAATAATTAAAAAAGAAGAATGAACATTTACATACACTTACCATGCCACTGTTCTAAGAATTTTAAATATATTAATCCATTTAACCCTTAGAATGGCTCTATGAGGTAGGTACTCTCAGTATTACCGTTTTATAGATTAGGGCACTGAGACAGAGAAGTTACGTTCCTTGCCCAAGTTTACAGAGCAAATAGGAAATGGAGTCTGAATTTGAACCCAGCACCCCAACTCAAGGCTGTGCTTTTAATCTTTAGAGTCCTCATCCTCATGAAACTCACACCTAGTGATAATAATGACTTCCATTTATTGAACATCTACCATGTGTTTAACTATATCAAGCACCTTATACTCCTTGATGTGTTTAATTCTCACAACAACCCTATGGAAAAGAGAGTAACATCCCATTATACAGGTAAGAAAATTAAGGCTCCAAGAGGCCACATGACAGCTTGTAAGTGGCAAAGATGGAACTTGAACCCAGGTCTGCTTAACTCCGAAGTCTGGGCTATGAAATACCGTGCTGCTCCGTTCTCTAATCCAGCCTTTGGACACCGTGGAAATTTAGACAAGACCTGCAGGTCTGGGTCTGGGCAGCCTGGAAGTCCCAGCCGACCTCCATGCATTTTGTCCTGGGGCCTGGGTGGCTCTGGGGTGGCAGCCCAGCGGCAGCTGGTCTGGGGGATCCTGGGGTTGGTGGGAGGTGGAGAGCAGAGCCCCCTTTCTCAGCATCCCACACCACCTCTAGGCGGAACTGCTACAGAGGCCTGGAGTGGACACGGAGCAGAGGCCACTCCCAAGCCATGGTTTCAGAGACCCCTCAAAGCCTCCCCCACCGTCTAACATGCCAAACGTCCCTCTGTTGCTGCCAATGAGTTACCAGGCAACCGCCCCTCCCAGAGGGGTTGCACTTCACCTCAAGTGTAAACAGCCTCCTCAGACCTCTTCCTGACACGAGAGCAAGTTCTGACGGAGAGATCGGGCTCAGGCCCTGTGAGTCGTGCATACAGACTCACAGGGAAAAATGGAGAACCAGGAGCCCTACCAGTAGGCACAAGCTCCTGTCTCACGGAGGGTTGCAGTAAATGTTTGGATGAACCAATGAATAGATAAATGATCTAATGGACTCATGGACAAATGAATGAATCAAAACGAGCTCAGAAATGAAAAGAATAAACAAAAGAGTGAATGCAGCAGCCTATGAAGGAATGAATGAGGCCCAGAACAGCCCTTTCTCCTCGGCCTCAGTCTGGGCCCTGAGGCCAGTGCATGGGTGCAGGGTGGAAGTTTCAGAGCAGGACAGAATTGCAGCATCGCAGCCATCCCATCTGAGATGCCAAGAGGGGGAGCCTTCCTGCATCGCATAGGCATTCCCCTTCTGGGGTCTTCTGGCAGAAGTGCCACTCACCTGCCCCCCTCGCCTCCAGGACTGGGTAAGAAGGAAGCTCAGAGCTCCCTCCCCTCGGTACCCAGTAGGAGGAGAACAGCCAGCCCCTGTGAAGGAAGGGCCTTAACCCACTCCCTTCCCCCTCTGGGAAGCCACACAGAACTCCAAGTTAATTAAAGCCTCCACTCTGAGAAGAAGGGAATGTTCCATTTGGTAAATTTAGAAACAGCTGGTTAGTTTTACCCATTACTTTTGTGCTAACATCAGTGGAGCTCATTCAACTCTGTCTTTTTATGAAGCTGTCCTTCCAATGCTACCTGATAGCTACTAATTGCTGCAACTACATTTCTGAATTGCAAATTTTCTGCACTGATAAAAACTTTGATTGCCTGTCAGCTACACATAAGGAAAAGATCAGCAGTGCTAAATGAGGGGTTCCACGCTTGGATAATAATGCCTAATGAATTATTCAGGAAAGAATGCTTGAATGAAGCAAACAATTTGAAGGGTTACTAGCAGCCGTAACAGTTCAACAGGCAAAAGAACAAAAGTATCATCCTGAACATTACACTAATGATTAAAAAATGCGTATTAATTCTAGATTTGGAGAAAAAAGAAATGCCAATCTGATTTTAAAGGTTAATCATTATTTTCTCAGTAATGCTCTGATCTCTTGGGGGGGGTTGATGATGAAGGGGGAGAACCCTTTACCAATATTTTGGGATGTATAATATTATGACATAATAGAGTCATATAATTTCACACACATCATTTAAAAATTGTAAATTTCAAATTTCATTGGAAAAGATAACAGAAAAAACTAACAGCGTGGCAGCGAAATGCTCGCTCGAGAGAACTTTGCCGAGTGCACGCTGTGGCAGAGCCAAGGATCCCCTCCCTGAAGCGAGGGGCTCTGCAGAAATAGCAAAATGAAATAAGATATATGTGATTAAACATATGCAAATACATATCATAATTAGCGACTCTTTCTGGCGGAATTCGAATGTGTTTTACATATTTTGCAAGCACGCTGGGGACGCAGATGGAAAATTCTTTTGAAAGCTTCTGCCTATTGGGTCTGAAACCCTAGAAAACAAACCAATAAATCAGGTTTTAGCTTCTGTCCAATACTGACACATTTGCTGCTTTCATAAAAAATATATTTCTACCACCCAAAGTGCTAATTTGTTTTGACAGATGCTGTTGAGTTGCCAAATATGAGGGGGTGGGAGGAATCCCGGAAACTGTAATGCAAAATAGTATAATTAAAGATGTTAAAAAATAGGAATGTAACTACTGTGATATTATGATGTACCTGAATATTTAAAAATAGCTCTTCGGGGCTGTGCTTGGAAATCTCAAGGCAATCAAGATCACCTGGTGGGCGTCTAAGAAAGCCATAGGGTAGGTGTGACGCTGGTGGCATTTTAAGAGTAGTTTTTATCAATGAAATATACAGCCAACCACTTAACAGCCTCCATGAGATTATTTTTTTTTTCAGCTTAAAAGCCTATGATATTAGTGACCAATTAGTACTTTTATTATAAAGATGTTCGATGTCAAGATAACACTCTTCATTTCTGGCAGTGACGCTGCACGGTGGCTTGGAAGTCTGACTTCAGAAGAGCTGACCATCTGCCAGGGCCTGCGCACTCGCAGATGACTAATGTTTTCCCCGGAGGACTGTGGCTCCCTGTGTTTCTGTTGCTGTCTTTTCGATATCAAAGCGGGGTTGATAAACACATTCAAGTCACAATTAAAAAACATTTTCACTGACCAGTTGCCACCGATGATATCACCAGACAGCTTCGGTGGTTGTTGTAACAACGCGTTTAATGGTGTTGATGTGCAGGCAGGATGAAGTTTTCCCTTGCTCTGGTCCTTACCGAGCTCTGCCATTCTTTAATGACATTTCCAGGCACTAGGAGTCTTGCATGGAAATGCCATTTGGCATAAATCAGGCAGAGAGACAGGGATTTTCAGGCGAAAGCCACAGGCCAGCGGATCCATCCGAGCTGGAACGCGCTGAGTAAGGTGGATAGTAGGGGGTTCAAACTAAAGCCAGCCAATGAGCTATTTGACTTTTGCTACCCTTGTGTTGTCACCAAATTTAACCTAGAATGAAAAGCAGAGTGCTCTACTTTTTTCTAGTTGTGACAAAATCAGATTATCTAGCTCTGACACCTAGAAGCTTTACAGGCTGGTCGTGGACACTTAGTGTGGAACAAGAGGGATCTAACTGGACCTCAGGACTTTTTTCTGCATGATGGATGGTGGGAGGAGGGGCTGGTGGATGGAGCAGCTATGAACATGTATTAATCTCCATGCTAAACACTGTTCAAGTAGTTCATGCCACTGAATCTCTACAGCAACCTATGAAGCAGATAGTATCATTTTTTAATATTTCACAGAAGAAAAAAGCTGTTGCTTAGAGAAATTATCTGCTGGAGGCCACGCAATGGTGGCATTAGAATTTGAACCCCAAGCTGTCTGATGTCAAGGCCTATGCACTTCATCACTTAGCAGCACAACTTTAGGTTCATAGAGGAGGCTGTTGGAGCTGGAGGAAGACTAGGAGATCATCCAGTCCCTTATTTTGCAGAGAGGAAACTGAGGCCCAGAGATGTGGAAAAAGGAGTCCAAGTCATGCTGCTAGCCAGTGGCAGGGCTGTGACTCCTACCCCCCTTCCACCATGCCCCACGTGCTACACCACACCATGCTTCTTAAATGGAGCACAGTAGGTGTGGATCCGGCTTGATCTCACCCACGTGCCACCTCAGGATGTCCTGGGCTTTGTCCGGCCCTGCCTGGGAGTTCCACAGGTTCCTCCATGGACTTTCATTTCAGGACGCTGAGAGTCCTGGGACACAGCATGGGTCTTGTATTATCCTCCCACACTTGTTAGCCATGGTATTTTAGAACAATATCCACCACAGGTGTCCCGTGAAGAGCACGGATGACTCATGGTGGGCATGCCTTGCTGATGGCTCTGAGGGTGGAAGCTCCACGGTCTTTCCTTTCAGAAAAAGTAAGAGTAAATGTGCTAACCTTGGTCTACAGAGGAGCGGTCAGCAGAGATAGGAAGTTGTATGGTGTAGGCAGAGCCCTGGGTTTCAGTCTGGAGTCCTGGTCCTGCCACTAAGTCACCATGATTTTAGGCAAATCTCTCAGCTAGTTTTCCCCTCTAAAATGAAGAGGGTGAAGGCTGATGCCTCCCTAGTCTTCTACACTTGTGTGTCCAGGATCACACATGTCTGGAAGCCTGTGAAGAACAAGATGTTTCAGGACTTTCCCAGCAGAAGATTCTGTTAGGGGTTTATCTTCATGTTATTCGGAGGCAGTCTCCCCGTCAATTGGAAATTCCAGAAGGAAAAGCAGAATGTGACCTTCTTCAGAGCTTAAGAAAGACCTTCCACATTCTTTAAGATCTTTCAAATCATTCTTGGGTTCAGTCCTTGTATCTGTTGGGGTAAATTCATCTAGAACTATTTGCCTCCCAGCTCTGAGCTGTAAAATGGGGACCTCAGGAGCAATCGAGGCACTCAAGCTTTCTGAGGAACATTAAGCCAAACGAGGCACCAAATCTCTTAAAAATTCAACTTAAAAATATGCTTTATTCTAGGCATTCTTGCCATCCAGTGCTGGGTATGGTGGGGGTGGGTGTGGGGGTTGAGGGGAAGGGGGAGAAACAGGGACAAAAAGAAGCCAAAAAAAGTCAAGAGAGAAACAGGAGACTGAAGCAAACTAAGCCCAAGGCACAGCTGAGACCTTCCTTTCTCCTAATTTTTGTCCTCTTTATAAATGTCTGATTGCACCAAACTATCGTCAACAATAGCTAACATTTATTGCATTCCCACTACATGCCAGCAGGTGCCAAACACTCCACATGTATCAACTCATTTACTCCTCAGAACAGCCCCTTGAGCTAGGTGATGTGACTAACCTTCATTCTACAACTGGGGACAGAAGGACAGAGATGCTGATGGAACTTGCCCGAGTACACACAGTTAGCAAGTGGCAGAGGCAAGATTTAAACCAGGTAGTCTGGTTCTAGAACCCAGCTTGTAACCACTAGGCTCTCCTGCCTTTGATAATGTAACACCCACATGGTTGGATTATTTTTTTCTGGTGTGGACTCTCCCTCACTGCACACAGACACACATTCCCTCAGCCCCCAGCTGTGTTCAAGGCCTGACCACAGCCAGGTTCTGAGAACTGAAGGACATTCCCCTTTCAATGACGTAACAGAACTTGTGTCATATTCTGAGCTGGGCCATCAGTCTGGTCAGTTTGGACCTGGATGGGCTGGCCCCACTGGTGCAATTGAGCTGCCAGATTTCTCTCTGTAGAAGGACATGCTCCTTCTCTCTTTAGGAACAAAGAGCTCCTTAGAAGAATGATTTTTTTAAAGGCTCACTGATCTAGGAGCATGGTTCAGCTATGGCATATTTCGATGGCTTCAGCCCTCCGGCACCACCTCGTTCTCTCCTGCTGCAGACGCGCATCCTGTAAAGCCAGGAGGCACTGGTGGGTGGGAGGCTGTCTGTCAAAATGCGGGATGGATCGCCACCCGTCCAGTCCATGTCTGTGTGTGGAGGGATTTGAACCTAAGCTGCACAAGTGAATTAACCCGGTGCCCTCTTGGCCCCTCTGCCCTCCAGGCAAACCATAAATCAAATGGAATCTCCCTCATGCTAAGGGGCTGCGGAGCTGTCATCCCACTGTGCTTCGCTCAGGGTGAGGGGTCTCCAGAGAGAAGATAACGAGCGGGGAAAGCTGCGCTACAGAGTGTCCTCAGCAACACGGCCACCGCGGAAGCAGTGCATGCACTGGGATGTTTCTGGGCAAATAACAAGGCTTTTTATTTGTGTGTGTAATGAAGGATCATGTCTAAGCACACCGGCGAATAGCAGGAGATTGTCTACACCCAAGTGGCCGCTTTCCTAAGAAGCTAAGGGAGCCCCTCTGCTGTCAAGTGCACAGGGGAAATTTTTGAGTGGAAATGTTGCCTCATTACTGCCCTGCCACGAGAACACAAACACTGGAGGAGTTCATGAACAAATAAGGGGGATTTCTAAGAGAATGATGGAGAATTCATTTGGGCCTACTACCCTACTGACTGTGACCCTACAGGAAGAAGGTAAAAAAAGGAAAGGAAGGGAAGGGAAGGGGAGGGGAGGGGAGGGAAAAGAAAAGAAGGAAAGGAAAGGAAAGGGAAGGGAAGGGAAGGGAAGGGAAGGGAAGGGAAGGGAAGGGAAGGGAAGGGAAGGGAAGGGAAGGGAAGGGAAGGGAAGGGGAAGGGGAAGGGAAAGGGAAAGGAAAAGGAAAGGAAAGGGAAAACTACCTTGTTGCCAAGGAAAGAAATTATGGGCAAAATGTTAACCTCTAAGTTTCATTGCTGGTCGGAAGAGAATGTCCATTTCTCTTACCCTTCAAGGTGCCAGCCTCTGAGCAGAGAAGACTAGTTAGAAATTGACAAGTTTCAATATCTGGAGGATAAGATGGTTAAAACTATCAGCAGACATACGTTTAGAAAGTGGTAGAGATATAAGGTCTCAGGAAATCTACATATCCTTGAGAAGCTTTGGTTTCCTCATCTGAATAATAAATATGATAATATTTATTTCAGTAAAAATGAAAGAATTACTTCTAGCATCATCCCTTATTGTTATGTGTTGTTGAAAATATCCAGCATTAAAATGTGAACCAATTTTAAGACATCAGTTAATCCCTATAGAATGGAAGGGTCCAGAATCGGAATAGGGGCAGTTCTGAGGAAAGAGATTTAGAATGCAACACTGCAAAAGCAAATTCCCAGGATCTCATTCCTAAATCATCCAAATTTCCATCAGTATCTTTTGGTGCTGCCAACATTTGTTTTAAAGATGGAATATCCAGGCTTCAAATTAAATGGTATTATTATGAATTGCAAACATGCAATCCTCTTCAAGTAATTTATACTGCATAGGTATTTCTGATTATTGATTACCTTTGGTTGAACCAAGACTACCCATAAAATCAAGCCTGTGCAAAGAGGTTGTAAGAGACCGTCAAGCAAGCCAGGGCCCACCAACCCCATATATCAAAGTGCTCTAATATAAGCTAAGCTGAAACAGGTATTTTAGGACTTAAAGATTAATAGGGTCTTTTCCCCAAAACCTAAATTTTGAAACAGTGCATTTATGTACTTATCACTCTGTCTTGGTGTATAGATTGCACATGGCAAATTAGCCATTAATATTATTGCTGTCACTGATAATGTAAGTCATGCATAAAAGTTGGATTGAGCCGTGTGTCCTCAGCAAGACTTGCAAAATTGGAACTGAAATGGCTTTAATGTACAAATCAACAAACTCATTTTGTGAATTAGAATTTGGTGGGGAGCCCTGAGAGACCAAGTCAAAGTTTTTCTCTCTGTTAAATGCCTGCTGGCTTCAGTAGGACTTCTCTCCGTCCTGGGGTTGAGAGCCCTTTGGCTTGTTCTCCAGGAGATGCCTGGTGCCAATGGGAGCCTGTGGTTGACATGACTCAACCGCAGGCTCTTCTCACCCATCCAGCTGCTCCAGAGAACCAGGAATGACTCTCCCACAGGTCTTGAAATTCCACCTCCCCAACTCTGGGAGCCAATGGAAAACAAACCTCTGTGCAGGGCCATCCCTTGCTCCTCCAGCAAGGCTTTTTGACAATACCCAGTTTGAAATAAATCTATTTCTGGACTCCACCTTTCCCTAGAATCTCCACAAACATGATTTGTCATCCTTATGTTAATAATCATGAAAAATGAGAGCTTTAGGTTGAGCTACACGCAGTGGCCATTTTTGTAGGCCTAAAATGATTGAATATTAACAATTTCATGCACTTTAACCTAATGATGATATTTACGAATGGGTAGCACTTTATAATCTGTGAAGTACCTTTACATGCATTCTTTCACTAATCTTCATAATAAACCTGTGGAGTAGGGATTACTGGCTCAATTTTACAGATGAGAAAATTGAGGCTCCCAAAAACTCACCATAAATTTACCATTGTTCTCATTTAGGGGATCAGTTATAAAGCTAGAGGCAGTGAGAGCCTAATATTCTTAAGAACCGTGGCAGCAGCTTAAAAGCTGCAGGGTTGTGGAGTGAGGGGCGCCTGCCACCCGGGCATTGGAAATAGGATCCCATTTTACTCATGAGTCATCTGAGGCCAAACAGTAAGTGGTTTGCTCATCAACAGGACAGGACCTTCCACTTCAGTGTTTGAATGCCAAGCTAGCCCGTCCTCCGCCACGTGGTGGCTCCTTTCCCCGTTTTCTGACTTCTGTCCATTGTCAGTCACTGTCCCATGGATGTCACCAGAGCACTTGGGCTGGGTCTGCACTGTCCCACCAGAGGGCTGCTCCCTGGCCAAGGTGTCAGAACATCCAAAATGGTGAGAGCCACCCTAGTTGTGTACAAATAGGCACACAAAGGAACAATAACAATAGTAATAAAATGATAGTTCTCTGTTCTTTTCCTCCCTATAAACTTATGGGAGTTCTACCTCTCTCAAACTCCTCCCACCCCATCCAGAGTCCCAAGGGCTGTCCCACACTTACTCTCATACGCTATCAGGCATCGTCCACAGTCTCCTCCTCCAAGGCTCTGGACACTGGCACAGACCTCCCAGAGATGGCTGGTGGGCTCCACTGGGGTCATTGTGACACTGTGTTTCTTCTGCCCAGCCTGGAGGCTGGAAACAGACAGCATGAATGGCACAACTTTACCCATTGTTCTCAGCCAAGCTCACTTCTCTCCTTTTGTATGTAACCCTGGTGTCATCCAGTACCCCTTGCTCCTAGGAGACACAGGAATTGGACCCCAGCCACTTCTATGGGCTGTGACAGTCTGAAGTTCTTGGCACAATGTCTGCTAATCCCAGGGCCTCCTGTTTGGTGGCCTAGCTCCTGAATCCACATGTGCTGTTTCTGTTTTGCCCACATAACACACCCCACCCTCACGAAGGCCTGACCCTCGGTCCCTTCACCGATCTCCTTGAGTCAAATACAGTGGTGACAGGGGAAGGGGCACACGCTGAAGAGCTACAGCTTTGGGTGTTCTTTCTGCCCTCCTCCCTTCTCTGCCCTTCACCTCCTCCTTCTTGGATTGACCCGGCGGAAGGGGGTCTACCTTCCTCTCCCCTCCCCTGAAGCCTCTGCACCAGCCAACACGCCCACTCTGGGGCTCTCCCCACCCCAAGTGGGCTCATCAGGCCATTCCTAATGGTCCCGTGATTTCCCTGGGAGGAGTTCCAGAGAGCCGAACTTCCCATGTAACCTCAGAACAAGGTCTTCCCATGAGGTGTCTCAGCAGATCCTACAAGTAGCCCCTGGGAGTCCACCTTCCGGCCTGCGGTCTGCCTGGTCACACTTGTGTCTGCCGCTGCTCCCACACGGCTTAGGCCAGACCTGGGACTTCACTCTGGAAACAGTGGGACTTGGGAGGATATTTTGGAAAGGTTAGGGAGCTTTAAAAAAAAGTTGAAAAAAAAAACCCCTTCAATAACCGTGTGTAAATGAAGACTCACTTTAAAAAGAAATACGCTTTTAAAGCTCCTATATAGGGTCTCAAAGTATGTGTGCCCCTCACCCCTCACTGTTTTTGACAACAGAGTCAGAGACTTCAGTTAGGAATCGAATGCACTAGAGCAGGGGGTCTCCAACCTACAGTGAGTTGTATAATTGTTTCATTATATATTACAATGTGATAATGATAGAAATAAAGTGCACAATAAATGTAATGTGCTTGAATCATCCTGAAATCATCCCCTGCCCCCACCACTGCCGGTCCGAGGAAAAATTGTGAAAACGGTTCCTGGTTACAAAATGGTTGTGGACCGCTGCACTAGAGTCTGTCAAGGAACCTAGTCCTTTTCATGTCATTAACCAGCTGGTGTGGCTTATGAGAAATCCCAATTTCCCCAGCCTCTGAGGACATTGATGGGTCACATTTACAGCAATCATTAAAATTGTTCCCACCTGCTCAGGCAAAACGTCAGCCACCTGTATGCTACTTCCCCCGAGCCCTCACTACCGCAAATTCCCTGAGGGCAGCTCGTGTATGTATACTATAAGTTAGCTGTCTTTTGGGGTATCTGGGGACACTGCTTCCACTTCTGGTGTCTCCCTGAGGGCTGCCACCGTCCTACCATTTTCTCCCTGCCTCAGAAAAGCCAGAAATCTTAGCGCCAAGGATTCCAAGTGATCAGTCGTAAAGGGTTTCCTTTCCCGGTGAGTCACACTCTGTAATCAATTTCCCAGAACAGGCACTATTCCAAAAATAGTGCCTCCAGAGTCGTGTAGACTTTCCCAGACAGCTCTGCCTGAGGTTGGATGCCAGGATAGAGGTTTCAATGCTCTAGGGACCGAATTGGGGCTCCTAGGTCATCTTGTGATGCTTGGCTTTGTTTTCCGGTGGGGATGAGCTCTGTCTCGGGAGACCCCTCTGCATCTCCTGGCAATAATCTCTGCCAGGCATGCCCTTGCAAGCCTGCGTTCAGAGGTGGGCACGTTGAACGAGAGCCCTGCCATATCAAAAAGATGTGGGAAAATGGCCTGGAAAGTGGGCACCCCACTTACCCCTCTGGATCTCGGTTTCCTCACACATAAAATGATTGGACTAAATCAATAGGTTTTCAAAGATGAGGACTTCTTTATTTTTAAGTCAGGTTTATTAAGGTCTAATTTATGTATGCATACTTTTTAGGTATAGACCTTGATAAGTTTTGAAAAATGTGTACAGCATTTAACCACCGGCACATATGAGCTACAGAACATTTCTGTCACCCCAAAAAGTTTGCTTGTGCTCCTTTGCAATGAACCCCTCCCCCACCCCAGCTCCTGGCATCCACTGATCAATTTTCTGTCCCTAAAACTTTTTCTTTCCTAGAATGTCATAAAAATGGAATTCTGTCTTATTATTGAGTTGTGAGAATTCTTTATATATTCTGGATTCAAGCTCTTATGAGTTATGTGTTTTGTGAGGTCTTTAAAAAAAATACTAAAACATTTCCAGGACTCGAAAATGATCCTAGTGTGTAGTACTAAAGCATCTTTTGACCCAGAAAATATACAATGACAAAAACTCATCTTTTTAAATCAATGCCTTAAATACATTTGTAGTTTATTAATCACAACAGAATCTAATATATATTTTTAAAAAGTCATGCATGGTATTTACTTGGATGGGAAGCTTCCTTTCGGACTTCCCTTGGGAAGCTGATAAAATACAATGATCTTCCCCCACCCCCAAAGTTGTCAAATGCACATACATATAAAAACATTTGCATTCAATTTCAGAGGGTTTGTAGATGCCTAAAATTCACCAAGAACCAGGGATCACTCCGTGGCCCTAAGATTGAGCATCGCTGATTGAGTCAGTGCACAGACATGCATGATGCACACGTGGGCTCCAGCACCCCCGCAACAGCTCCAGGGAGCCCCAGAGGCTCAGAATCCATGATTGAGGACCCCAGCACTGGTGGCCTCTGAGGTCACTTCTGGCTCAACAAAATCGACAATTCCCACTTCACCAGGACAAGAACATTCAGATGTCCCAAATGACACATTTGCCCAGTGCTGAGAAAAAAAATCCTTGGAAAAAACAGGCTTATTACGCTTGTTCTGATATTAAAAAGGACAGGGCGGGGGTGGAAATATTCTTGCCTAGGATTGGTGAATCTAAGCTTTTCTTTTCAACCCTGTCTGTTCATGCTTTAGGAGCTAAGGTTCCCTCCCCAGGTGAGGTGATCGGATCTGGTTCTGACTCAGCTGGTCCAAGCCTGCCTTCCTTCCATGGGCCTCGCTGCAGACTTCTCTAGCGCTTCCCATGAACACACTTAATTGGCCATGTGTCAGCTCAATTGCTGAGCTGATCTCAGTCATGATGAATCTTTCCTGCTCTTTGCCCCTCGCCCCAGCTTGCCACACAATTCTGTATCATCAGCACTCACCATGAATTTACATTTGTTCTTTTTTTTTCTGGGTCATTTATAAAGCTAGAGGCAGAAAGAACCCAATATACTGATTTGGAGGAATTGTGCCCTTCCACTTTACTGTTGAACATTAATAGCAAAACTGGGCATACATTTGTAACAATTGTGGATAGAAAAGAGAGGGTCACTGTCAAGAGATACGTCGGGAAGCGATTTGGTGATGGATGGGGAAGCTGTTGAGAGACAAACATAGGGGTCTCTGATGATTACTGGTTGACCAGTTGCAGGGTAATTCCATCAACTGCAAAGGTAGGAGTAAGATAGAGAAAGAAATAGATCATGAGTTCAGTTTCAACAATGTTGATTTTGATAAATATGTGGAGATATCCAGGAGGGAGTTAGATAAAGAAGTCTGCAGCTCTGAAGCAAGGACTGGGCTGGAGACAGAAATTTGGGAGGCATTGGCATGTAGCCCTGAGAGTGGAGGAGCTTGTTCAGGGTTTCGCAGATGGTGCTCAGGGATATGGACGCCATGTTGTCTCCTTCCTCTGCAGAGGCTACAGAACTGCCTGAGATGTGTAACTCTCATGTTCCCCCATGAGCAAGCAGCGTGTTTCCACTCTGTGATTTATATGTCTGGGGAGGGGCATGTATTAATACCTCTCTACTTCTTTTTATTCCCTCCAGAAGAAAATCCATTATGTAAAACATTATTAAGCAATGCAAATTTTAATAAAATGTTAGAGAACTGAAAAACTGAAAAAGGGCTTACATACACCCCTCACAGCAACACTCTCCAAACATTTCCACCAGATGTATGTGTCCTTTCTCGATCACCTTCTCTCCCACCATAACCTGTGGCATTTCTCCACAGACACCCTTCCACCGCAAAATGCTCAGTTGCTTTTTATTGTCCCAAACAATTCTGCTCTTGCCCCTAATTTGCACATTCCTCTCAGTAAAACAAAATCTATGCAGTTAACCAGGCCCACCTTCTTATAAGGCAGTAGAATGCCAGTAGTATTAAATACTAGTAATAGCTCTTGGGGGACCTCACACACACACACTTTAACCAACGTGGGGTTTAGTGTGGGATTGCAAGCAGGGTTTCTCAACCTTGGTACTATTGACACTCGGGGATGGATAATTCTTTGTTGAGGGGTGAAGGGGGAATTCCTGTGCCTTGTAGAATATTTAGCAGCATCTCTGGTCTCTACCCACTTGATGCCAGTAGCACAGACTTCCCCCATCCCCTACCCCAGTTGTGATTTCTCAACTTCTTGGGATAAAATCCCAACTCTCCCTCTCACTAATTTTGTGACTCTGGATGAATTATCTAACCTCTATCTGCCTTGCTTTTCTCATCTAGAAAGTAAGGATAATAACAATACCTACTTCATAGAGTTCCAGTGAAAATTAAATGATTTAATACTTACAAAAGACTCAGAACAGAGCCTGCCACATAAAAAGTACTCAGTAAAGTTACCTCTTACTATTCCAAAGGGCATATCAAGTTATTCCTTCTAACTCTGTATAGAACTCTTTCCAAGAGGAACTCTGGTGAAAGCTATTTTTTTTCCAATTTGACTTAATGATTTTATTCCTAACCAACTCTGAAAACCTCAGAATAAGAAAATTCAACTTCTGTTTTCCAAAAAGGATTTGAGTTTTAAGTCAGCTCAATGAACAAAGATCAATACATTTTTTTACTGTTTATAGGTAGCTCCTGATGTTTGGCACCAAATCATCCCTTTGACTCTAATCTACCTGAGAGTGAGAACTTGTTGTATTTACATGAATCAGCATGAAACACCCATCCTGCATGCAAAGGGAAATCTGACGTCCTCCCCTTTGCTTCTGGGAATGTGTGTGTACAGTAAGGTTTCCACTGGTTACCTTCGCTCCCATCCTTTCACTGAGTTCTCTTCATCTTCCTCTCACCTGGCATGCTCTACCTGTTCCTTTACCGCAGCATCCCACAATGAGAGATGGTTGGCTCCTTTCCTTTGATATCCCCAGCAGGGAGTCGTGTGTGGGACAGTTCTTACTGGTAATTCAGCAGTAGTGAATGGCGAGCCACTTACAGTTGAACATTAGACACTCCTGTATTTAAAAGTCTAAGAGACTGTCTGGGGGATGGGAACATTTGTAGCTTTGACACAGGTGGTACAAAGGATCTCTAGGTCTTCTTTGAAGCACCCCAGCCCCAGGCAACCACTGATCTGCTTTCTGTAACTGTAGATTAATTTTGCCTGTTCTAGAAGTTTATATAAATTGAATCATTCAGCATGAGCTCATCTCTGTCTAGCATCTTGTAGTCAGTCAGCATGATGTTTTTGAGAGTTATCCATGTTGTGTGTATCAGTAGGTCCTCCCTTATCATTGAGTAGTTTCCATTGTGTGCATTTATGAAAATGTATTTGTCCTTTTGCCTGCTAAAGGACATTTTCTGGCCTTTTTGTTCACATGTACATTTGTATAATATTTAGTCACTGTGTGAATAAAGCAGAAAGAAGCAGAGAGGAAAACAAATACAATCAAATTTTTAATCCATAGCAAACATTTAAAACATTTTGGCATATTTCTTTCCAGTATTGCTTTTTTTTTCAATTTTACACATATTTAAGGCAGTATTTTTTCTGCATACATATATACTGCTTTTGTCACTTAAGTATTATATCATAAACATTTTCCTAAAAGCTGTTAAAAAGAATGGGGTAGATGGTGCTGATGTAAAAAGGTTGTCAAGATGTAGTGCTCAGTTAAACTGCAGAACAGTGTATTTAGTACGATCACATTTGTGAGGGTACAAGCAGTAGACATTTCTGCGTGGGAAAGTGAGCAGCTGAGTCAGAGAGTTAACCCAAAGCTGGACTGTGGAAGGTCTCAAAGGTCATAGGACGGACTTCGGATTTATTTGGAGTGAAATGGGAGCCATTGGAGGGTTTTGAGGAGAGAAGTGATGTGACATGACATGTGTTTTAAAAGGCTTTCTCTGGATAATGTTAGAAAAGACCAGAGAGCAACGTGGAAGGAGAGAGGCCAGGTTGGCAGCTATTGAAATAACCTGAGTGAGAGCTGATGGTGGCTTGGGCCAAGGTGATGATGGTGGAGGTGGCAGGAGATGGTGAGATTCTGGACATATTTTAAAGACATGCTTCATGGATTGGCTGTGAGGTGTGAGCTAGAAGTCAGAGGTGGCTCCAAGAGTTTGAACTGGGCGTCTGGATGGATGGAGTTGCCATTTGCCAAAGTGGGCTGTGTGAGTTCGGGAAGGAGAGATGGGGAGCTGGGTTTGGACATGTTCAGTTTAAGATAGCTTTTACACATCCAAGTAGGGATATATGAATATATGAACAGTTGGATATATGAACCTGTAGCTCTGGGGAATGATGAAGGATGAAAATATAAATTTGAAATTCATCAGTGTGTAGATAACATTTAAAGACATTAGATTGGATGAAATCACTAAAGTGAGTGAGTTCAGAGAAAGAAGAGAAGAGGTACAAGAACTAAGCCCTGGGCATTTGAACATTATAGGGGCAGAGAAATGGGAATAAAACAGGGGAGATAACCAGGAAGGAGCAGCCCATGAGGGAGGAAGAGAAACAGGAGAGTGTGGCATCCTGAAGACCAAGTTAGAAAGGTTTTTCAAGGAGGAAAGAGGGATTGGCTATGTCAAAAAGGAGTTGTTAACAACTTAAGCTGAAGACTGAGAATGGATGATTGGATTTAGCAACCTAGCAGTCTTGGTGACCTTCCCAGCAGCAGTTATGGAGGAGTGGTGGGGTGCAAGCCCAGCTGGAGAAGAATCAAGAGAGAATGGGAGGTAAGAGTTTAGATAAGAACAAAAAACTTGGTTAAAGTTTTGGGCAATGGAATTTATGAGGAACAATGACTGGAACTGGGCTTGCCCAGTCTCAAAAGGGCTGTTATAACAAAGTACCATAGACTGGTGGCTTATAAACAACAGAAATTTATTCCTCACAGTTCCGGACGCTGGAAGTACAAGATCAGGGTGACAGTGTGGTTATGTTCTCGTGAGGGCCGTATTCTGGTTGCAGACTGCCAACTTCTTGTTGTGTCTTCATGCGGAAGAAGGAGTCCCTTCTGTAAAAGAATTAAAACCTCCGCTTTTACAGAGGTGAGTGAATGAATTTGCTTTAAGTTCTCAGTAGGGAGGGATTATTATATCCATTCCTCAGACAGTAAAACCAAGGCTCAGAGAGTACAAAATAATTGCTGAAGTTTACGCCAGTGGACAAGGAGGCTATGGGGTGTGGCCTAGGTCTGCCTGACACCTCAGCTCTTCATCTCACCACAGTCTTCATGGGATGGAAGGCAGCCATAACGAAGGGTTCATTCTTCACCTTTTCTGTTATTTTGCCCTATAGCATTATCATCCATGTGCTGCTGAGATGGTTTGTGTTGACCTGGCTGTGGATGATCCTTGGCAAGATGCCCACTGGAAAGTCTGTTTACCTGCTTACGACTGTAATTTTTTAAAACTCTTGGCTTCTATAGGGCTCTTTTCAATTATTGACATCGACCTTTTAAATCCTAATGCCAGCTATGCAAAAGAATTCACCAGTATGTTACCTGTTATATAAAGTTCAAAAACTAAACAGTGTGATCAAAGACATATCAGTAGCATAACTATAAAGAAAAGGAAGAATGTGCATGTAAATTAGCAATGGCCACAAACATATTGTATAAAGAATTGCCTAAAACTCAGTATTCTAAGGCCACAATCATTTATTCTCATGGAACTGGGGCTTGGCTGGGGGTTGGCTGATCTAGGCTGGGCTTGGCTAGGGTGACTCATCTTCATTCCATGTATCTTTTATCCTCTTCCTCAGCTAGCCTGCTAGTCTAGGCATGTTCTTTTTACGGTGATGGAAAAGGTGCAAAAAAGTAAGTGGAAACGTGGAAAGATTATTGAGGCCTGGATTGAAACTGACTTATCATTTCTACTTCCCTCTATTGGGCAAACCCAAAGAGAGAGAGAAATAAGCTTTATTCACAGTGTGAGGGCTCTGCAAAGCTACATAGAGAAAGGTGTGGATACAGTAAAGGATGAAGAATTGGGGCTGGCAACATGATCCACCACAATAACGACACAAAATTCCAATAGTGTTTGCCTCTGGGGTGTGGGAGAGAAGGTTTGTAGTCAGGGAGTGACGTACAAGGGGCTGCAATGAATTTGTTAATGTTGTGGTTCTCAAGCTAAGTTGTAAGTACATGGCTGTTTATCTTATTCTTTATGGCTTATATATTCTATGTATACAATATTGTTTTGTAATTTTTTTAAGTTACAGGAATTAAATAAATAATAAATATTGCAACATTGAGATTCTCAGATTCTATACTATTTCAGCTTATTTAAAAAATTTGTGCTTCTCTTTACAAATTTCTGGTTTTCTAATTTTGTTTACTCTCACTTGCCAATATAAATAATGGTTTGGTTATTCAACATCTGGACATTAATATCATCTACATGCATATTTATAATCTTGGTATGCTACTCACACTTTAAAAAAAAACCCACACAGTCTTTACATTTTAACAGAGTTCATTTTCCTTAGTTCCTTTCAAAGTAAACTCATCTAAAACCATAAATTGTTGTCCTGGCAGTTATTAGTCTGGATTGATTAGGTTTGATCTCTGGGTTAATTTCACATGTAATCATATTATAGTTAGTCACACCTAGTGGCTCTATTAATTCAGATGTATTTGCACTTCCTTACCTATTAATTACAACCACCTCTGAAGACTGATTTGGTCTCAGCTACCCAAGAAAAGCAATCCCCATATATCAAGGAACAAATTATTGCCTCCCATACTAGGAGAACTGGATTAGCTTGGAGGTTCTGTAGGAGTATTATTGATGACATCTTTATTTTCTTCCTTCCTTGCAGATGAATGGTATACCTGCTAAATGAACCAGCAATATCAGGGCCAGGTCTCCATAGACTGACAGAATTTGCTTCAACCATGATCTGGAAATGAAGCAATGAGAGAGGCACATATACAACATCAATGCACGTTTTATTCGTAAAAATTTAAAAATATGTATTTGGTTGAAGTCCACTTCATATAACTTCATCATCTTTTTCTTTTGATTTGAAGAATGTTCACTGCATAATTATATCTGGGCATAGACTGGACAGAAAGTCTGAGGGTGGATCTGCACTTAATCAGCAAAACACAGTATCATAACTGCCTTCTGCCTAAGTCTTATCTAAAGCCCTGCTGAGAGAAGAACTATTCAGGGAGCCCTGTTTGAAGGACAAGTGGTTCCCTTTATTCCTCCATAAAATTCATCCTTGGTGTCTGCATTCAATGGGCCTTTCAAGAAAACTCTTTTTGTTTTATGTTCATTGAAAAGCTCATCATCTCTTGAGCAACTCAGCATATCCTGATAGAAAACTGGAATCATATCATGGATTGTGTTTTTCTTTTCACTTTGGCCACTAGGAAGCTAAACGTTAATTTTGAAGCTCAATTCCACTAACTGTCTATGATGTCCCATCTGCACACCTGCATTCTAA
This sequence comes from Lemur catta, assembly GCF_020740605.2. Taxonomy (NCBI): domain Eukaryota; kingdom Metazoa; phylum Chordata; class Mammalia; order Primates; family Lemuridae; genus Lemur; species Lemur catta. The sequence continues at coordinate 82,465,261 of NC_059134.1, forward strand.
CTCTCTTCTCCAACCCTACTATTTACTTTAATTTATACCTTTGTTTGATTTTAGTCTTTGCTAATAGTTTTTAGTTTTTGTTTTAGCCTTTGCCAATATCTGACTTTATTGTATGTCTAACATTGGAGGACACAATGGGATATGATTAAGTAATAAATATTAAGGGTATGGAGAGGGAGTGAGGTTGGGCAGCCAGCAGGCTGACTGCATGTGCACCAGTACCTCAATCTTCATCACCCCCCACAGGCAGAATCACTACCTTCTTAATAGGTAGCAGAGCCCTCTTCCTCTGTCCCCAAAGCCTGAGGCTCCCATGTCCTCTAGCCTGAGGCTGTTGCCCTTCCTACCCCCATAACTTCAGAAAATCCCTGGGAACAAACTGAAGCCACAGCATCAAGGTGCTCTCTGTGCTGCTCTCAGGTGACCCCACTAAGCGCCCCCTTGACCTGCACAGAGCCCTTCCTCTCCATGAGCACCAGCTAGAGGTTGATGTGGGAGGGTCTTCTCTGCATGGCTGCAGGTGCCCTTGGAAGTTCTGGAAGGAGCAAAGAGTAAACTGCAGTAGAACAGCTACCCCAGTACCCTCTGAAGCAGTTCATTCACTGCAGCTTGCATTCACTGAGACACAGGGCTGGGCACTGTGGGGTGATACAGGAATAAAGCTGGGCCCCCAAAAGCTACTGCCCTGCTAACAGCACAGCCATATAGTTGTCAGACCGATAATATTGCCTGTTAGTTCCCAACTTCTCATATTTTTAGCACTGGGTACTCTTTGTCCAACAAAATGTTGCAGATTCAATTTTAGAGGATAAGAGCAGAGCTGTCCTGGTTGGATGGACAAGGCCATCAGTCCTGCCCAGCCAAAGGTCCCTTTGCCTCAATCTTCTCCAGCCCTGGGTGGAACCCTGGGGTTCCTCAGAGAACATCCTGAAAACCATTAACATGACAGTGCCTAGTAGGTAATTGTCTGGGTTTGAATCCTGGCTCTGTTCCTCACTAGCTCTTGATCCTGGGAAAGTTACTTAACCTGCATTTTCTTCACCTGCAAAACAGAGACCAAAAAGTGTGCATATTTCACTGCAGTTGTTGTGAGGTTTAAATGAGTACATAAAGTACTCGACACATTAATTTAATAGTGCCACTTAGTCAACAAGTGATGAGGACTAATAAGCTCTAGCTATTAGTCCTTTCAATGAACTGAAAGAGTTACTGGATTTAGTAAATGAGGGAGATCAAGCTCTGTCAATCTGAGACCTCTCAAGGAGGAGATAATTTCTCCAGACAGGGAGATGGCATCCAAGCAGGCAAATTATCAAGCTGCAATTCGTGTACCAAAAAATCTAGGAGTTTTTTTTTTATCACACAAAAAAATCACATTTGGATTTTTCAAAAAACAATGAAAACTGTTTCTGGATAAAATTCTGGCAGGGTGATCTTGGACAGGCCATTCGACCCCACGAGTCTCTGTTCCTTTTTCTGCAGAATGGAGGCAATGAACCTCAGAGCCCAGCGTTTTGGGGAGGCTCAAAGGAGGCCTCAAGAGTGCCAAGCATCCTCCGAGCTGTTTGTCACGGAGCCCCAAGGAGCCCTTGGCACCTAGTAGGCGTCAGTAAGTATTTGTTGCATCTGAACTCTTTCCATCTGGGACACTCTCCAACATCCTGGAATCCCCAGCTCTCCCACTAAGCAGGTCAGAAAAGCAACTTAAAGGATTCATTTTAGTGTCCATTTTCTCACTTTTCCCCCTGAAAAACCACTTACAAAGCTGCCAGCTTTCTCATTTGGCACTTTCTGGCCTGATTTCATCTTATTAATGGTCACTTCATTCATCAGCATTAGGAAGACTCCATTCTGCCCACAGGAGGGGAAGGGCCTGGCCTCCAGTCACAGGGCCGTGGGACGGAGTGAGCAGGAGGAAGGGGAACAAACCGCAGCACACGTTTAATTAACGAAAAGCTGCAGTTGAGAAGGCCCAAGATTCCAAACAGCCCTCGGTTCTTGTATTACCTGCCTTCCCTCCACCCCGACTAGCTGACAGTTGGGTAGTAAGGAAGCAAGCGATACTTAAGAGATCTGTTCGTTCATTCATTCACCGGTTTAACTGCTCATTCATTCACAACTATTTCTTGAGTGCCTATTGATGCAGGTGGAATAGAATGCTGAACAAAAGGGCACACCCACTCCCTGTCCTCATGGAGCTTACCGTTTGGGGGTGGGGGTGGGCTCCCCGCACATTAATCAAATGGTCCTAGCCGTCCTTAGGGCCCTGGTGCAGTGGCTTCAGGGAGGCTTCCCGGAGGCAGTGCCGCCTCAGCTAAAATCTGAAGGAGCCCTTGGAAGAAATGGCTGGGGGGTGGGGAGGAATTGCAGAGGGGCTTAAAGGGCATCATGTGCAAAGGCCCTACACAAGGAAGAACATTTTTGGAATATAGACAAGCAAGATCAAGAAAGTTCGTTTGCTTTAGGCAGGACCCTTAGGCTGGGGACACGCTGGTCCCCAGGTGGAAGCACGTGTCAGGCGGGAGTCCGCCAACTCAGGGTCTAGTCCTGGCCCCATTGCTGCTGCTCAGCTCCTTCCCAGACCTCAGTTTTCTGGCTGTAAAATGGGACTATGGTCCTTCTTGCAGGCCTATGGTGAGGATAGGAAATGCATGTCATTACCCGAAGGGACGGTTGCCAGCCCCTGTAACCCACAGGCGCGGGCCTGAGTTGGGGTTCGGAGCCGATCCGGGCGTCCGCGCGTCCAGGGCTGGCAACCGGCCGCCACAGCGGGCTGGAGGTCGTCCCCGCCCGCAACATATGCGCGAAGGAAAGTGCTACGAACGTCAAACGGCTGCCCCCCGCCGGCGCCATCTGCTCCGCCAAGCCGAAGCCCGCGGCAGCTGCGCGCCCACCCCTCCGCCCGCGCCCCGCGTCCCGACCCGCGCCCCGGGCGCATCTCGGACAGCGCCCGCCCTGAGGACAGCGCCAGCCAAGGTGGCGGGGCGCGGGGCTGGGGGGCGCTGGGAAGAGGCACCTGCCCCAAGGCCCTCTGTCCCGCCACGGGACGGGTCCAGATCCAGCCACTTCGCCTTTGCTGGAAATTTCAGTTCTTTTCTGGCTGAGGGAGGGTTTCTTTGGACACGCCCTGCACGGGCATTCCAGGAAAGCATTGACAACTCGCTGGCCCCTGAGACAGAGAAACCTGGGTTCTAATCCCAGCTCTAAACCAGCTGTGTGCTATTACGCAAGTCACTTAACTTCTCTGGGGCTCTGTTTTGTCTTCTATAAAGTGTGCATAGTAAAATCTGTTCCCCTAGGGTTGCTAGGAGGATTAAATAGGAAGTTCTATGTGAAACATTTAACACAATGCCTGGCACATAATAAAACTTAACTGCTAGCTGTTAATTTTATTCAACGCTTGCCTTCCTAGGGTTTTATGGTTACTTACTGGATTTCTGCAGCCCCTTAAAATTTCAGCTTGCTGCCTCATCCCTGCTCTCATCTTCTTTTTCAAACATGAAGAGGCCCAGAGCTGCTTTTTGGAACATTTCCCACCAGCGAGCAGCTAGGGCACTGGGGGAGTCCTGGATTCCTCACTCTCTCCTGGCCGTGAGTGAGATTCACTTTGCAAATGTCTTTTGATGTCCAGAAACATCCCAAATAAAAAGCCCAAAGTAGGGAGCGGGCTGCATTCATTATGTTAAAATGGATCACTCCAGGATTTTATCTCGTGCAAAGGTAATCAGAAGGCATGGGCTTTTGTCAAAATTTTGTCACTTACTGGCTATGGTACTTCAGATGGTTGAGTTAACAAATGTTCATTGAGTGGCTATTATGGCCCAGGCCCTGTGCTAAGCTCTGGAACAAAACCTAGACCCTGCCCTCAGGAGTTTATGGTCTAATGGGAATCGGACAAGCATGGGTGGCATGGCGGAGGGAACTTCAGGGCCCCAAGGAAGAGCCTGTCAACATTCTAGGGGTTCAGGGCAAGTCACTGAGTATCACTGTGCCTCATTTTCCCCATCCAAGGCTCGGGATAACAATGCCCACCTGCAAGGCTTGTGATAAGTAGCAGCTGATCCTGTATTCACTCGGGGAAGCTAACCTCCTACCCCTACCCTTAAAGCCAGCACTCTGCCCTCCTTCAGCATCTAAGCAGCTGCCATAGTCCTTGAAGATCAAGAGGAGGAAAACACGCAAAATCACAATGTGCAAAAAACCATCAAGATGTGTATTACAAGCCCTGATGTCAAAGGTTACCTGCTATACTCCATGGTGCTTTGGGTGCTAAATGATGTGAATGGGAGATGATGATGGGTGGGGAGGGCAAGGGGAGGGGTGACAGTGGAAGAGGAAGATTTGCCTTTTATGGAAGAGCTGGGTTATACCCATTGCTTTTAACAAATAGGTGATTCAACAAATATGTACTGAGCATATATTCTGTGCCAGACAGCAAACAAACCAAAGTCCCTGCTCTCAGGAATTTATAGGTTCCTGGTGGGGGCTCAGAATGCAATCAAGCAACTAAAACATATGAAGTGGTGGGTGGTGAGTGCTCTGAAGACAATAAAAGAATAATGGGTTAGGAGTGATGGTGACTGCTGATTTATGTGCCACCTGAGCATGTTAATCCTAAAATTCAGAGTTTGGGTCTGAAGCTAACCATCGTTTTGGGAGAAAAGCAAAATTTTTAATATCTCACTCTAGGTCATATGTTCAATTTACCCCAACTTTTATGAAATAATCTTAGATTAGATTTTACAAGCAAAATGAACCTTTAAAAAACAGCCTAAAACCTGTTCAGACTCAACCAATATAACATGTTAATATAGATCCTTCCAGAGTCTTTTCTATGCATATATTATATATATTGTTTAAAAAGGATCATAACATACTGTGTTGTAATAACAGTCCATGATAAACTTTCCTTACTGGTAGACATATTTCTGCAACATCATTTTAAATCACTCTACATTATTCCATTATATGATATGTGTATCACAATTTAATTGACCAATCCCCTATGATTGAGCATTAGTTTAAATAATACCACAATACACCTTTCAATATTTGCCCACATCCCTATTAATTCCATGCTTACAGGGTATAAGTATCTTTCTAGAGACTTTGAAACTCTCTCAGGCAACAGAGGAGCGGAGAAATGAGGTGGTATTTCTGAGGGGTGCAGGTGTCACCTTTTGGGGTCAACTTCCTGCGAAAGGGTAGCCCAACACCTTAAATTTGGGGGCTGCTTGCAGCTTAAGTACAGTGGTCAAGTTTATTTTGCACTAGGAAAGGTTAACGTTTTAAAAACTTTTGTCAATTAGCTCATTCACTTTATTAAATTCCTTGCCTGGTATAATTTAAGGGACCCAGAAGGGCCCTGTGAGAGTCTTGGGTCGACCACTTACAGTTTGTGGAATCTGGAGCAATTGTTCAAGGTCTCTGAGGCTTTGTGGGATGATACTAGTACTACCTGCCTTAAAGAGTTATTGCAAGGAGGAAATGAGATGATATGCATGATGAACAGGCCTGTGCCAAAGCAAGAGGCTGCTTTATTTCCAATGGTAGATATAGGCCAGGACCTTTGCTAAGCACTTTGCTTATGTAACCCTCAAGAGAGCTCAATGTGGTATTATCACTCCCATTTTATAGATTTGAAAACCAAGGCTAGAAAGGCTAACTAAGCTGCTCAAGAAATGGAACTGACAGTCACTCCCAGATCTATCTGAATTCAAAGCCCATGCTTTAAACACCATTCCATCCTGCCTCCCCAACTACACACAAATTAAGTAACCACTGCAACCCAATGTCCATTAGCATTTCAATGCCGAGATGGCTGTGACCCTGAACAATCAACTCAAGTTAAAGGTCCAGGCCCCCCACGGGATTCCCCTCCCCCTAATGTTTCTGGACCTCTACCATGGACTGAAATGAATTTGTCCAGATTGATGCTTGCTGTCATGTCCAGCCAAGCTAGAACCACTGTCCACAAGAGGCCCACCATGTGCTGGAATGCCCCACTGCCACTCTCTTCTTGTGGCAGATCTCTGGCGGAGTCTCAATGCTAAGGAGCAGGGATCCTGCTTTTGCCTCCCTGATGTTGTAGATTCCCCAGTTACCTTACTTGCAAAACAAGCAAGGTTATCTTTCGTTTGTTCAGTTGAGGAAGGTGGAGATACTACAGTATGTAGAACCCTAAAGTGTTCCACAGCTTAATAACACAGCTTTTTTTTTTTTCTGACTAGAGTTTTGCCCCTTCCACTGTACCCTGAGCAGCCACTGCACGTGTGCAAGTCGGGCTGGAACCATGTTTCTGCCACGACCTGGTAGGTGAAACTCCGATACGGCTGGCACTCCACTGAAGTCCGCCCTGGCCAACGACGCTTTCAGGGGATGAGCAGGAGATGGCCCAGTTAAATTAGGATGGGAGTCCCAAAGCACGGGGTCCCAAGCGTTGCAGAGTTTAGGGAGACTCTTTATATAGTATGCATCTCACGACTCTTTCAGGGAACTGACATTCTGCCAAAGTGGCTAAGTCAGGATGAGTTCTGATGTCAGCAGCTACCCTGGAACCATCAGTCCGTCTGATCTTTAAGCCGTTTGCTAAGTATGACCCCATCCTGCAAAATTTAGCCAGACAACAGCTCTACTGAATACCTACTGTCGGTCAGGTGCTATTCTGCTATTCTAGGAACTAGGGATATAGTCGTAAAGAACGTAGACACAGTTTCTCACTCGAGGAAACTAGAGGCACCAACTTTCCTTGTGAAAGTTTCTCCCCTCAGGTCCCCCACTGTCCTTTTTGACAATTTGGCTTCTGTTTAGAAGCCCTGCACATCCAGAAGATATATCTATGCGTGTCATAATCCCAACTGTGGACCAAATTTCAGTTCTTTTTCTCAAAAGAAACTTGGCTCTCGCTATGCTTGGCTTCAGGCCATGGACTCTGGAGTCGTACTGTGTGTGTTCAAGTCCTCACCCTGCTCCCCACCAGCTACTGACCTTGGACAAGCTGCTTAACCTTTTGTGCCTTGGTTTCCTCGTTTGCAAAATGGGGTAATAATGCTAGTTAACACTATCAAGTGTTTACCACATGCCAGGCACTGTTCCAAGGGCTTTAGCTGTATTAACTCAAGATCCTCACAACAGTCCTATGCAGTAGGCACCATTATACCCCATTTCACAGACAGGAAGCTGAACGACAGAGATGTCAAGTAGTTGCCCATTGTGGAACACACTTTATAAGATTGCTTAAGCATTTAAACAAAGGACACAGAAAGTGGCCCATGGCTTGTTAGTGTTGTCATTATGAATGATAATGTTAAGTGGAAAAAGTAGGATACCAAGTATTAGATAGAGGCAAATCTTAACTATGAGGAAAAGCACATAGAAAAGTCTGGAAGGAAATTTATTAAAAAACTAATAATGGTTGCTTCAGGAATAGTGAGATGATTATAGGTGACATGTTCCATACTTCTAGAGCCTTTTTAAATAAAAGCTTTCCAAATCTTTTACTATGAGTATCTTTAATATTCGAGAAAAATAATGCTAATAAACATGGGAGAAGATGAATTGGGAAGCTTTTCCTCTGGTTCAGTATTTTCAGGGGCCACTTCCTGGTGCCCCCGGTGACAACTGTATTCTCCTACTTGAGGGTTCTGGGCTCTGGGGGGCTCTCAAGGCCATCTGACTTGGTGACCCCCATCCCCGGGGGCAGGAGGAGGCCTCAGGCAACCTGCACTCCCCCAGTGAATCACAGAGCCCATTACTCACTTAGCTTCATTATATCTTTAATTATGACCTTTGCATATGAGTGAAAAAGAAGTATAATTTTGCTTTAAGAGATATGCCAGGCCTACGCTCCCAACATTTCCAGGTTTCATAGAAATTGCAGGGATCATAGAAATTTAACCTGATAATTACTTCAATATTTCAAGCACACAGTTTTACTCTCTTAGAATAATTATGGGTTGTTGTTTTTTCTCCCAAATTCTTTTATTTCTCCATTATTCTAGGTTATGCTCATTTCTGTTATATATGCCTAGAGACAAAGGAGAATGCAGGGCATCCTATACTCTGGTCCGTAACACCCTATGGTTAAAATATGTTGCTCTTTTATTTTCCCCCATCATTATTATTATTCCTCTTAGATTGTAAGCTTTATGTGGGTCAGGAAAACATGTATTTGGTTCACACTACCCATAGTGCCTAAAATGGTACTTAGTATGCAGTAGACACGCAATAAGTATCTGTCAAATGAATACCTGATCAAATATATTTAGAAACAGATATACTAGTTGCATTTGTGAATTATAAAGCAAACTTGATGTCATCAAACTTATGTCAAGTGCCTACCCTGGAAGGGCAGCACAGGCCTGCAATGCCCCAGTGAAACCCTTGGAGCCAGAGGGGTTTCAAAAGCCAGAATTTCCAAATTTTATAAAGGATATCTTATCTAACTCCCAGCAACAACTGGGGTGGTACCCTATGATCCAGTTAGCAAATTGACATATTTTGCTCTCAAAATGTTTGAATATTTACATTAAGTGGGACAAATAAAAACTAGAAACAATGTCAAGTCAGTCCAGATGAGTTTCTGCTGCTAAATAATTCAGGTCAAGCCCAGTTCTGCTGTCAAATAAATTAGAACTACTTTTAGTTTTCAGAGCTTTTTAGAGTTTGGAATTGCCGGTAAGGACCTGGGGACCTGGTACCACCCAGGACTAAAAAGTGTGGGCTTTAGACCTGGCATTGCTTCCTCCAGGTCTACCACTTATTGGCTACATTGTTGTGCAAATTATTTACATTCTTTGTCTTCTCTTTTCTCATCTGTAAGTGAGAATTATAACAGAGCCTAACACACAGGGTTGTTAGGAGGATTTCAGAACTGATACATAAAATTTGACCAATAGTAAGTGCTCAATAAATATTAGCTATTAACATATTAGTTCATTTTGTGATGCAAACAAACAGCTTGTGAGACAGTCATTATATTCTGGTCATTTGACAGGTGAGGAAACAGAAAGCCGGGCAGGTTAAGAACTGCCCTAAGTTACACAATGGGGCAACGCTTTGACAGGGCAAGAATCTGAAACTCCAACCACAGCATCCCGTCCATTACACAGGCTCACCTAAATTCTTGTATTCACTCAAGATTTCTTTTATCAGCTATTACTCTCTGTTTTCCCCCCATCCAGCACAGAATTTTTGAGGAAAGAAATGAAAAGCCCAGGCAAAAGGGCAAGTGTTTAGATGTACATTGTATTAGCAGGTTTCCTCTCTCTTCTCCCTCCTTTCTCTTTTTGTTGAAAGGCAAGAGGCAAAAGAACTTGGCACCATTTCCATCATGTTGATTCTTCTGGGTTTCTCAAATGTTGCGATCCCTGGAAAGCTGGGATTCATGCTTACCTCCACTCTTCATTAAGGCGGCCGTGGCCGTGAGCTGGGGAAGGCAGGCTGCTGGTGCAGTGGGTGGGCGTGCTGAATACCACCCGAACCACAGCTGTGGCTGCCCTTGTCAGAGTGCCAGCCTGCCTAACCCAGTCTGTTCGTGCCTGCTACCTGGCCTTCGCCCATCTGCTGCAGAATTCATAAAGTGCTGAAGATCACAAACATCTGAACCTATTATAGGTAACATACTTCAATTACATTCTGATCGTGGGCTTGGCTTCCCCCAAGCTTGCTTTATAATGGTGCAAGTATCCAATTCTCCCCACAAAAGAGGCACTAATCTTCTAGGTAGTTCTCTCATTTGGGGTGTGCTTAAGAAAGAAGCCATTCTCCTATGTGCTGCATTGTGTCATTCAGTTACCTGGCAAGGGTACCTCCAGATGTAAAGGAAAGATGAGAGAGAGAGAGGAAGAGAGAGAGAGAGAACCAACTTAAAGTCTTTTCATACAAACTTGCCATGTTTGTGTATTGATGTGTTGTTTGTTTTCTCCATTATAGAGTGAATGATTTGTTAGTTGAAATGACCTTCACTCTCCTGAGGAGTATCTGTCCTGGTTATTGGCGTATATCATGCAAATTGTGACTACTCTTCCAAGGACATCGAAGAATAAACTGCCCATATGTTCTCAGACTACTGTTCTCACATGTCCCCAGCCTTGCTCCTTGCACAGAGCTCTAGGCAACACTTATGGGAGACGATACCCTGAGCTAGGCCAGACCGCAGGTTGGTCCAATTAGAAGCCTGCTGAGGAGGACATCTCAGCCCTGTTCAACGCGGCTTTCACTTCCGTTTTCTACTGAACTTGCAAACAAACCAGTAAAAGATACACATCAAGGCCCAGCTGAGCTGTATTAGAGCCTGAGGCAAAAAGAAAAATCAGAATTACCAGAGCTGCTTTTATTTAAAATTTTGCTATTTTGTACACTCTGGAATTTTTACATTAATTTTTATTTTTCAAATATATTGCATCACTAAAAATTGCTTAATGGGTACAGTGTACCTTATTCCAGTGATGGATACACTAACGCCCTGACTTCACCACTATGCAATACAATATATTCATGTAACAAAATTACACTTGTACCCCATACATTTAAGCAAATAAAAAATATTGCATCATAACTTGATTTATTTTGATTACTGAGTTTTTGGCGCTCCCTTAAATTTTGCACCAAGTCCCGGCCCCACTGATGAGTGGGGAAGCTGGAGTATTTATGCTCTAACTCCTGCCCTCATCTATTGATGGTTGCTCAGTGTGAATTAACCCAATGGCACTTCCAGTCTCCTCTGTGTGCAGGTTAGACAGGTACCATCAGCATCAGCTATAAAGTCCAACTTAGACCAATCACTGTGGCCAGAAAGAAGTAGCATATGATTGGCAGTCCTTTGCAAAAACTATATGGTTTGAAGGAGCATTTCCCAAAAGGAAGGCACTGTATTCTGAGCAGCCCTATGACTCAGGAACACCCCACATAGCCCTTTCTTGGATGTCATGAGCTAGTGCATTCCTATTTTTTCCCTCAAGATAGTTTGAGTTGCGTTTTTGTCACCTGAAGCCAAAGAGTCATAACTCTTCCAGGCTCATTAGGGTAGGGCCAACACAGGGATTGGGGGGCAGTAGAGTGTTCCTGCCCTTGGAGCATCTGGGGCTCCACCTCTCCACCTCTTCTAGGGGGGCTGGAAGAGAACTTGGAGGATCCAAGGTCACTTACAATAATCAGGACTGAAAATAGCAACAACCTTACATTCGCATAGCACTTTGCAGTTCCAAATCACGTTCACTCTCCTATGTCTTTCCTCACAAAGGCTTGGAGGTGCAGGCCAGGCAAGTTGTAGAATCCCTACTTCACAGATGAGGAAACTGAGGTTTCAAGGGGCCAAGTGACCCACCTAGAGCTAAGTGGTAGCAGAGCATCTTGTCTTTCACTTCTCCAGACACAAATGAAGAGACAGAGAACAGCTGGCCATATCTTGAAGCAGGTTATCTTCCTGTTACTCTGTTCATGTAAACTTTACTTAATTGGTTCTATTTCATGAATTCTATATGGAGTCACAAGTGATCGTAGGTGCTTCTCAGGAACAGGGACTTTGTCTTTGTCACCTATCTGCAGCTCCTGCACAATTCCTGGCAGGAATAGGTGCTCAGTCAATGTTGAAGTGGATCAATATTAAGGAAGGAGGAGGTCAGAAAATTACTGACACCAGGAGATGTAGGAACATTTCGAGGAAAGACAGAATGGTAAGAATAGTTCTGCCATCCATTTATTGAACATACACTGTGCCAAATGCTTGATAAACACCTCGCCTGTTTAGCAACCACATGAAATGAATGTTGCTCTCCCTGTTACTCAGATTAGGAAAGTGAAGTTCAGAAAGATGAAGGATCTTACCCAGCGGCAGGGCTGGGCCTGACTCCCAAACCCATGTTCCCAAGCCACATGTGCTTTGTCCATGCAGAAGCTACACTGAGTCATATTGTGATTCCATATAACAACCTCGATAGAATGGTCTGGTCTTACTTAAGGAGGTTCCCTTTCCTCTCCTGTCCTCCTGGAGGGCTCCAGAGTGCTTTATACTTTTGCAAATGGGAGGAGAAGAACAAGATGCTCTGGAGTTAGAGCAGGTTGGAGGCATTTAGGGAAAGTTGACAGAAGGAGGCCTAAGAGAGTGTGGGATGTGAGGCGACCAGGAGAAGGAAAAGGGATGCAAGGGTGTTGCCAGGGGAGTTACAAATTAGATCCCTATAAAATCAGTAGATGTATGCAATTAGTTTTTGCTTATTGAAAGGCTCGTATTTAAATGCCAAACTGCTGGGGACTAAAGCATGTGGGTCAACAGGGTGTCCTAGGAAGGTGAGCTGAGCTGCCTCCCTCCAGTAGAGATGTGGGTAGAGGACCCCAGCCCTGACTGGAGGAGAGCCGGGCCACCAAACCTGCCCAATTTTGTGTATCTCCAAATCCCCCACTCTGGCTGAGCGTGAAGGCAGCCCTGCCACTTTGCTCCTTCCTGCCACATGTTGTTCCCCTCCTGCCTTATCAAATGCTCATCAGGCCCTGCCTCCCACCCCATCTCAACTGTTTGCCATGATCCGTGATAGACTCACAAACAGCTCTGCCGCTTAATATTCCTCATCAGGAAAATATGAAATTATTACATTTTCCTGGCAGATTTTTCATGAAGCAAGTTGGAGATGAAATGACTCTCAAATGCCTTCACCATTTTACGCTGGGGATTTTGCCCTTCCCCTTTAATGGGTGTGTGTCTTCATGCCTCAGCTACACTGAGCGTTCTCCTTTCCTGTTTATGTTTATTTTGTTAGCAAAATGTGTTTACAAAATCAGTTAAAAACTGTTAATGACCAGTTTCCAGAATACTAATGTGAATTCAAATTACTTTCACATGAATCAAGACAAATTAAAAAATGCCATTTGATCATAAACTGTTTTAAATTTGCGTTATAAGTAGCACAGCAAATCTGAATATATGCCTTTTTTTGAAGAGCAATTTGAATAACCATTCTGATGGCATGAATAAGTTCAGAGTAAGAAGTCTCTTTCCTAGAGGAAAGAAGTCAACTTTGGGGCATCACATGGGAGAAGGCATTGGATGACATTTGCCCTCCACTTCCCAGAGAAAAATATTGTTTGTAATTGTCAAAATTGGGATTGAGCCGTGAAATGTACATTATTTTCACCTGTCTTGTTCACTATGATTTTTTTCCAGTGTCTAGAACACAGCTTGGCACATTATAGGCACTTAATAATATTTGCAGAATAAATGAAGGAATAAAATCAGCTATATAAATTATAAAATTTAATCCAAGATTTTACTTGCTCTGAGTCAGTAAAAAAATTATGAAGTTCATGGCAAGATAGAGTAAAAATATGAGAGCCATGGCATGGAGAAACTACCAGTTCCAAATCCAGATAATATTCTTCCATCTTGTGCTCTCCCTCCCTGTGTCGGTGACCCAGTAAAATGGCTCTGCCGTGGATGGTTTCTGACAGTTGGAGACACAGAAACTACGTTGGCTTCAGCATGGCCTTTGCAGAGTCACACCTGCTGTCCACCCGAATTTACCTGAACACTTGTTCAGTGGTTCCATCTCCTACCTATAAAGAAGATGGGAGCTTCTGAGGTGACCCTGTGCCACTTCCTGGCTGTTAGCAGGTATCTTCTGGCTCAGATGATCTAGGACAATGGTGGTTTTCAAGGACTTCCTGGGGGTCTCGTGAGAAGAGGCAGGACTGGAGTTGGGGGAGGAAAAAAGCCTGAGCTGGCCAGTTGGGTGGAGACTTCCACTTCCTCCACAATTAGCCCTTGTTTGGGTTGCATTCTGGCTTGCCAGGTAAGCTTTTGTTTGATGAAAGTCTTCAGGTGCTATTTTATAAAGGCAGAAGGAGGTTTAAAACCATTTATCTACAAAGCTAAAAGAGCTGGTGAAGGGTAAGGCTGTGGTTTGGGATCCAGTTCCCCAAGGGGCAGTTAATTGCCTGCCTCTGAGTTCGTGCAGACAGGGGTACAAACGGCATGTTTGTTAGAAAGGATACAAGTTTAGATTTTTCTGGGTCATTTTGCAACCCGCCCCCCACCCCATGTCTCTGCTTTGGAATATGTCTGTATCATGGGCTTGGTTCCAGCTCAGAGGGGCACATAGAAGTGGGTGAGATTTGACTTAGATGTTGCCCAATGTTCCAAATGTCCTCCTTTCTGGGCTGCCAAGAACCCCTTGGCTCTTGGCACCCAGAGCAGAATCTCAAAAGCCCATTCATAAACAACTTTGAGGGAGCCCAAGTCTATGGGGCAAAGATGTGTCTCAGAGAAAGAAAGAAGCCAAAGGATTTGCCAACTGGGAGAAAATGACAGCTGAGGAGCCTGGGGGTGCTGAGCTCTTCATAGAAGTCCTGGGACCCAGGACCTGCTCACCATCCCCAACCCACCACCTAGACACTAGGCAGGAAAGACCTAGCAGGATGCCAAAATGACCCAATTGTCCTTCCTCAGTTTTCTCTCTAAAGGCAGCATAATATGAGGGGAAATAGCAGTGGACTCAGGCTGGCTTGGACCATATCTCATCTCTGCCACCATCTGAGCTGCGACCCTGAGGTGCTCCTGTCACCTTTCTGAGCTTTAGTTTTCTTCACCTGTAAAAGTGCAGTAAGAATATTTGCCTGTTGCCGGGATAGTCCAAGAATTAGAATTAATATTTGGCAAGTTTTTGACATGTAGTAGATACTTGATACATGATGACTATTATTATTATGTTATTACACTATATTATCATAATATTCTACTGTTTCCACACTACTTTGCAAGAGCTTATTTCTAGTGGAGTTTACTTCTAATGGGGAGACATTTTGGTTTTTAAGTAAAACCTATACTTTTAGATGAGATATGTTTTTCAGAGAAAAATAAAGCAGGAAACGGAGACTAAGAGAGCTGAGGGGTTGGAAGGGAGCCCCGTTTGAAGGTCTCAGAATGACAGAGGGTTTCTTTCTCAAACTCCCTCTCTCCACTTCACCAAAGAGATTTTACTTCCACATGAGTATAAACAAAAAGGTGAACGGAGCCGGGAAGACACTCAGGAACACTGTCCCATGGAGACAGCTGCGACATTGCGTGACGCAGGACTTGGGGTCCTCAGTTTTAGTCCTGGTTTGTTGTTTGAAAAGACAAATCTTGATCAAGTTGTTGTACTCTCTTTGACTCTATTTCCCTGTCAATTGGATATAAGAATCCCTGCCTAATGTGCAAGAGAGGCCTTCTGGTCTGTTGGGATTCTCAGATTAACAAGGGTCAGGGCGTGGCCATTGAAAGCTGCTATCCCAGGAGGAAAAGCTATGGAAAATACAAAGGAAAAACATACTAATCTCACTCTGCTCCCTCCTCCCCCAAGGCGTGCGTGCGTGTGCACACACACACATATACACACACATGCACATACACACATGCACACACACACACACACATACATGCACGCACGCACGGACACACCCTGAAGCTGTCAGGGGACTAGAGGTGTTGTCCTTGACAGTGAAAACCATTCCAAGGCAAAGGCAATGTCCTTGTGCTGAGAAGCTCCAGCAGGAATGGCTGACTTGCCGTGTCCTCTAACGATGCTGCCTTGATTAGTGGATTTAAGCAGCATCCGGGCTCTGAGGCACCACGGACAGGTTGTTAGTTGCTGACAAGCGAATGCTGAGTCCTGCGCTCTATATATTTACTGTACCATATAAATAATAAACACTAATAACTCACTTCATCCCTCACAATTTCCCCATCCATTTCCCAGACGTTTCTGGAATTTTCATCACATGCTGGATCATGTCACTGACTTTTATTGCTGGCTGCTCATTCAGGGTAAGAAATCATTGTTGCCTCATAAATAGCTAGCATCATTTTTTTTCTCTCATTGAAAAGTTAATTCAATTCAACCTAAATTTCCAACAACCTAGGGAGTATTTAAATAAAACATCCTCCATCCATTTGATGAAATTACGTAACCATTAAGAATCATGATTTTGAAAACTATTCAACAATACAGGGGAAAAAAAACCACTCACATCGTGGTGTTAGGTGAAAAAAGCAATGCAGAAAACCACCTATCCAGAGGGATCCGGGTTTGCCTGTGCATTTCCATGTAGATGTATGCACGCACATTAAAGGAGGTGGCAAGAAAATGCTTGAAATGTTATTTCTGAGTAGGATGGTTGTGGGTGGTTTTTATTTTCTGCATTTTTCAAATTTTCCACAGTGTACTTTTGGCATTTGAAAAAAATGGATTATTTCTTGATTTTCAAAGTTTTCTTTTAAGTGACACTTTGATTCATTTATTTTAAATGTTATTTCTTTGTTTAAAACATTTCAAGTTGTTCGATACATGAAACAATATAAGCCCCAGCACGAATGTCAGCCTGACAGTGGCCAAAGGCAGTGAGATCAGAGAGAGATGTTTGTGGCTTCTGTGAAACCAGCACGAAGAGGCTGACTCTTGTTTGGAGGCCGCTTCTTCAGCCTCTTTGTTTCATTTTGTTTTGTTTCCCTCTAAGTACGGAACGTTCCAGCCACATACATTCACAGCCTCGCACAGATAGCCACAGGAACGTGTATTTTCTGTTTTCAGATTTACATCCACCTATGAAATTACCCTATGAAAGCCCCATCGCTCACAGAAACTATGGCTGGGGAGGAGGGCACGATTTTAGTTAGCTAATTTTTAACAAATCTCAAACGTTGCCCACATCTCCTGAAGAAGGGATAATCAAGTCAAGCCCCATTGACTAGGAGAATAGTGAACTGTGGAAAATGAGTTCTCAGCACTCCACAGGGCCACAGCTCCATTTAAAGAACTCGGTCATTATTCAGATGCTCAGCTTTCTGACGGGGCTGTTGGCCTGCCCCCAGGGCTGCCCCAGCTTCTGGGGATCGGGGTGAGCCTTGCAGCCTCCTGGGCTAGCCTCATGCATGTCTGTGTTGGCACCTGGCATAGGCCACCCCCAGACCCCACCCCAGTGGATCCCCGTAGCAGCACCAAAAGGGATCTGAGCGGTTAACTACTGTCTTCATTTTACAGATGGGGAAACTGAGGTGCTGATGGATGGTGTTGCATGCCAGGGTCATAGAGCTAAGCAAGGATCGCTGTACCCAGGTGCTCTCACTCCACGACCATTGCCATTTCTAGTGTCTAAAACATCTCACCTTTCAAAACTTCCCTCCACTGGTCCATCCTTAGAAGACACCATCTGACCGGCTAGTATGTCAAGATGGATGTTTAAAAACAGACTGCAAACAAACAAAAGCAACAATAGCAACAACAACAAAAAAGACAGATTGCCAAAAACTTCATTAAATATAATATGAAAACAGACTGCAGATTCTGAATTTTAGACAACTTGCTAGGGGTGTCAGCCAATTTCTTGTGCAATCAAGGGTGGACAAAGTTAAGTGGTACAATAAAAAGGAGCAACAAAAATGAACAAATGCTAATTTTTTAAATTGAGAATTTACTATGTACTCTGCACTGTTCTGAGCACTTTATGTTTTGAAGCATTTCATTCTTACAACAATCCTGTGAAGTAGGTACCACTATTATGCCCATTTTATAGATGAAGAAACTGAATAACAAGGTCACATAGCTGGTCCTGAGAAGACAGTAAAGCAATTTTGAGCTGTCTAAATGTGAGACAAACATAAAGGCAGACAGAGATGAGTTTAAATCTCAGCTGAGCCACTTCCTAGCTGTGTGACCTGAGGTAATATACTTAACCTCTCTGAGCTTAAAATCACTCATTTATTATGCAGGGATTGTAAACTCTGACTTAAGTGCTTGCTATAAGGGTTTAGTAAGATAATGCAGGTAAAAACTCTACTATCACACCAAGCACTCAGCAGACCTTCAATAAGTTGTAGCTGTTTCTGTCTCTTCATCCTTCTCCCCTCCCTCCTCACCTCTCATTTTTCTTTGCAGATTCTTCCAGGGGTTCTGAAAAGAGGGGCAGTTTCATTCATATGATCAACAAACATCTAAGTGCCAAGCACTATTCTGGATGCTGGGGATAGAGTGAACACAAGACCATCATGGGTCCTATAATCCTGCATGGCAGCCACCCGCAGAAATGCCACAGGGGCTGGCCCCTTTGGATGGGGCATGTCCCCTTCACTCTTACTTTACCCTTCCACCTCCAGCCGGCATTTGTGTTTACGGCCCTGGTCTAAGGGAACC
Organism: Lemur catta; assembly: GCF_020740605.2. Taxonomy (NCBI): domain Eukaryota; kingdom Metazoa; phylum Chordata; class Mammalia; order Primates; family Lemuridae; genus Lemur; species Lemur catta. Next base: position 82,483,419 of record NC_059134.1, read on the forward strand.
TTACTCAAGAATTTGGTTACTCCTAGTTGGGCCTGATTCCAGGAGGAGCTCTTACTGCAAAGCTCAAATCTATCAGAACTTTCATTCATCCTTCACTGGGATGCCCAGGAAAGGCTAGAGCCTCAACGAACAAACCCAAAACTGTTCCAAAAGACTAATAAATGAAGTGGTTTTCATTAGCTATTTCTTAATTCATTCATAAGTCATCTGACATATTTTTTTTAACTGTAGTAGATTCCAGGCAAGTGTAGAGTTCTAGAGATGTATGTCAATGGATAAAACTCTGTCCCTGGCCTCAAGAAGTTGACAGTTCAGCAGGCATATTCATAAAGAAATCACTGAAACAGACTGTAAAATCTGTGAGTCTGGGTGTAGATGAGGAATCATTGGAGATGAGCTTGAAGAAATAGACAGGGTTCAGGTCATACAAGGTCTTGTTGACCCTTCTAAGGAGCACAGATTTCTCCTGAAGCAAAGGGAAACCAGTGAGGAGTTTCAATAGGAAATAACTCCCCCTACTCCAAATCCATGTTCTTTCCATAGCTAGTAAATTATTTTTTGAAAGTACTAGAAGGGTAGCAAACAGGATTCATCTGATGAGCCAACTCTGATCAGAAGGTGGTAGCTAGGCCAGGCGCAGAGGTTCATGCCTGTAATCCCAGCACTTTGGAAGGCAGAGGCAGGAGGATCACTTGAGGCCAGGAGTTGGAGACCAGCCTGGGCAACATAGCAAGACCTTGTCTCTACAAAAAATTAAAAAATCAGCTGGGCTTGGTGGCATGTACCTGTAGTCCTATCTACTTGGGAGGCTAAGGTGGGAAGATCGCTTGAGCCCAGGAGTTTGAGGCTGCAGTGAGCTATGATTGTGCCACTGCACTGCAGCCTGGGTGACAGAGCAAGACCTTGTCTCTTAAAAAGAAAAAGGTAGTAGCTGTCTACATTGAGAAGGATTCTGGGGCCAAGTCTAGGCTTAGTAAAGCGACAGTTGATTCACAATGTCTTGCATACACAAAGAAAGGAAAATGGTGGCCTCCCTAATAGGTGAACTATCATCTTTTTCAAATGAGGAAATATTTACACAAGGTCACAGAGCTAGTTGGTATGAGAGTCAGACCTAGAACCCAGGTCTCCCGGGTTTTGGCAGAGAACCCATTCTCTGCCCCACAAACACCACCTTTGCTCAGTCCTCTTTTGTGCCTGCAGAGCAGGAAGTCTGGTTCCTATGACAACCAGCTTCCAGGCCTCATAGGGAGGACCTTTCATCCAGAAAGTGCTAAAGTAATAGGGGGAGTGCTTCTGTCAATGAATTAATTTGTTATTAGCTCTCATGATTCCATGAGTTGACTGGACTCAGCTGGGTGGTTCTTCTGCTATTCTGGCTTGGGGATCTCTCATGTGCTTGCAAACAAATAGCAACTGGTGCTAGAGTTCTCTGGAGGCTTGTGAAATGTGAAAATGGCTTTTTCCCCAATACCTGGCACTCTGATCCTCCTCTATGTGGTTTCTCTCCCCATGAGGAGTCTCACCCTCCAAAGCCTCTCCAGGGGGACTCTCTCCAGTGGGGCAGCTGGACTTCTTACATGGTAGATGGCTTCTAAGAGCACTCAAGTGGAATCTGCTAGGCCTTTTAAAAGCCTGAAACTAGCATAGTATGATTTCTGCCACATCCTATTACGTAAGATGGGACAGGTACAGTCCAGATTCCTGGGAGGGTGGGAAGGGACCTCATGAGGGTATGAACACCAGGAGTAGTTCATGGGGCCCAGCTTGGGAGACAAGCGACTACTGGAGTGACAGCAGTGGAAACCCAGCTGGAGTATCAGTTGTTCCACTGGTAAGCAGGCCACCCAGGCTGAGGCCTTGCACAGCGCTGCTTTCCATCTCTGGACAGTGATCCAGAGGGGACAGGGCGCAGGCCCTGGCACGAGTGCTTCCTTTCCTCCGCCGTTTTCCTGCTCTCCTCCCAGACTTCTCTGGACAGTTCTTCTTCAGCTCTATTTCCCTCATGGTGAAGTTTGAAAGATAGAAACTCTAACTGGCAGTCAGACAGTGATTGGCATTGAACCCAACTCTTCATTATGCTGAAAATCATTGTGCCAATCTAAGGGAAACTGTGTGGGATTGTTTGTAATTGATGGCAAATCTTTTTGCCAAGAGTGGCGGGCCCTTCCATCAACAACACAAGGTGTGCTCGCTCCTGGCCCCCTTCCCAGCCCTGGAACTCACAAGGCCACTACTTCTTTTTCCCCATAAGAAATATCCCAATTGACAATGGAAAAAACTTGGTAGTGAATAGTGTTGGGAAGAGATTAAACTATTTATACTAACAAATTCTTCAAAACCAACTCTCTTGATCTGCCAGGATAGGGATAGTTGAGAAACCAAAACAAAAGCCAAAAACCAAAGCAGTGAAAAGAAATGATGTCAGGTCATTTAAGAAACTATTTTGCTCTGTTTATAGTTTTGAATCTGAGCTCTGATCGAGCTCTTTCTAGCATAAGGAATACTTACATCTCCCGTGTCCATCCTATGTTTGGAATATTCACTGGTGTCATAGTCCTAGAAGAGTGCTGGGAATGATTTTGATAAAGAGAAAGGTGCTTGAATTCTGAGAGGATGAGAATCCTCTGCTTTTAAGGAATATTTTTCAAATTTGACCAGGCCAACGAGAGAAACACACTGCCCTCTGTTGGAGAGAGTTAGCAAAATCAGCCAGGAGCTGGGGAAAGCTCTGTGACTTCAGCCTTCCCGAGAAGGTCCCCTTTGGGATCTTTTAACGGTGGGAACAGGTCTCTCATTTAAATGTGGTGCAAGAAAAACAGAAAAAAATATTAGACACACCCACATAGATAAGAGTTTCATTTTTACAATGTATCCATTTGTGTGTTTTCGGTTTTAACAAAGAAAAATGTCAAAAATCTAAAATGCAGAAATACGTCTTAATAAATATTTTAAGGTGGACAACTGGGAATAGAACTAGTTTATTTCTAAGTTTATCCAACACAGAAATGACTCATCTGACCTCACTAAGATGCTGTATCCTGCGATGATCATATTACTTCGAAGGAGTTTTAATCAGTCAAATTACCACTGTCTCCTTCAGGAATAGAATAACTGATTAAGCTTAAATGATGTCATCCCCCACAAACATCCATGATTAGTGTTGTTTTCTGTTCACCTATGGAACATAAAGAAAAGCAAACCCAGGCTTTGGCTCTCCCAGGGGAATGGTCACATCAGCAAGAATTCACAAGGACGTTGACTCGAGGGAAGAGAAGAGGCTATTTTTGTTCGTTCACAGGCAGGCAGAACTGCTCCAAGCAAAAAAGATTCAGCTATGTTCTACTTTTGCTTCCTTTCAAAACTAGAGCACCATTTCCCAAAACACCTGTTACGATCTGGGACTTCCTTTAAAAATATTTTGAGAGGAGTGGAAATAGAAAAAGGGGGAAGTGTGAGGGGAAGGATTATAGAACAGAAAATTTCAGTGTGTGTGAAGGGTCTTGACGTTTCATACAACAATCGGGAAATAAGGGGGGAAAAAGGCATTTATCGCTTTAAGTCAGTAACTCCACTTCTATTCACAGAAATACTTGTAGAAACGCCCATATATAGCTATAAGGAAGTCCAGTGAAGCATTGCTTGTAATGACAGCAAATTAGAAATGACCAAAATATCCTGCATAAAGAACGCTGGAATAAACAATGTCACACAATGGAACACCACGCAGCCATTTAAAACAAGGAAGTTCTCTAGGGGCTCACATGGAAAGCTCACTACAGTAGGTTAGGTTCTTAAGGGACCCAACACAGGTTGCTGAACAGAAGTGCTACTTCTTTTCCATTTCTGTACATAAAATTATATTGTTATTGTAGCTGGTTGCTTAAAAATAAACCTGAAAGAATATACACCAATCCATTAGCAGTAGAAATCTCTGGGAGTTGGGATTAGGAAAGGCTGTTACATGTTAAATCTAATCAATCCATATTGTTTGGCATTTTTACTATTCGCATAGATTACTTTTGTTACCAGAAAATACAGTAGGCATTTGTTTAACTGGATAATTACGATTTTCTCTCAGCAGAAGTACCATAGGAAGCTGCCCATTCACATGTAGGAAGCACTTTGTATTATCACGCTAATGATAGAATTAAATTGCTCAAGCAAATCACAAAAAGAAAAATCAGATGAAATATATAACATAAATGCTTATTGTCTGGCATATAATAAATGTTCAAAAAATGTTTGCTGAATGATAGAATAAATAAATGAATGGATGTGGAACTATTTTCCAATGTGCTTGTTTTATTTGCCACCTGTTTGTAAAAACATTATCTGTAAGTCAATACGTTCGTTTTGAATAATATTGCCAACAGATTTTCCTGATTACAGAACTCATTTTTTCCCCCTCATATATCATCAGAAACTAAAATGCTAGGGCACTGGGTGGGGATGAAAGTGGTGAGGGGACATAAAAATCGAGGTTTTAACATGAGGGAAAAGGGATTTTCACAAACCACCAAAGTGCTACTTGTCTTGGAAGAAGTGCACCCTGGATTTTTTCCAGCTGAATTCTGCAACAAAACCCAAGGAAAATGAACATTAATCTTTTATGAACTAAGCCCCCAAACGAACAGGCTTCGAGCTCAACCCTAATTAGGTTGCATCTCAATACAGAGAATCCTTAACAAATAAGGACACATACAATGCGGGCGGGCTCTCTGCTGGGACTGACTCAGGAACGAAGGGGCTGCCCGGGCCACACTCAGCTGCTCTTGTACATTAGGGGCCTCTGACTTTACCTGGAAATACACGGTCATCTTGGATGGAGAGCAAATGAAGTTTTCTCTAACTGAAATTCTTGGCTACCTTGCTACCTCCACAGCCATCTGGGGGTCTGTGGATAAATGAGAAGAGAAAGGGCAAGCAGCAGTGCTCTTACAGCCAGTTTCAGCAAGTCAAGCTTTCTTTTCTTTTGTGTCCTGAGAAGCAGCCAACACAGGCTGTGCTCAGAAACAAGATAATCCATATAGGCATTATATACCTGATGTGGGGGGGAGTGTAGCGTTGTAGCATCTGAGAGACCTGGGTTCGAATCCCAGCTCAGCCATTTTCTAACCCTGGGGCTTACAACAAGTTACCTACCCTCTCTGAGCCATCCCTTCCCCATCTGTAAAATGGGATAAAGGCACAGCCTGGTTGGGAGGATTAAATGAAATAAACCAAGTAGCTGTCTGATTGCTCGTTGCTAATAGAGACTTTATTTCTCTAACCTCAGCCACCCCAACCCCGTACTTTCAACTTCTGCACCTCTCCTTCAATCCTAAGGAGGACCTTGTAGGATAAGTGTGGTGATCCTCATTTTACAGTCAAGGAACTTGGAACTTGGAGAGGTGAGGTCATTTGTCTAAGGTGACACTGCAAGGGAGCAACAAAACTAGGATTTTACCCAACCCAAATCTTGTGCTAATCACAGGACTGTGGGCCAACAGGGCTGATGTCAGAGGCAGAGAACTGCTAGTGTTTGACATCTCAGAATCATGGAGTTCTGGACCCCAGGACCCATAGGCACATTCCAGGGTCACCAGAGGCCTGTGTAGAGAGGACTGAGGATGGGTTCTGACTGTGCTGTTTTGGTGGGGGCGGGGGCCCCTTCCCTTCCCAGGGTACTAAAGGACTGTGTACTAAAGGACTGCTCCAGGAGGGCCGCTGGGTAACACACGGCCCTGACATAAACCCGCATTGTGTTGTCTTGTCTGCAGTGGTTCTGTCTTCATTCAGAGCATTTCCCGATTTTCTTTCCTACGTTCACACATCCTCGATCCCATGACACAGTCGTGCCCATATCCTCCCCAAGCTTCCTCGTGAGCTGCCCCTCACCCCACCCCACCCTGAGCTTCACTGCAGTGGACACTGACATCCTCCCAGATTCTTGGATGCCATTTATTTGGCTTCTAATAAATCCCTTCCCCCACACCTTGCTGTCCCACACCAGCCCCCATCTCCCTTCCGGCCCAAGAATGCCTCATCCTATTACTGTAATTAACTGGTGCCGTGCTGGAAAGCTGAGCCAGAGTCAGAACTCTTGGGTGAAGAAGGTTTGCCAAGGGTTACAGTGCATGAGAATTGGAGTGGATAGAACTTGGCACTTGAAACCTCTTCCCTCCACACAGAACTTTTTTCTAGAAACTCATTAACTCTGAGCAGTGCAGTCACATTTCCAGAAGAAATTCGTGTCTGGGAATCCATCTGGATCCTACAATCCTGCAATTTCCAATTGCCAGTCCTAGAATCTTCCCTCCTCCTCTTCTTATTGTTAAAACATGTTTCATTATAGAAGCCTATGATTATTTATTGTAATGATATTTACAAGCCAACATTTACTGTGTGTCTACTAGGTACACAACCCTGTGCTAAATATTTCACACGTGACATCTCATCGAACCCTTACCAACAACTCTGAGAGTGCGGTGTGGTTATCCCTGTCCTACGGATGTGGACAGTAAGCTTAGAACATGAAGCATCCTGGGTATTCCTCATACACATCAATGTCTGAGCACCTCTGGCCTGACCACTGTGGGAATCTAGAAGGGGAGAGGTGACGTCCAACCAGGAGAATCAAGGTGAGAAGATGAGAACTGAACTGGGTCTTGGAGGATGGGCTAGGGGAGGACAGGTCCCCAAAATGGTTGTTGAACTGAATTTTGCTGAACTGCTAGCTTGGCTGTAGCAAATGGATCTCATATGGTCACATACAATCTAGAAGCAGGTGCACACAGGGGAAGGGAGGGACAAGAGCCCCTGCTATACGGGCTTGCCAGCCACTCATCTCATTTTCTGAACAACCTGGTGAAGTAGCTTCCATGGTGCCCATTTTACAGACAAGAAGACAGAGTCTCAGAGAGGCAACTTGTTTAATAGGGTCGAAAGCCTACAGCATGGTGGAATCTGTATTCACACTCAGCTCTGCCTGGCTCCTGAGGCCCTGATCCACCCTCCAGGCTGTGCTGAGGAAGGAGAGTGCGTCTCCCACTTCCGGGATCCACACACCCTTTTCTGGACCAACACCGGGTCTGACACAGACCAGTCTTGATAGGTCCCACACCTCTCCTCTAAGAAGCTACTGTTTTCTACCCTCTTGGCATTTTCCACGTGAGAGGCAGCAATGTCAAGTTCCTGGGTGCCCGGAAAGGGAGACGGCTACGCGATGCCTTTGGGCAGGCGAGGAGGCACCCAGGTAGGGGACGCAGCTGAGACCAGCCAGCAAGGCTGTGTTGCTCCAAGCACAGGCCCAGATGGGGCCTCCAATGAGGTCACCCCCATCCTCTCTGGCTGCCAATTCAACATCTGCGCCCGACATATTGGCCTGCGAATATTTCAGATCCACACTCCCAAATCCAGATGTGTGTGTGTCGTGAACTCTATATACTCTGCTAGAAATTACTGGAGTCTGAAAAAAGGAAATTAAGGATTCACTCAGGCACACACGAACCAGTGACCTGAAATATTCTGTGCACGTCCAAGGTTTGGGGTGCTCACACTTCAGGGACTCTGAATACCAGCTTCCACTCATCTCCTGGGCCACCTTGCTCTCATCAGAGGTCACATGTAAAGGGACTGCTGTTTGCTTTCGGTTTAGTGCCTTGTGGAAGGTTTATGAACGTGGAAGTCCCCTTTGCACAGTAGACACACGCTGCTTTGTTTTTACGTATTAGCAGATAGGCTGGAACTTCAGTGTGGTTTTCAAGTGCGGCTTTTCCAACAATGGAGAAACCGCTGACCGAGTCAGCCAAGGAGCACTGCAGCTCAGCACAGGCTGCACACAGGGGCCACCTGGGAGCCTCGAAATCGCCTGTGATTCAGCCCCCATATGAACATCTGCTTGTAGGGCCCCGGCATCAGTTGTGGGTTTTGTTTTGTTTTTTTTTCTTTTCAAATTTCTCCAGTCGATTCTAATCCACACCTAGAGGTGACAATCTCTCCTATGGAATATACCCTCCTAAACTGTTATAAAGCAAGGTGGCGAGTGGGGGAGTGGGAAGGTGTAGGGGTTAAAACCATCAGCTTTGCTTCAAACAGTTCTAAGTCAACTCTCAACTCTTTCTCTGTCTAATGTGCAAATCCGGAAGAGGCATTTAATCTCGAAGAGCCTCCTCTGTCGATGGGGGTAATGATACCTGATCGGGCTGTAAGACAGCTGAAATAACAATATGTTGGTAAAGTGCTTTGCACAGTACCTAGCACAGAGTGGCATTCAGAAAATGGCAACCATTATAATTATGTTTCAACACATACAGAGAGAAAGAAAAAAGACTGGAATGATGTGTATCAAAATATAAACACTAGTGAGGGCAATTGCAGATGTATTTTTTCTTCTTTTCCTCTTTTTAAATTTATCATATGCTTGGTAATGACTTTTTTCCTTCTAATAAAGATAATGTAAATTATTCTTTATGGAAACGATAATGGATAATGATAAAATATGAAGGACAAAATCAGGGTACAAAATAGTATTTGTAATATAAATGTAACTTTTTTTTTAATAGAAAAATAAGGCAGCAAAAAGCCTGGAAGGAAATCTAACACAATGTTAAACCCAGAGTCTCCACACAGCCCTTCCTACCGTTCCTTCCTTTCTTTCTTCCATGTTCTCCAGTTCATTTTGGAACGAGAAGACATTCGCGTTGGGTGCAGCCTCCCCGGACCCTCTGAAGGTCTATCTAGGCTGCTGCTGCTGTCCCTGGGGCTCCTGATGCACCAAGGGACCCTGCACAGACCGGGCAGAGCACCCGGAGGCGGGCGTAGGCCCTGTGTAGCCGCTGTGTCTGTGCTGGCATCTCCAGCACAGTCCTTGGGCAGCACCCAGCCCTGTGGTTCCCTCCAAGGCCCTTACAGTGGCTCAAGAGACGACACTTTGCTCTGTGCTAGCGTGGGTGGCGACAGCAGCCCTCAGACACAAAGACACACAACCAGTGGGCCAAAGATCCCTTTGCAGCCGTGGGGAGGCCACTGCCACCGTGGTGGGTCTGTCCTCAGCCCAGCTGCTCCGTAAGTACACACAGGATGGGTGGACTCCTTGGGTGGCCGTGGGTGGGATCTTCAGCGATACAGATTCATAAAACAGCTAAGAAGCTCTGAGGAGCTAGAAATTCCTTCTTCATTTATTCACTACTCACTGTCTCAATCAACAAATATTTATGTCTGTGCCAGGCGCTTACAGGAAAGGAAGTATGTATAGTTCCTGCTATAGCACGGAGTTCCTACCACGTAGCTGGTGGGAACATAGATAAATAAGACAACTAAGACACAGTCCTTGCTCCTAAGCAGCTCATGGAGGGAGGGGCGTGTCCACCAGCAATGACGATACAGTGTGAGATGTGCTGTGATGGGGAAACTCAGGGTGCTGTGCGCCAAAGGGGCACAGAATTGGGGAGGGGAAACTCTGATGCCTGAGCCAGTTCTTGCAGAATAAGCAGGAATTACCAGAAAAAGGTGAGAAGAAGGACATTTCAGCAGAAGGAACCGCCAGAGTGACTGCTCAGAGTTACCAGGCATCTTCCGGAAACTGCAGGGAGACCAGCAAGGTGCACTTGAAATGTTCACAAGGAAGAGAGAAGAGGAAGAGGAGGGTTGGTAGCGTTGGGAATACCCTGAACTTTCCCCTAGAATTTCCCAAACTTGGTCATATCTGTACTTCCTTTGTGGCTTTTGCCACATCTATGTCCCATCTCTGTTATTTTTTTTAAAATCTTTTTTGTAATGACTCACTTTTGAAACAAGAACCACATGTACTCACTGGTATTAACTGATCAACACTTAAGTGCACATATATTAGTAACGTTCATCAGGTGTCGGGCAGATGGGGATGGGTATATTCGCACCTAATGGGTGCAGTGCACACCATCTGGGGGATGGACACACTTGAAGCTCTGACTCGGGTGAGGCAAAGGCAATATATGTAACCTAAGCATTTGTACCCCCATAATACGCTGAAATAAAAATAAAACTTAAATTAAAATAAATAAATAAATCTAACCAAAAAAAAAAAAGCTCCACTTAAATGTACTGTCAAAGGAAATCTCGCATTGTTACCATAGACAAAAAATCAGTAACACTTGCTTGCCATAAATGGGAGCTAATTACAAAGACATAGAGGCCTAAACTATTAAATTCTACCCCGATTCTGGTGGGCTGAGTCTGGCGCCTGCATTCTTTGTTTAAAAAGGAGGTGACTGCCTGTTAGAAGGTATTAAAGACAAATGGTGATTTTCTTCTGGATAATCAGAAGGCTTAAAGGAGCATTAGGAAGGAAATAAGTTTCTTACCATATGATTCAGGTTCCATAAGGTCCAGACACTGGGTAGCACCTAGAACATTCTGTCCCCACGGGAAGTGTATGTTCTACGTGCTGGAAAACAACCTCAGAGAAGGGCCCTCCACAGGAGGATGGTAGCATTTCTGGAGACAGACAGGAAAGCCCGAGAAAGAGCAAAGAGTAGCCCAAATCAGTCACCACAAAATCACCCTGAAATTTCCACACACTTTAAGCGACGTCTTGAGGCAGTAACTGGTGCAAGTCACAGATGGCGGCACCTAGAGGCTGTCTCTGCGTGGTCCATGGCACAAGGAGGAAGCTGTAATCCCACAAGCTCCTACAAACACTTCCTGCTGGCAGTGCTCCCCACTCCCTAATTGGCTGTGCTGGATATTATTCCTGATGCCCCCAAAGTGAGCTTTTATCTTATCACGACTTGGTAAATATTATGATAAGTTGTGATTTTTATTACCACAGAAGTACACATGTTAACTTTTTTATTTATGAGGGAGCGAGGGCCAGAAAATCTCAGTGGCGGGAGCTCGAAAGCAATTACATCCTTGTTGTTTGGAGGTTTGGCCAGATGTCAAGAGAGTTTATAGCCAAACCACTACTTTGGTGGTGTTTTGTCCCCCAAAGTAATCCAAAAATTAATGTACCAGAAGGAGATAATATGTTTATGTAGTATATTGTGAGAGCTGAGATTTGCTCTTAGAAGAATACCACAGAAATTCCTTTATCAATGAGGGAAAAAAGAATGCATTTAGAAAGTATTTTTTGACTTGGATTAATATGTCTTTTTTTGGTTAATGATACTTTCAAAATGGTAGAACACTCAGAAAAAATTGGGAAAATACTATTATATGCACGTGTGTGTGTGTGTAGATAGGTAGAGAGCTAGATATACAAAAAATAAATTAACCTGCTGGCATCAATAAGAATAAACTGTTCTAATACTCCATTCGAGAAAAGTGAAGTCAGAATTTGTCTCTCCTGATCCCATATGACAGTGGCCTTCTGTTATGTAGTTGCATGAAACCTCTGGGAGAAAGAAAAACGTCTTGCCTGATGAAGTCCACTTTGATGCAGCTGCTGGACTAAGCCCAGTGGAGAAAAATTGACTGGGTATTTCTGGAAATGATCAGGTTGCAGTCATTTCCAGAACCCATGGGAACTGTGGGAACTCCAATACGTTAGGTAGGCTCTTCCTTGTACCCAAGGTGGCCTCTTGAACAGCAAAGCCCAAAGGCTGGTGAGATTTTAGATAAACACAAGCAGCTTGGTTTGCTTTTCTCACATGGGTAACTTATGTGGTAACTTGTCCACAATCTGTCAGACACATTTGCTATGTTGGGCTCAAAGACCTCTTTGCATTTTTAAGTCTGACAATCTACTTAAAAACAAGGGCAGCAGATAAGTGTACAAAGTCATAGGCACCAGATGTTCTTTTTTTGAAATTTTTTAATAATGAAAGGTTGGAAACAGCCAAAATCTGAGAGATTGACTAAATATTCTACTGCTGTTAAGAAAATAGGTCTTTATGCATTAACACTGAAAGATACTCAACAAGTGGAAAAGAAGAACTTCACAGAATAGTCTCTCTGTCTCTCTCTCTCCCTCTCCTTCTAATATAATCTATCTAATATAGAATATGTTACATTTATATTAAAATATGCAAAGTATCATATGTTCACATATTCTTAAAAGTTCTGGAAGAATGGTGTGATATGAGCTAATCTTGAGGTTGGGGGAATTTGGATGATGGAGAGATTTTTACATTCTTTATATTGTTTGATTTTTTAAATAAAATACTATGCATTTTCAAAGAAATTTAAGTTAGTTGAATTTCTTTTAAAAAGAATAAAATGAAAAGAAATTTTTCATATGCTGTCTTCCATTCCATCAACTGAGGAACCATTAAGAAGACTGAAAAAAAATAAAACCCAGTAAGAACATATCAGACCAAGAACTCTTCTGCTCTAGAATTAGCTCTCATTTTCAGGTTAAACGCTGCTTTGTTGAACATAAAACTTTTTGGTCTTTGGTTACTCAACCATCTCATGAATCTACAGGAGAAACTTAACTCAAAAACACTTCCTAATTTTTAGTCACCATGGAAGGCAGCAGAAAGACTACCAACTCAGTCTCTGGCTTGATGGAGTCCACCAAGCAAGTGATCCAAGCAAGCCCAGGTGTTCACCTAAAAGCCCACTTTTGGGGTCATTTAGTAGCCTCTGGAATGCCCTGGACATTTTGGTAACAGCTGCCATTTAGTAAGCACCTACTATGTCCTAAATACTGTGCTAAGATGTGTGTATCACCTTTCATCTTCACAAAACTTTTGGAGGTAGAGATTGTTATTCCCATTATACAGATGAAGAAACTGAGGCCCAGGGTGCTTAAGTATCTTGCCTAAAGTTGTAGACTTGCAAATGATAAAGCCTCTACCTTGACCTTTGCCTGTCTGCTTCCATTTTCTAATTTCTAGGCTATTTGATGCAGGGTTTTAAGTTCTATCCACTTAACTGCTGTGGAAAGCTAATGTCTCTCTGAAAATCTTCAATGCACCCCAAGATTCACCTGCAGTATCTGGCCCAACACTAAATTTTTCCCCTTGGTTTGTACAAATTACTGTAGCAATCAAGATGCATGCATTCCATTGTTCTCTGACATTTAGATATTACAAGCCTTGGACAGTTTTTAACCAAGGCAGCAAAATCCTTTCACAAATGAGTTCACTTCAAGGGGAAAAAAATCTGTTGGCAAGGAATAAACTATAACTTGTCAAAGGCATGCATATTATTTTCTGCTAAATTCATGTTTTCCCTTGTCAACCAATATATGAGCATAAAGACTTCTGTAATATTCATTTTGATGATTCACTGGCAATATCATTATGATATAATATTCTCTTAGCAATAAGGAATAATTTGCAGATCTTGGGGATGAGGCTTTTAATGATGGTGCTTATAGGATGTTGACTCATGCAAAATTTTTTCTGAGTTAAATTCTTGGATCCTTTTAATAAAGTAAAATCAAAATACCATGTGGTAAGCACTTTGGAGCTCTCTTGAACATCCACCGCTCCCCTCCACACTGTGGGAGTTGATTCTAGCTCTAGGGGTGGGCTCTGAGCAGTCCAAGCCAACCACCAAGGGAACCCTTCCCCTTCCGGTTTAGAAATTAGGAACTCAGGTCTATCCTAATCAGAACATGGCATTCCCCTAGCCACCAAAATTGGTTCTAGAATAAACATGCGATCTCATTTGAGCCAAAAAGATATTTAGAGAAGATGATGGGGGCTTCTTGGAAAAGTTATTTTGCCCTTAAGGGAGAACCACAGGAAGAGCCAATCTCTGTCTCCGGACATTGTCGTGGCTAGGATGCAGGGTTTGGAATGACTGTAGTCACCTCAGTATCACCCAGAGGATGACACTGATGTGCAGAAGAGGACTGAGACTACTACCAGTCTAACTCGACCTGGAGCTTGCTCTGCTGTTGCATGTTGTTACGTGTGCCAACACGGTTTCTTGTTATGTAAGCCATTTTGAGTTTCTGTCGTTGTAGCCGAAGCATCACAACCAATGCTAGCCACAACCATTCCCTTGACATAATTCCCACTTTACCACGATACTGTCACAAAGGCTTCAACAATTTTATCTTCTCTTTAGAGATAAGACTATATCATCAACCATTCAACTCCATAGCCAGGAAACTAAGACCCAAATCAAAAAGGGCAGATGACTTAAACCTACCCTGAAATGTGATCCTTTTTGGGTTTCAGCTTTCTTGACTTCTTCATGAGGACATCTAACCCACAGCCACCAGATATATCCAAATAGGGTTTCTAAAGTGCTGGTAGCCCACTCGGAAGAATACATGCATTGATTTCTGTTGATCCGGATGAACCTAAGTGGAGGCCCAAAATCATGCCACCTCTTACCCTGGGCTTATTGATGGAAAAGAATTCTAATTCTGAAACCTTGTTTCAGGGGGCAAGCATAAGACAATTTTATTGTTGCAGGGCTTGATAGAGTAATCATCATTGAAGGTATTCTCCTGTCTTTTATTTAGTAATTTACGTGTACTCGGGGAGAGTCCACGTCACAGGTCTTCTACAGCTTGATGTAAACATGTGACTAAATTCTTACCAACGAGATGTGGGGAGAAGTGATAGGTGCAATTTTCAGATCATTGCTTTAAAAGGGAGTGCCAAAATCTTAATAACTATTCAATCTGGATGATACATATATGGAGGTTAATTCTATTTTGTACGTTTTAAATTTTTCAGAATTATTTTTTTAAAGAAAATTACCTGTCTTCTACTTCTTCATTCCCCTTCCTGCTGGCTAGACGGGGGTGTGGTGCTGAGCTAGCTTTGGCCACATGGCCCAGGGAGGGACTGCAGGGGAAGGTGACAGCAACGAGAAAGGAGAGACCTGGGTGCTTGGAACATCTTGAAGGCAGAGCTACCTCCTTGGACCGCCAATTGGAATTCCGCAGGACAGACACAAAATTTTCTATTTTTCAAAGACACAGTTATTTAGGATTCTATTAAGGCTAAAAGATGAAGACCCTAACTAATCATCACATTTCTCCAAGCCTCACAAGTCTAGGAGTACAAAAAGAATTTTGTTATGAATAATGCCCTAGTGACTCTTGCCCTCACCTGCTGCCATAGGACTGTGGCCAAAAATATCCCCAAGATTCCCCAGAAGTGTCACCCGTGTGTACAAATGAGATGGACCAGCTCTCCTGTTGGTAACCACATGGGACCCATCTATCTGCCATTTCTTCCTGGCCCCCTGCTCTCAACTTCTTCCACTGGGTACTGCTCTCCCACCCCATAGACATTCTAGCCCAGAGGAGGCACAGACCAGAATTACAGGCTTTTGTTGCAAAATAGGAGAGAAAGCCTCCTTCCCTCTTACGTGTTAAATTCTACTAGAGGTCCCAGCAACAGGGCTGCTTGAACCCTAACGCATACCAGCGTGCTGACTTCTAGCCCTGCTCTTCTGGGTTTGAAGGCTTGTATTTGATGGGGCACACAAGGCAAAACCAGTTGCTGTGCTCTATTTTGCATTTTCCCTCTAATGACCAAGGCTCTGCCACTGGCTTAAGCTTGCCTGTCTCATTCCTCCTTCCCTACGATGCATTCGCTCCCAGGAAGCCCCTCATTTCTTTTGGGAAGAACTCTCTAGAGAGCCCAGCCCATCAGTTCACCAGGAATACCAAAAATTGCTGCTACAAAAGCAATGAGAAACATCAAAAATAGAGTGTCCTCATAGTAGAAGGAAGAATGAACAGGAGGGTTTATATGTTTGCAAAGGACGTTCCCTGGAATACCAGTCCCAGGTGATGTTCCAAGAAAAAAAGTGCTGGGGTCAAATTAGTTTGGAAAAGGAAGATACTATAGCTCCTCTGCTCCTGTCCCCACTAGCCCTTCACAGCATCAATTAGCACATTAAAGGCTCTGAGAAGCCCTGCAACAAACCTGTTTATTTTTGTTTAACCCATTATTTCTTAGGCTCATTTGACCTGAGAGTCTCTTCCCAGCCCCCTGCGGTACCTATTAACATTCTGGGAAGCACCCTTGGGAAAATGGCAGTTGTGAATTGGAACACTCACCTTTTCAAATTTCTGCATTGTGATTTTGGGCACGAGAGAAGGGTGTGTGTGTGTGCATGTGTTAAGCTGTCACTTGGAGTGTCAGTGGCTGGTGTCAGTAGCAGGATTAATGTGGCAGCTCTGAGTGGCATATTCCTCCAAGTGGAGGAGGATGGGAACGGGTCCCCAGGGCTGGGAAACGCACTGAAATATTTCCCCCACAGCACGCTGGGGGTTCAGTACCAAGAAAGTTGCCAGGGTAAGCTTTGGCACTGACAGCCCCTCAGACAGAATTGCTCCTTTTTGGAACTGAGGAATTCACACCCACTCTGAGGCTGGCGTGGGCACATGCCGCTCCCAGCTGGTCCCTTTGGAGGAATCACAGCTTCCAGAATGTTTGGGCTGCTTGAGAGAGAATCTCAGAGACACAGAGAAGCTGTCCTTGGAACAATGCGAATCCATCTCAAAGGCAGTCCTTTTTAAGACAGAAAAGGAAACCCCGGAACCTCAAATCTCTCATAGAAGAGGCTGTTGAGTCCAGAAACTGCAGGAGGATCCGGGAAGAACTTCCCCAACCCACGTGCCTGTATTAGGCCACTAAAGACGACACTCTGCTGAACAATGGAGCCACGGGGAGTTTCTGGTCAGAAAGAATGATGCTGATGCAAGGAGCAAGGAAAAGGCTGGCAAAAGCAAATGCTTTGTCCCCTGGGCGTCATAGATCTCTGGAGATGGGATTCTAAAGAAAGCTTAATTAAATTTAATGGACAAACCTCACGGTGGCTAGGAGGCATTTTAATGTGGTATTTCGGTTCTGGCTGACAAAAATCAGTCTTCCTTGCCTCACTGCTCTCTCCTTTAAATGAAACAAACTTCCTGATTAGCACCGTAACTCTCACGAGTACCCCACGTCGCCCTGTCCGCTGATGGTCCCTGCAGACACCCGAGGGGGCTTGAATCTGCAGGACACTGGCCCGCGCACGTCAGAAGGCGGCGCTCCACGTGCAGGGCGGCAGTGTTTTGACCATCTAGGAACCTCCGCGTCTAGCACAGGGTCTGTTGCCAAGGATGTTTGATGAATAAATGAAAGGAAGAAAGAAACGGAGGAAGGGAAGAAGGGAAATTAAGGAAAGAAAATACATTGACGAAGAAGCGCAGTAGCTGGAGGAAGTGTCCTGGGCGTAGCCCAGTGAGCGAGCAGGAAGGTAAGGGTGTGTTTATTCAGCCGAGAGCACTAACAGAACCTCAATACTCCTATTTTGATCAGGTGATGCTTCTTCCCATCCCTGCCCACCCTCCTCCCCATCTCCCATGCCACCCCTATGATGCAGGGGAGACTAACCTCACTCTCAGCTGGGCCTGGTTGGCTGGGGCTAATTCCATCCTCTTGGGGGGAGTTGGTTCAGGAATGATCGTATGACCCAGTTGAGTCAACAGAACGCAAAGATGGTTTGTTGGGGGTTTCCAGGCATTTTCTTGTCCTGAGATGGCCCCCAGATGTGCATCTCTTCCCTCTTTTGAGGCCCAGAAAGATTGCTACCATCCTGCTACTGGCTTGCAGATGAGGCCAACACATGGAGGAGAGTAGATTCAAGAGACTCACAGGAGGTAGATGCCATTGTGTGAAATGCACCCTGAAGCCCATCTGACTCCCAGACTTCTGATGATAGGAGTTGATCAGCAACCATATTTTTCTGACCAGTTTGAGCTGGATTTTCTGTTACCTGCAACCAAAAGTATCCTAACAGATCTGCCCTCATGATGATTGCTCTTTGAACCACAGCCAAGGAGCAATCTGTTCTCCAACACAGGCTGGAAGTTGGATGGGAGGAAATGGAAGAAGTCAGAAATCACAAGTACATTAGCAGTGACCAGCCACTCCCACCCCATGTCCCCCACGCCAAGCCCACCAGGCCCTGTGATGGATTTTCATGGGCAAACTTCACCCTTTCTAGATTGGTACACACAGTAAGAGATCTGAATAAAGAAGATCTTCAAAGAGCTATACCTAGCTCTGCTTCTGACTGTGTGACCTTGAGCATGACACTCAGCCTCTCTGAGCCTTAATCTGCTCACTGCTAAAATGAAGTTTAAAAAAGATTCCTATTTCACACACTCCTCGCAGAATTGCTAGGAAGATAAAATGTAAAGTAATTCTGAAGAGCTGTAAATATCAATAAAGATGTTATTATTATCTTCATTTGATCTGATTTTCATTTCTTTCTATCTCCCTAGTCTGCCCAGTGGACGATGCTAATATCTGATAACTTAACAAGTCTACATTTAACCTCATCATATAGCACTGACTCCAACTCAATCTTTATAGCTATTATTTCTACCTACCTCCAAAATGGATTTAGGGTAGCTTCTATTTAAAAGCTCAATACAACAAAACAATAAAATAAGATTGCAAGGACAAGAATCAAGTAAGGAAGCTGGGGAATCATTGTTCCAGAAAAGCCAGATGAAGAGCTTTTGTAATTGAGCCCCTAAACTTGGTTCTGAGCTTCCTGACAGCCAAAGCAAAAAGGGGAACTAGTTTTTAAAGCCAATATTATCCAAAGCATTATGCCAGGCACCGTGAAAGTCACAAAAATGAATAATACATGGCTTATGCCTTCAAAGAGTTTACAAAATAATGAGGAAATTAATCCATCAGTAAAAATAGTAATATATGCATATTACATACAATACAAGTTTTATTAATCGCCATCTAGAGAAAATCTATAGGAGTGGTAAGGGAGAGATTAATTCTGGCTTTGAAAAGGTTTGGTGGAAAAAGGGGTATTGAAGTGGGCCTTAAGTGGGGTTGGAATCTGATAATTGGGTTGGTGGAAGGGCATTCTGGTATGAGCAAGAATACAGCATATTTAAGAAAGGGTGAGTAATGTGCTTGGTCTGAAGTGTACTAGGGTGTGGTATGTGCATGCGTGTGTGTGTGTGTGTGTGTGTGTGTGTGTGTGCACACATGTCCGTTTGCATACGTTAGGGGGAGTAAGAGATAAGGTCAGTGGGGGAAATTGGGATCAGTTACAAAAGTCTTTGAACGTCATGCTCAGGAATTTTAACTTTACTCTGCAAGAAATGAGGAAAAGTCACAGAGAGCAGTTCAGTAGGAAAGTGACATGATCACAGTTGTTCACCAAATAATATATTTTTGGTGTTTTCCCCTCAGAGATCAAAATTGAAAGTGTGGTTCTGCTGTGAGCCAATATATTTCCATCAGAAACGTATCCTTCTCCTGTGCCGTTCTGCATTCACTTGACAATTTTTCATTACATTGATTCTAAGTCAGTTATTCCCAAAGAAAAGATAGAAATTCATCATTTTTCCCTTTATGATTTCCTCCTCTGTCATCAAACACATCAGCAGGCATGAGTTTTATCATAATTCAATTCCCGCCTTCCACCCACCTTAATTACATGCATTTCCACTTGATAATAATTCGCTGGAGTATTCAAGAAGACCAGGAAGTTAAACTCCTTTTGCCTTGGCAACTCCTTTGGGAGAGTTCCTACGGCGATGCACAGGACAGGAAGTCCTCTTGCACGGCCTTTCCGTGAGCAAGAGATAAGCTTTGTGGCCTCGAAGCCTCAGCATTTCTCCCCTTGGTGCAATCACAGAATTCAGCACTGGAGGGGGCTTTAGGGATCAGGCCTTGGGATCTAGTGAAGGGAAGAAGCACTGATAATGGTTTCTTGGCAGCAACCAGCACTAAGAACTTTGCTTTCTCTTGCCCACGATAACAACCTTGATAACAACCATTGCCAATAAGGAACAAGTGAGTTGAAATTTGTTGGTCACTCAGCATCAGAATCCTAGGGTAAAACTCAAGTTTGCTCACTTTCCCTACGAATATTGAACCCGCTAGTCCTTAACCGAATGAACTATTTGATCAGCCATTTAATCCAAACTTACATAAGGGTCTCTAAAAAGCCTTCCTGGATGCCTCACTAAGAGTCTCAGAAGTTCAGTTAAAACTAGGGGAGCTGGGCAGTGTCTCCAAGATGTCAAGGGCTGTCCTTGCAGTGCACTGCTTCATCGTGTCTGTACGATGGCAGGAAACAGAATGTGGTAGTTTCAACGATGAGAGCAGAATTCCTCACTGGAAGAGAGAGGCAGTCCGGTCTCAAGGATGAAGTTCCCTGGGCACAGCAGGAGTACATTGGGAAGAAGGGCAAGAGGGGACTGAAGTGTTCCGTCAAGGAATAAACAGGAAATTGGGAAGCAGGACAAAGAAAGGGAGGTTGTGATCAACACAAGAAATAGAAGTGGGTTCTCCTCCAAGAACTTCCCAGTAGTGTGAACACAAGCAGTGATTTTAATAACAATATCTTAAGTTCCATTTGCTGAGCTGTGAAGTCATTGCCTCAAACCTACAGGAGGCATTTGCTGCCCCCAGAGCCTTGGATCAGGAGGTCTCTGGGGAAGAAAGAAATTGGAGTGGTGCCCAACGAGGTGACCCGGAGCAGAAAAGGGCTGTAGACATGGAAAGCAAAACAGAGTGGAGCTGTAGAATTCAGCAAAGACAGGGATTCAGATTGGAGAGGGCTGTGAAAAATCTGGGTCACTTCCCAAATCACCCCAAGATATTAAGCAGAACACCAAAAGTTTCCCTCCATGTGTGGGTGAGGGCTCTAGACGGGAAAATCTCCCCGGCCAGCCACAGCAGGAGGATGACCTGGAATGTCCATGTAGCTGACTTTTGAATTAAACATGCATGACATGATCCTTAAACATGCTATGATGAGTTTTTTTCCTTTTATATATAATATAGGTAATTTTTGTGGGAATTCAATAATTTTGACTTCTTTTCCAGAATTCCAAAAAGCCTGAGGGAGACTGAATGGGAAATGCATGTGTATCTTTTTTTTTTTTTCCTATAAGAAGATTCAATATTTTTTAAAGGAGAAACTCTTGACTTAGGAGAATCTTGGTTTGCTTCCGATTATTTGGAACAGGCATTCACTATTAGTTGCGACACATTCAGTGATTTGCTGGTCAGCTTAAATCAAATCTGATTCATTTCACCTCTTTTTGTGTGTCTGCGGTAGAGGGAACAGAGGGTATAAAACCAGCGTTGATAAACAGAACAGTCGGGGTTCCTGCCGGGAACAAACACTGCCATCCCTTCCACGTTCTGGGTGTGAGAGGCTCTTCCTGTTCTCAGCCCCCGCTGCCATGTGGGATGTGCTTGGCTTTGTAAGCTTTAATGCCTTTCTCCACAGCCTCCTGTCTCCCCGTGTTTGGGTGGAGGTGCGCCTTAGGGAAGAGAGACAGGGAAATAGGGGGTTGGAAGAAGAAATCAAACACCTGAAAACAAGTCATCTCTTAGAGTTCAGATATTCATGAAACTTTAAGAGTGAAATGAACAATGTCATGATTTTCAGGAACTGGATTTTCTCTTCCCTCCAAAACTCCTGAGACACTACACACACACACACACACACACACACACACACACACACACACACACACACACGATTCCCCACTAGAAGATTCCCACTAGGCCATCTGAAGCCATTTGGTGACAGCTAGAATTCTGTACTAGCCGAGGCTGAGGCAGACAGGAGACAAGACACAATAAGCATTTCAAAAAACATCTCACAATGTGATCATCAATGTGTAATATGAGCCGGGAGTTAGTTAAATAAAATGTGAAAGGCGTATTAATGACCCTTTTGGCTGTCCAACACAGCATTTCATTTTCCTTTCCGTGGAGGGAGAGAGTAGGGCCAGCGAATAAATTATAGATGAAACCCCCATCATATGTTTATAAATACACTAACATTAGCATTTTACTTCCTCATAAATCTGCAGCAAACACTCAGGCACAAGATGGAGAGCCCTGTAAAACAATGATATATTCTCTGCTCGCGGGCATTGACTAGTGGCCCATTCACTCCCGGTGCTGTTCCTCAACCACGCTCCCTCTGCTCGTGCCCCCTCATTTAAAATCCATTTTAATTTAAAGATGCGCAAGGCAGTGCTCGTGGTACATTTACTCATCCTAGTTATACATCATGGAGCAAGGAAAAGAAAATTGTTTCATCTAGAGATACGGTTCAATGTGGTCACCACTGAACAGTGGAGTAATTACCATATCAGGCCCACTCAAAATGCACTCAGGGTGTTCTGTGACCTATCATTTGCTAATCTGCATAGTGAAGTATAGCTTCATAACTATAAATTGCTGACTTAATTAAAACCAGGACCTTTCTGTCATTTAATTACAGGGAGAAAGGTTATTGCTTAAATGCAATTTTCCAAATGTGATTTCTTAACAGTTATTAACTGCTTCACCATCATTTATTGTTTCAGATTTTTCAATTTGAAAATACTCCCTGTGACAGAAGTAATGACTTCATGAAAAACTCAATCTAGAGGGAGGCCAGCCAGCCCATTTGTTTCTCCTAAGTGGAGCCGACAGGAAACTGGAAAATGTCACCGAAGGATCCTGGGATGGCTCTCACTTTCGGGGAGTAATTAAAACCCAGAAGGTTGTATCAGAGACGGAGAGAGGTTGTTTGTGGACATTTTAAAGGCGATCCCTCCCTTCCATCCTAGATGACAGGTGTGTTTGCCTTACAAAGTACAATGGTGGCCACAGTGGTGGTGGCGGGACTGTGCTAAGGCCGGCAGGTAGCAGTGGGAGCTGAAAGGGAACTAATCAGACGGCTAGTGGGCACCAATTTGAACATGTACATGCCGTTTGTAATAGTCCTGCATCTCGAATTTCTTCTCCCACAGAACATAGAACTCTTATAAGTCTGGACATGGCAGATAGCAACACAATAAAGACAGCAGTCCACATTTTCTTTAATCCCATGTGCTGTTTCAACCCTTAGATGGTTGCACCTTCTCTTTTTCTCCATGTTTTAATATACGGCCTGGAGGTTATGCAGGTAAATCAGAGTGGCTGGTGAAGTTGCCCAAGATAGATAACCTGAACAATTTAGCACCACCAAAGCACTTCTTCAATAACAGGGGATCTAGCTATTGTCTTAATTCCCATGTGCACTAAATGGAGACTTAGGTAACCTCAATCCTTGACTTCGTGTTGTAGCTCTATGTCCAGCAGAGGAGCCAGAAATTTTGCTGGGATGGAAGATCTGGTCTTTTCCTAGACCCTGACAGCTCTGTTCTAGAAAGTTTACAAACATGAACAAATGTGCTTTCTGCCTACAGGGACCTGACTGTCGGCTCCAGACAAAAACTGCCTGGTTTACTGTTTGAAGAGATCACCCTTTGAAGAGTTTCATTTTTACTTTAGAATAGGGTTAAATTTAAAATTGCTCAGACGAAGAAGTGAAAATTCACTCAATTTCTGTATATTTTGGCCATTTCTTTTGGATTTATTCATTTTGGCAGATACACAAAAATGACCAATGGAGATTTCATAAAATCTTACTCAGATTATTAATAATCCCTCATGCTCTCCATCAGCAGAGTGCTTTGAAGTTTTCAAAGGATCTTCACATACTTTACCAATTTCAGTTCAATTAAGCAAATATTTTAGTAACACAAATATTAGAAAGGCAGGCACTCAGGCTAAGTCATTTGCTCCTTCCCCCACTTATGTAAGGTAGCAAGGAAGATGTTTTTAAAAAGTCAGCACCGTGTCCTCCCTCCACTTTTTTTTTAGAAAGAAACAAAAACACACTCAAACTTGATCAAAGTAAGTAAAAGGGACGCTCAGCATAAACCTTTACAGACCTCAGGGAGTCCAAGGACAGCAACTAAACTATACCCAGGCTTCAAGTGAACTAGAATGGAAAAGCTGAGATTCGGGGCTGCTTTGTCTGAACAGGCCACTCCTGGTCCCCCTCGTCTCTGCTTCTCAATGGGTTTCTGCTCTTATTTTTCCCTTTCTTGACCATTTCCTCCTCTTCCTCATTTCATGCCTGGTCCAACATGGCAGCCATCCTGACCCAACATCGCACCACTGCCATATTGTGAAATTTATTTCACAGTATATATTTCCGCAAATATATTTTTTACAGGCCACAGTCTGTGCTTGCGACTGGCATCTGAATGAGTGGCAGTCTGGTGCAACTGAGCCCTCACCCTGTGGGACCCGACTCTATCTCCAGGCAGAGCAGAATTGACTGCAACCAGGGAACACCCTCCTGGCCTGAGGGAGGAGCCACTCCAGAACTCGTTGCCAGTGGGCACAAGTCCCCTCGCACTTGTTGGTGACTAGATGTGACGTGCTCTGTGATGAGTGGGGCTGGCTGTGTAAGAGCAGGAAAAATACCTTTGGTTTTTCCTATAGATCTCTCAGAACCACCAACTGCCAACCTCCTTGTCTTAGTTCAAATTCCTGGAAGAGGCAATCTGGTTGTCTGGGTGCTTTCCGGTTTAGAAAATAGCAAATCATGGGTCAGTGGCTAGCTGGGCCTTTGGACAGGGCAAGCAATAAAAGACACATCTAGGATAGCAGATTAAAATTATGATCTTTATCTGAGAGGTAAAAAAACTAAACCTTACCAGGTTCAATGCCCTACTGAGGTTCACACAGCATTTATGCAGCTGAGTCACGTCTACAGTCTCTCCCAGTACATGCCTCACCCAGGGCTAGAAATATTGAACTCGTTTGTTATCATTCATATACATACAACTATAGGTTTTTATATTTATTATGTTTCATTTGAGCCATTAACACGAATACTTTTCTCTCCTAACAACTGACAAGAGTACAAATCTTCTAGTTAAAGGAGAAATTCCAGTGATTTAAAATGAAAGAATAAATTATTTCTTTTTGGTAGTTAATACAACTAAAGTTCTCATTTGTACCCTACTAGCTAATCTATTGACTATTAATATCTCTTAATCAGAAAGGTGGTGGAGAGTAACAGTGACTAATACGCATTCAAGGTTTTAATTTGGAAGCAGTACGCTACATTTTTTTCTTTTTACATACCAAATGCACAATAGTGACAATTTCATTCTTGCTGTGATTGCTTTAGGTAGTGGCCTCATATGGTATCTAAAAATCTGGTCCTATCATGTATGGGAACGATGAGATGGGATCCCTGTGATGGGATAGTGTCCTAAATGACTCGCTTTGAGTCTGGGCAAAGGAAATGATTTGAATCCTTTCACATCACCACCAGAAATGAGGTGGGTTTACAGAAACATCACCCTACACCTTATAAAATGATTATAAGACATATTATAAAACATGTGTCTAGGGTGGCATGTGCAATATGCAAAGAGTCAAGGGGAAGACAATTTCCATATATGCTGCTGGCTCTTTTGTTAGGGGGCCCCCCAGTTAGGTCCACCACATTGTGGTCTTGTAACAATGACCACAAACACAGCAAACCACAAACCAAGCCTTGCACGCAGAGGTCATTTCTGTGCCCAAACCTGCAATTTAAAGAGATTGCTCCTTCAAATTCACTGCAGTTAGAAAACCACACTGACTAATTCTAGACCAATTCCTTTTCCCCCCAACATATCAGTGTGATTTTATTTTTGTTTGTTTGTTCATAACAGCTTTATTGAGATATTATTTATATGCCATAAAATTTACCCATTTAAAGTGTACAATTCAATGGCTTTTAGTATCTTCACAGAGTCATGCAACCATCACCCACGTCAAGCTTAGAACATTCTCATGAACCAAAAAGAAATCCTGTGCTCCTTAGCAGGACTTTTCCAGCTCTCCTAACCCTAGGCAATCACTAATCTACTTTCTGTCTCTAAATAGTGGCCTATTCTGGACATTTCATATAAATGGAATATTATAATGTATGGTCTTTTGTGACTGGTTTCTTTCACATGGCATAATGTCCTCAAGGTTCATCTGATTTGTCTTGTAGCATGAACCAGAACTTCATTTCTTCTTATGACTCAATAATATTCTATTGTATGGACATACAACATTTTATTTATCCATTCACCAGCTGACAGACATTTGGGTTATTTCCACTTTTGGGCTATTATAAATAATGCTGCTATGAACTTTCATGTACAAGATTTTGTATGACCATATGTTTTCAATTCTCTAAAGTATATTCCTAGGCTGTGTGCTCCGAGGGAAGTCACCTGATTCCTCTGGATCGTAGTTGCCTCATGTGTGTAACCCTTAGAAATCCAAGTCACCATGTGGCCCAGTATCAGGAAAGAAATGCAAATCTGACATTAGAAAAACTAGAAGCAATTTAAATATTTTCTGCAGTATCTTGAGAAAAGAATGAGGGATGAGAGGGTCTATGTTAACAATACATAAGAAAACGTCTTGAAATTT
This sequence comes from Lemur catta, assembly GCF_020740605.2. NCBI lineage: Eukaryota > Metazoa > Chordata > Mammalia > Primates > Lemuridae > Lemur > Lemur catta. The sequence continues at coordinate 82,509,596 of NC_059134.1, forward strand.
TTCTATAACGCCCCTTCTTTCTTTCTACCTCCAACATACACAGCAGGATCCTCAAAGGCTTTCTCTTCCCTCACTCTGGGGACCCGGAAGACTCCACCTAGAACTCACAGCTCAGAGAGGCATCTTCTTCTCTTTCATCCTACCCACTTCCCTTCTCTATTCTCTTCCTCCAGCCTATAGTTCCCTGTCCTTCGCAATTTAAATCCTGCTGCCTTGCTGGCTTTTCCATGTCCCTCCTGCTCTCCCTCATCTCCACTGACACAGTGACAGGTCATGCTGGCGGGTGCTCAGGAGCATGCACGTGTGTCTGCACATGTGTGTGGGGTGGGCAGAGCGAGGAGAAAAGATCGCAGATGCTGTAACTAGGTTGCTTCAGGTCACTGCTCGCATGGTGATGTCGCTGAACACAAATCCAGCTCTGAACAAACATCTTGGGAAAGTAATGTGCATTTACTTAAGGCTCCTGCAGGGCTTACAGAAGGGAGAAGTCTGTAGCGTGACCTGCAGCCAGAGTCCTAATGATGCCGTCAGCAGAGCCAACTCAGCACCACAGTGGCTCCCGTCTCGTGCCTCTTTGCCTCCTCACATGTCTGTGAGTTCTTACATATGAACGTCTGAATCTTGTCACATATACAATGATGGCATTGGACTAAACAGTCTCTTCCATCTGCGAAGCCAATGATTCTATGAAATTGGTGTTCTGTACAAGGGGAAAGCCATTCCCGAATGAGCTGGAGTATGGAAACCCTGTCATTTCTGCTTCACCGGTGGGAAAGCCCTAAGTCCCATTGGAGGGCAGTGTTATGTCTGGCGTGAAGATGTGTCTCTTAGATCTGTGAGTCCTAATCGCAGACCACACCTAATTCTCTCCCTTTGGGAAGAAGACACTACAATTTCTATCTCCCCAGCGTCTCCCCTATCTCACCTCTTCTAGTAACATTCTCGCTGCTCTTATGCCAGTCACAACCCCTCACTGGTCACAATGACTGACCAAAGAAGGTGGCCGAGTGACTCAAGGCCAATCAGGGTGTATCCTTGGGGATTTTTCCGAATATAAACTGGGGAGAAACAGCACTTTTTCATCTTTGGTAGTGAGCTATAGCTACACTCCAGGAGGCAGGCCTAGAGTGGCACAAGGCCAGGTCTCCTGTCACTTGCAGAATCTGGTCTAGAGAATAAGACAACATGCAGGGAGAAGCAGAAAGGAAATGGAAGAGCATCCTCCTGGTGATGGAGCTCCTGGATCCCTGAGACCAGCTCCACCACATTTGTTCGACAGTTCAAGTCCATGAACCAATGAGGTCTCCTTTTGGTGTAAGCCAAGTTCATTTGGGTTTGGGCTACTTACATCCACAGAGCCCTGAGATTCAGAGATAGTATGAGGAATCGGAGTTTGCATCTGCAAAGGGTTTGGGGATTCTAGGGACAGGCCACACCCTCCTTTACATGCTTGAAGAGTGTATATGACTGTAGCTTTTCATTCCTGCATCTCAGCTTTTTCTGGGGGCTTAACATATTGAATAATCTTACCATATCTTCCATCTCTCTTCTGCTCAGTTTGTTGAAAGCAATCTGTGCCTAGTTGTGTTGGGAGCAGCTCTTCCATGTGTCTTCATGGTCATGCCCCTCAGTCAGACAGACTTTCATCTGCAAGTTACAGGGCATTTGTCACTGCCACAGAAGGCAAGTTCAGATGGCTTCCCTTCCTTCACTTTCTGATAATATCATCGAATATTTGCATTTCTTGGATTTCGCATTAGCCACAAGATAGTCTTCCAGTTTAAAGAAAACAGAAACTCTAAAATGACTATTTAAGAGCAGGTGATTTGATAATTCAAAAGCATTCATATATATCTTTGCAGTCCTTGAAACATATGTTCATATGGTATTAATGTTGTTTTGAATTGTTTGTGCCCAACTCTTTAGTCTAAGGAGTTGGGTTTTTTCTCTTTTTTTTCTTTCTCCTGCAGCACCTTTTCGATGCAAGGAAATGTTTGTTTGTTTTTTTCAATAAGAAGATGTTAAATCCTCTTCTATTTGAGGAGAACTGCAGTGTCTGAACACCCACCTTCTTTTTTGCTTGGACCTCAGCAATACAAGGGCTATTATAAATAATGCTGCTATGAACTTTCATGTACAAGATTTTGTATGACCATATGTTTTCATATGGTTTGGGAAAGGTTTGGGAAAGTTTAGCACCAACCATGACTCTGGGACAGGATAGGAAATGGGTGCTGTGCTACACTTCAGCCTCACCGGTCTGGTTTCTTTCCTTGAATTTGCTAAACTCATCTCTGACTCAGGAGTTTGTACTGTTTCCTTTGCCTGGAATGTTCTTCTTCCTCCTCTGGCTCCTTTGTGACACTGAGGTCTTCAGCATAAATGTCACCTCCTCAAAGAAACCTTCCTGAACCACCCTATTCCGGGTCTCTATTGCTGTGTAACAGACCCCCTCCAAACAGCGGCTTAAAACACTAAGAATTATTTATCTGGCTCAGGGATCTGAACGAGACAGGGCTCAGCTAAGCAGTTCTCACTCCGGAGCTCGCATGTGGTTGCCATCCTATGGGCACCTTGAAGTTTCCTCTGTCACATGTCTGGTGCCTGGGCTGGAAAGCCTCAAACATCTGGGAGCTGGCGCAGCTGGCTGCTCAGGCATCTCTTTCTCCACCCAGCGGTCTCCTGATAGCTGGATTTCTTCTTACATTCAGCTGCAGACGCCCAGAAGGAGTGTCCCAAGAAGAATTAGCAGAAACTGCGTGGCGTTTTCTAACTGAGTGCCACGTCCTCTGCTTCCTATTCTTCTACACAGGCACAAAGGCTACCAGGAGGGACATAGACTCTACCTCTTAAGGGGAGGAGTATCAAAGAATTTGTGGATTTGCCTCCAAAACACCACCCATGGTATACTTTATAAAATAGCTTCTCAAGCACTGTATCACTTCACTGTGTTATAATTCTTTGTATAGCATGCAGTGCTATATGATATTTTCTTATTTCTCTAATCCCCCCAAAGAATGCAAATTTTGAGAACAGGAGCCTTATGTGTCTTACTCATCACTGTGTCCTCTGTGTTTAGTAGAGCAGTGCCTTGTACTTGGCAGGCGCTAAATACCTATCAATTGAACCAATGAAAGATAAATGACAGGGACTGTTCTGAAGGGCCCGTCTCATGAGACTGACATTTGTGGGCTCCATTTTGGAGGAAGATGGATTCTCCTCACCTTCCTTTCTCTACTCCCCTCTCTTCACATCCCTTCCCTCTCTCCCACAAAAATAATTACAAATCACTGATAGGACACTATTTCAAACCTGGAGTCCTTAGTATAATTGTGATCCGTTGCATTCAGCTTTCATAACCTTGTTTTTGAGAGCAAACATACGCATCACGTGGCTATGGCAAGGATACCTATTCAACCCTGCACCTTGCTTCTTTTACAGGTCATAGATTGGCTTGGATTTGTTTTTTGTTTTCTGGGATTTTTGTTTGTTTTGCTTTGGTTTTTTGCTTTCCTTCCAGCCCGATAAGCTGAGATCCTGTCTGTGTCTGTTTCCATTTAGGGGTATTCATCAGTCTACGCTTCCCAACATTTCTGTCCCTGAGATGTAGCTAGAAACTTCACAGGCTGTAACATTCTAACTACATGTCATTGCCACCATTGTCTCTTGTCACAATCCTAATTCTATGTTCTGATAATAAAACTTCATTAGCGTCTGCACCTCCTTTCCCTTACCTTTGAAATACTGTCTTGTGCTGAAACGGTTAGCAATGCTCTGAGTCATATCATTTGGCTGTCTGACAGCCATTGTGAGTGAGCTAAACTGTGAGAAAATGAAAATTTCTGACAATTTGCATTATCGTCAAATGGAGATATTTACTTGTACAAATATTAAAGGTTATTTAAAGATGTAAACTGGCTTCATTTCATTAGTGGTTTGCATAAGGTAATAATTTAAAACAACTACCCAGCCTCATTTGAATAAATAACCAACTCATTTTCTGAAAGAAAAATGCCATTTGTCCAGACTGTGTTTTTAACTGCTTGCAATGGTAGAAGATGAAAACAAAAACCTATGAATATTTCAGGACAGGAAATGTTCAAATTCTCATATTGTTTAACATAAATCAGACAACGGGCTTTTTGTTCTGAGAACCTGATTGAGAGTTGCCCAACCAGAGAAGACAGTGAAATATCAATGACATCAAAATGGGTCTAAAAACAGGAATAGCAGAAACTGTGGTTAAATCCTCCTGAATTCCAGTTCTAGGAATTTACTCTAATATAAAAAAATCAGGATGTGTACAAATATTTATCTACAAGGATGTTCATCCCAGTGTTATTTATGGTGGCAAAAAAAAAAAAAAAAAAAGAAGGAAGGAAATGAAAAAAATATGTATCCAAGACTAGGGGATTGGACAATAAGTTAGAGTGTAGCCATGTGACAGTCTGGAGTAAAGATGACTGAAAAACCACATTGTAGAAGAACTGGTAATAACAAGCAAAAATGTTTACTATATAAAACAGGGTAAAGATAAACTATAAAGAATATATATACTATGATATCATTTATGAAATGATGAACATCTATATTTGTATTAACACAGAAGAAGAAACAGATCTAAACAATAACTTGATAGTGGGATTATTGATGATTTTTATGTTTGTGCTTTTATAATAATAAATGCCAATAATCCAATATTATTAAACCATTTTCAACTCATTGATATTGGAGGCATGTTATTCTTGCTTAGTTGGATCAGCTCCTCTTTTCTTCTAGCACAACAGAGGATACCCCTGGGCGATTCCGTGCATTCATGCCTGCACTGTGGGTATTGGCAAAAGAGATGGGGAGTGAGTCAGTCGAATGCTACACAGGAAATTCTTTATGCTTCCAGGGTTTGGCATCTTGGGGTCCGTCCTTCTCACTTCGGACCATCCATATTATACCAGTAAAATACTCTCTAATCAGCAAATTAAAGTATTTCTTGCAAGCCCCTCAGAAGATATTGTCTTTAAAGAGTAAATTAGTGTGTCACAATTCTCCTCTACCCCCTCAACCTCCACCCTCCCCTAGAAAACAGCGTCTTCTACGAGATGGTGGTTTTCTTCCTTTTAGGAGATCCAGGCTGGTAAGGGTTGCCAAGGGTTTAGGGATTTCAGCACCTTCTATATTGTTGCTTTGCTCGGCACACTGATTCCTCCTCATAGTCCAAGCTCCAGCCAGCATGGACGGAAGGCAGAGAGAAGTGGGGGCATGCCCCAAGGTCACGGGCATCACTTCCGCTACACCCCACTGTCCAGAACTTGGTCACGTGGCCACTGCAAGGGAGTGCCATGGAAACCTGGGAAATGTAGTCTTTCTTCTGTGGCTCAGCTAAAAGTGGAGAATTTAACTTTTAAGGAAAAAAGAGAAAACGGACACTGGAGGGCAAGTTGCAGCCTCTGCCGTGTGGGCATACCAGGGAGACATTGGGCAGAGAAGACAAACCTAGTGTAACTATTTCAACATTGGCTTTTTTTTTTTTGCATCTACTCAACCCACAAAACATTTCCTGGTGCTTACATTTATTTGAAAACACTCTACATGCTACAGAATTCTGAGATGTGGTCTCTGGGGGAAGAAGTAAAACAGCTGCAGCAAATAAAGCAGATGGGAATTAAGAATGCTGGAGAGGCTCCAAAACACGATCCCATTGTCCACTAAGTGCCTGCCCTACAAAGAATGTGTGCTCCAAAATAGAAACTTTATGAAACTTTGAAGCATTTGATTAATGTAAACCTTCATGAATAATGCAAGACTGTGCACCAGGGTTTGATGTGGAGCTGAGAGAGGAGAAACATTAGCATGTTCATCTTGGCTTAAAAAAAAAAATTAAGAAAAATTCACAGAGGGAACTGGGGCATTTTGGGGCGAGAGGTACAACTACTAAATTAGCTGCTGTTGCCGTGTTTTTTGGGGGGGTCCTCAGAGCAAACGCCAGCTGGCTTGCTGGGGAGATTACCTGCCAGGGAGTGGGTACAGTTTGCCATCCTAAAGGCCCCCTAGTCCTGCCCTGTAAGCTGTTGGGGAGGACGGCCAGGGCCAGCCATGTATACATGGCTGCAGGCAGACACAGAGACTCATTTTTCTCCTGTAAATATCTTTCCTACCTACAGGTTCCTGGGATTAGATCTTCTTCCATCAGAATTCTTTCTCATGTATTAATAAATTGTCTTCTGCTAAAATGCAAACATCTCTGGGAGGGGTTGTACACACAGATTGTTCCTTTCTATTCTGTCTCTAAAATGTCTTTTATACATTTTGTTGTGAAATATTTCAGATGCACAAAAAGTATAAAGAACTTCCATGATAAAAAGTTAAAAATAAACAAATGCAGTTTAGCAACTACCTATGTACATGTCACCCAGCTTAATATATAAAATATTACCAGTGGAGGTGAGATCCTTTTGACACCCTCCCCAATCACAGCCCCTTCCCTGACCCTAGAAGGAACTGCCGTCTTGAATATAATATGTATCGTTGCCAAGCATGGGGTGTTGCATGAATTTATTACCTGCCCACCCACCCCCATGCATCCTGCCCTTCTACTGATTCAGGCCATTATCATTTTCACCAGAGCCATTCATTCAGCACACACTGAGCACTACCTCTGGGCCAGGCACCATGATGACAGTCTCCTAACCAGTGTCCTTGCCTCAGAGTCTCCCTCCATCCAATCCATGTTCCACATTGCAGTCACAATGTAATATCCCTGCTCAAGAACTTCAGATGGCTCCCTATTGCCTGTGTGATAAAGCCCAAGCTCTTTAGCACAGCATCCAATCCCATGAAGCACATTGCTAGGGCCCCTCCCAGAGCCTCGGAAGAGTTAGGGTAAGGATTAAGGTGGGTTAGGGTTACCATTAGCTTCACAGTAAATGGGCCTCTATACATGTGTTTGCATGGCTATAGTAATAGATTCTTGTGCTGTGTCTTCTCATTTTAGTAGGAGGATTTCAACAGACCTATTTAAATCCCAGCTCTGCTTCTTGCCAGACCTTGGGCGAGTTTCTTCACCTCTTTGAGTTTCTACTTCCTACTAGAGACAAGATCATTTATAAAACAACTGCTAGCTAATCACCAAAATCCCTTTTGCCCTTCTTCTATAGGTCTAAAATTATAGCTAGGACATGGCTACCCAGCTAGGGACCACATTTCTCAGCTTCCTGTTGAGTCTGGGATTTGATTTTACCCTACTTACACGTGACTGATTTCACTGGGGCTGACAGAAGACATAAGATTCCTAGGTCAGAGACAAAGGATTTTAGTACTCATGACACATCATGCAGCACAGCATCAGCATTTTTGCATGGGTTCCTCTTACCCCCAGGTCTCATGGGGGATGATGTGATGGCCCCAGATGGATGTTACGCACGCAGTGGGTTAGTGTTGCAACTGGGGAGCACCGAGGTTGGGGAGCCCATCACTTTTATAGAAAGCAATAAGCAAGCTTGTTCATTGTCCCTGGTGATGAGGGGAAGGGATGGGTCGATGTAATTTCATTTCCTAAGGCAACTGTCTGTGTAAACAACCCTAAGAAACAGCCTGGGTAAAAGAGCAGTGAAGTCCTTGAAGTCTCGGTATACCCAGCAAGACGTGTAGGAATACAAGAGGCCCAAGGAGAACTCTCTTCCAACAGCTCTTTTGAGACCAGATGTGACCATGTGACTTAGATCTCCGCAATAGAATATGAGATGTCTGTGCCTTCAGGGATGACACCTGAAGACCAGGCCAGACCTCATCTAATCATCTTTCCCCTTCTTATTGGCTGGATGATCAAAATGACAATGACAAGAACGATTTTGGAAGCCAAGTATTGAAAAAGCTGCCATCAGCCCGAGTCCCTGAATGCCTGTGTGCAGAAGAGTTGCCCTTCAACTTAGAACATTCACTTCAAATTGTCATGTGGGAGAGAAATAAACTTTTTATTTTGTAAGCCATCAAAAGAGGTTTTTTATTGTAGTGACTCAGTCTACCTTTCACTGATAAAGCATCTAAAATAAAACGGTTATGAAGATTAAGTGAAATTCCAACAGCTAACATTTATGCAAGACCTTACCCTGGGCCCCGTTCTTGCTAAACACTTGCACATGTTATTTCATTTAAAAACATCACAATAATCTTTCAAGGTAGGCTTTATCATCTTCATTTCATAACTAGAGATCAAAGAGATTAAGAAATATTCTTAAGGTTCAAGGACTAGAAAGTGGCAGAACTGAGACCAAATCCAGAACTAACTAACGCCAAGCCCATGATGGTGTTCAGTATGCCGTATGATTCCCAGGGTTTGTTTCAGGTTCTCTCTCTCTCTCCCCTTCCTCTCCCTCTCTTCTCTCCCACTGCATCCATCCTTGATCCCCTCTTTTCCTTCCCTCTCTCTTTCCTTCCTTCCTTAATATTGATTACACTTTCATACAAGATAACACACTGTCATGCAAAAAATGCTCTAGTCAGGAGATCCAAGTTTTGCTTTCAGCTTCTGCAAGTTCTAGCTGTGTTACTTGGTAAATCATTTGAACTCCCTGAGCTCGTTTTCTTGTCAGAGTAATAGACATATCATGAATAGCTATCCTATCTATCTTACATGATAACCATGAGGTTCAATTAAAATAAACATCAAAGTTCTCTACAAATTATAAAACATTCTAGAAATGGCAGGTGTTACTCTCTACCTCTTCCCCAAACGCCAGTTCACAAAGCATGGTCCCCAGACAGCAGCATTAGCATCGCCGAGAACTTGTTACAAATGCGGATTCTTAGGTCCCACCCAGACCTGATGAACGATGAGGTCTGGGGTAGGCCCCTGCAAACTGTGTTTCTCAAGGCCTCCAGGTGATCCTGATGCACACTTAACCTTGAGAACCACTGTCACACACGCTTACACACGAGCACACACACTCCTATCCCAGTGAAGTCAAGTTATAGTAAATATTGAATTAAAAAAAGCCACATAAGAGCAGCCTGTGGATGGTGTTTCCACCATGCTGAGGAGAGGCTCGGGAGGAGAAGTGAGATGATGAAGGGATGTGTGGGCCTCTTTTAGGTCAGCGGGATTTCTCTCTTCTCCTGGAACTGGTGCTGTGCACCCAGCTGTTGCAATGGGAGGAAGAGCAGGAAACTTGGGTCTTGAGGCAATGACTCCATATTTATTAGGACTCTTTCTGTCGCAAGTAAGAGAAACCCATTGCATACAGTTTTAAACATAAATGCAAATTTATGGGCTTACAAAATTAAAAAGTCCAGGAGTAGATTGGCTTCAGGCATAAGCTAGATTCCAGGGCTCACAACTAGTCATTGGAATCTGTTTCTCTAGTCTTCGTGGCTCTCATTTTCCCTGCTATTTTCATCCCTCTTGAAGTCTTCTCTTGTGATGGTAAAAATGGCCAGAAGCATTCTCTGGCCCATATTTGGCCTGTTTAGCCACTCTAGGATAAGAAGAGTGTCTCCTTCGCCATAATTCCAACAGAAATCCCAGGCTCTTTGATCCTGCCTGGGGCACACGGCCACCCCTGGACCAATTAACACGACTCTGATTAGCCAGGCCTGAGTTATATGTCCAGTTCTGGAGTCCAGCAAGGCCACATGGACTGAAAGAGGGTAAGCACGACTCCCTACGAGAAAATAGGGCTGCTGTGACCAAAAGAAGGACAAATGGACACTAAGCAGGCAAAAACAACAGATGTTTACAAAAGACCTTAATTTGCTACCTCTGGGAAGACTAGGATTATGTAGCCACAAACTCCTGCCCAGGTTCTCATTTTCTCTCTGTGTCCTGCAGAATTATCTGTGACAACAGTGACTGAGCCCAAAAGGTGAGGGGTAGCACTGGGGACACAGTAGCTAAGGAAAAAATAGGCCTGACCATATCTCACAGTTGCAAGCTCGACTCAGCTTCTCCAGGTGCAGGAATTATCCAGAGTGGAATCTCTAAGCCTCAGCCCTCACCAATCTCCACGTCCTCTTACAACCCTGTCTGGTAGATAAAACTCCAGTTGTCTCATAAAGGGAGGCCTGGAAGTGTCAGGGTCTTTTGTGTGTAGATGCACAGTGCACAGACCAGCGCTATCCAAGAGAACTTTCTGGGAGGATGAAAATATTCTTTATCTGCACTGTCTAATTTGGTAGCCACTAACCACACATGGCCATTTGAGCACTTGAAACGTGGCTGGAGTGACTAAAGAACTGAAATTTTAATTTTATTTAATTGTAATTGATTTTAATAGCTGCAAGGGGCCAGTGGCTACTATATTGGACAGTGACTGTGGGAAAGAAAGCTAGAGCAGAAGCTCTAACCTTCTGACTTCTAACAAGCTCAACAGACAGGCTACAATTTTAGGCCACTCACTACTTATTCTACTCTTCTGCTTTATCAATAGAACTCTGAGTTTTAGCTGGGCCCGTGGGCTCCTAACAAGATCTATTTCTCAGTCAGCCTTGCAGCTGCAGGGGAGGGTTAAGGGATAATGGGATGCAAGGAGAAGTGTTGTGTGCCATTTCTGGGTTATATTCACAAAGACAAAACCACTTGTCCTGGACTTTTTTTCTTCTCCTATGCTGGAAGTCAAACGTGGAATTGAATCAGACTTATCCCTCCTAGGACAATACCCTTAGGAAGACCAAGAAGATGGAAAGATCCTGGATCCTTGAATTATCTGATGGAGCAGAGATATCCCATCAGCTTTGAACTGCTCACCTTAGGAATGTCTGGTGAGCGATAAATAAAATTTCTCTTTTATTTAAGCCAGTGTGTTTTGGGGCTTCTTTGTTACAGCAGCTTAGCCTGTATGCTAATATACCAGCTACTCACCAAGGGAGCAGCAAGGGGCAATGGACTGGCTATTTAGAGATCTGGGTTCTTATTGGGTCCACAACTTGCTACAATGTGACCAGTTTCCTCTTACGTAAAATAAGCTATTTGAATTGAATCTGGGATGCAGGAAAATGGAATTCATCTTGAGAAAAACAGGGAAAATAATAGTAGCCACAGTCAGCCTTCCCTACCTGCAGAGTCTGAATCCGCAGATTCAACCAACCATGGATCAAAAATATTTCGGGGAAAAAGGGATAAAAAATAACAGTACAACAATAAAAAATAATACAAGTAAAAAAAAACAAGACAGTATTACAACTATTTACATAGCATTTATATCATATTAGGTATTATAAGTAATCTAGAGATAATTTAAAGTATATAGGAAGATGAGTGTAGGTTACATGCAAACAATATTCTGTTTTATATAAGGAACTTGAGCATCCATGGATTTTGGTATCCATGGGAGTCCTAGAACCAACGCCCCCCCACAAATACCGAGGGAAGACTGTACTTCATAGCGCTGTGAGAATTAGAGTAGCTAACATGTAAACCACACTTAGCCTAGTGCCCGAGACACAATAGATGCCCTGTAAGTATTAGCTGTAATTATCATTATTAGTATCAAGGTCTGACCCTTACCGGTTGCAGAAGGCTGCATGGAGCGCTGTGTTGACAAGCATACGAGACCCACGTCAGAGCTCACTGGAAATGGGCGTTGTTATCATCTAGCAGTCAATGTCCTCCAAGGGCACAGGATGGTGAGTTCCTTGTAACAGAGGAGACCCTCTGCATTCTTACGGCCCCTTCCCTTCCAACTTTAGAGAATGCTATCTAGGCTAAGCCAGCAGAGAAGTGCCCTCTTTTTCCCTCTTCCCTACACCACCCACACCACCAGATGCTTCAAGTACAACGCAAACACAGGAGCCCCAATGGCCTGTCACTCTCTCGTAGGCCTTCTTTCCACCCACTTTTGCATTTTATGAGCCTAACCCCTGGATCTGAAGACTCCAGACTTATGAGAGATGCCTAGACTTCTCAAGACTCCCTTTTTAAATTAGTCTTTACTCTCTTCTTATTCTGACTCAAGTCTCTTCTCGGGGACTGGAAGTTGTGTTAAATGATACTGTTCACCCAGGTCTTTGAAGGAAGCATTTTGAGGACCGGGGCCTCCTCACAGGTCCAATCCCCTTTGGGGTTAGTTCCACTTCTGCCTGAGAAGTTCTATGTCCAAAGAGGAACTGCCACAGGGATTCTGATCTTCTGGGAATCCAGTCACCAAAAGTTTAGAAATCAAGCCAGGTCAGAGAATCCAAGTCTGCATTCCCATCTCCAATCCCAGGTTGTTTCCAGGGAAAAGTCTTATGTTGACCATTTTCAAAAGTCACAGAAAGTGGAGAAACGATGTATGGGTGAGGGCTCAGTTGAAGAAAATAGAATTTACTGTGAAAAATAAAATCCACCTAGCTTAAACAGAGCTTGGTTCGCAGAGGTAAACCCACTCCCACACTCCCATTCGTAAATATTTATATTCCCTCTTCTTCACTGGAGTTAGCAAACTATGGCTTGCTTTTCTAAATAAGGCTGCCACTTGTTTTGTAAACAAAGTGTTTGGAACACAGCCACACCCATTCCTGTACATACTGTCTGTGGTTGCTCTAGGGCTACAACCACACAGTCAAGCAGTTATGACAGAGACCACATGGCCCACAAAGCCTAAAACTTGTACTGCCTGCCCCTTTACAGAAAAAGCTTGTCAATCCCTGTTGCATTATATATTCTATCAGCTTCATTTAGTGCAGGCCACCATCAACCAACCACGCCAACACAACCTCCCATCTGCCCGTGCGTGTGCTGACTCCACAGCCCTGGAAGTGGCACCTACAGCGACTGTTTCAGTCTGAACTATAACTATGTTCCTCCCTTCGTGGTCTAGCACCCTCTGAATCCATTTCCCTACCCATGGATAGGAGAGAGAAGTGATTCTTTTAGGGCAGCCATGGACACATCCCGATTCTCAGACAGAGGGCCGGGAATGTGCCTTCCTGAGCCTGTCATTTTCTTTCCTCAAGCTCTCTTGTTCTGTGAGATGAAGCCAGCTCATCAGCCCTCCTCTGTCATGGGAGAATATATGAAAGGTGGACATGGTGCAACTGGAGAGCCAGTACTGGCATAATGTGGGCACCACTTCTCAGCTCCAGCTAATGGTAGCTGTGGGTGGGTGCAAACCTGTGTTGCCAAATATCCTGATTGGTAAAGAGTAGCTGGAAATATTGTTTTGTTTTGTTTCCAGACAATCACTGTATACTGAGGTTTGAGACTCTATTAGCTGGTAATCTTGGGCAAGTTCATTTGCTTTATTGAAGTTTGGTGTCCTTGGCTATCCAGTGGAAGGAAGGAAGAACAGACAGACTGTACCTTAAAGAGGTTTTGTGATATTTACATATGATCATTCCTGGAATGTTCTTAGAATGGAGCCAGGTTTTCACAGAGTAAGAGATCCATGGTTGTTAGCCTCTTGTTTTTTACCAGACACTGGAGGAGGCACTAGATCGGGATCACATCTGTCCTGCCTGTCTGTATTCAGAGTGGAGAGTGTCCTGTCCTTCAAGGCAGGGATAGCAGAGCCCACTTGGAAGAGAGCTCCAGGGCCCAGTGGATAGTCCCCAGAGCTCCCTCTGGGAAGGAGCGAGACAGTCAAGACAGATGAAAGAAATTGTCCCGAACAACATGCTGCAGAGCTTTGCTGGGGGAGAGAAATAAAGAAATGAATAAAGAGAAAACCATAAAGCAGGAAGGAAGGAGAAAGAAAGAAAGAAGAGGAAAAGGGTAGGAGAAATGAGACTCAGAGAAAGCTCAAAGCTTAGAAAGAGGGTAATTAAGATATAGGCAAAGACTCTAGATTTATGGCATAGGGCTATAAAAACACTGCTAAGCAAGAGTCACGTTGCAGATTGTAATTAATGATAGGTAAAGATATTTAAGCTATATTGTTAAGCCTAAAAACCAAGCTATAAAGTAATGTGTATTGAATGAGACTAATAGTGTATATGAATTTATGTATTTTACTAGAAAAAAGACTGAAGGGAAAGCCAACAAAACACAAACAATGGTTATCTCTGGCTGACAGGATTATGGGTGATTTTTATGATTTGTTTTACTTATGTGAACTTCCTAAATTGTCTTCAATAAACCTGTGTAACTTGTGTGATGAGACAAAATGGGAATTATTAACAATAATCGTTATGATTGTGAAGCTATCTATCAGTTATAGCCGAACCAGGAGTCTCAGAGTCTTTTTTCCAATCTTCCAGCAGGTGGCGCAGTGGCAATGTCAGCCTCCTTGGCACAGTCTCACTCCGCAATTGACAGAATCTGAGATTTGCGGTCCGAAGGTGGGGCTGGGTCCTGGCAAGGCTGGCTGTGGGGCAGAGGACACGTTCCCCAGTGGGGAGGGGACGCTGGCAAGGAACCACCCAGACCCAGAAGCTGCCCGCGCTCAGATTTCTGGCCTCATGGTTCGGCACTTCCCACAGTAGGAGAGACAACATGTTTGGAAAATGCAATGATGCAGGCAAAAGAAATGCCTTTTCTCTCCTTCCCTCCTCTCCCCTCCCTTACCCTCCCTGTTTCCCATAATTTGGCCTGAGGCAAAGTTCAGATTAGCCTTTCTGATGGGTATTTCTAGATTGGATTGGATTTGCAGCTCATCTGGGCCCTAACAGTAAGTGAGATTTTGAGCTCAAAGGTGAAGACAAAGCAGGTAATTGTCTCATCCACAGTACTGTCCGGTCAGGGGCTTGTTTATATAGAGCAAACCTTGTACATAAAGACAATGGACGTTTTGGCTAGCCATTGTTGTGGGGCATGGGGAAGTCAGGGAGCCCAGCAACCGGGCTAACTGGTCTACCAGGGAGTGAAAGGGACAGAGGCCCTCCCGCCTGGTCGTTAGTAGCTGGGGCACAGCCTTCGCCTGGTCTGGAGGCAGAGGAACCCTTGAAGGAATCAGTCCCACGACATCATTTCCACTTTTGTTTTACATCTTAAATGTGTCTACCCCAAGAAAACCACTCTGAAGGCAATTCAAGGGGAAAAAAGCCATCAGAGCCCCCCAGAATGGTCCACATTGTACCCAGACGCACAAACATGCATACCATCTGGAAACAGGGAATGTTCTGGGCCCTCGCTGCTAGTTCTCATAGCTCTTCTATAAGCCTCTAGTGCCTTTCTCTGTTTTGACACGAAGGCGGAGGTTGGGGTGGGGGGGATGAAAGAAGGAAGATAGGGAAGGAGGGAGGGAGGGAGGGAGGAAGGGAAAGCACCAGCACAGCTCATCTTGGCAGGGAGCAGCGAGCAGGCTCCTCCTGCCTGGCCCCAGAAGTTCCCACTTACTGACTCACCCCATCGTGATCCAGATGCCTTGTCAGAGCACTGGCTTACACGTGGCACTCGTCTAGGTTCTCAGAAAGTCAACCAAACCCCTTGACATGCATTCAATCTTGGACGATCTAGGTGACCAGAAGGAGCCACATCAAATGATGGGGAACAGGGACCTGACAGTAACCCTCCCTTCACCCTACAGATGTCCATCCTATTTCTCTCTGTCTCTTTCAGACACACACACACACACACACACACACACACACACACATTCCCTAGGGTGCTACAATAGTAGTGATCACATGCTATGGTCTGAACGTGATCCCCAAAGTTCATGTGTTGGAAACTTAATCCCTAATGCAGCAGTGTTGAGAGGTAGGACCTTTGAGGAGTGATTAGGTCCTGAGGTCTCTGCCCTCATGAATGGATTAATGTCACTATGATGGGAGTGAGTTTGCTACTAAGAGGGTGGGTTTGTTATAAAGACAAGTTCAGCTCTCTCTTGCTTGCTCTCTTTTCTCTCTCTCCCACCTCCCGCCCCACCCCCCCACCTGTCACCATTGAATGAAGCAGCAGAAAGGCCCTTGCCAGAGGCTGGCACCTTGATGTTGGACTTCCCGGCCTCCAGAACTGTGAGAGATAAATTTCTTTGTTTATAAATTACCCAGTCTCTGGTATTCTGTTACAACAACACAAAACAGACTCCTGCACCACAAGACACCACGCAATAAGAACAACAAAATAACTAACACATATGAGACTATATACCAATCAGTTTGGAGTTACTCAGCCTGGGTTTAAATCCCAGCCCCACCATTTCCTAGTGTGACATCTTGAACAAATTATCCAAACTCTCTGAATCTTAGTCACCGTATCTGTTAAATGGTAATAATAATGGCTACCAGTCATGATATTACAGAGAGGATTCGATGAGACCCCACAAGTAGAGTACTTACTGCAGTGCTTGACTCAGTGCATGCTGGCTATTATTAATACTATTTTCTAAAAGCATAAGGATAAAGGGGCAATTTGGGATTGCCAAGCTGGAGTTTGTTTGTTGAAGGGAAATTTTATTGAAGGCAGTTATGTTCAGTGACAAGACTTTTGGCATTGAAAGAATTTTTAAAAGAACTTTGGTGTGCTTCAAAATAGATCTCAACACTGTTTTTGCCACGGGTTTTTGCAGTGGCTATCTGGGAGACCTCTGTGTGCTTAGTGAGCTGGAAGGGCCGGGTGATCTTCAAACCTATGAGCCAACATGGCTCAAGAACCAGCCAATCAGAGAGAACCCTGGCCCTGGCCTGCAGCAGGCACCTGGAGATCCCTGGGGTCCCAGGCCCGTTCTTTTGTACTGTGCAGAAGTCTGGGGGACCCGGGGGTGGGACTAGGCAGCAGTGACAAAGAGAGGCATTTGGCAGTGGCTACTGACCAACTGCTACGGATGTATTTCAGTATTTTAATAACCTGCATGGACATGATGGTGCACCCTGGCTAAACATCAGCTCTGGGTCAAGGTCTGAGTTTCACCTCCTACCTGAGCATCACTTTGTCCATTGGCCAGACTGGACAGCCCCCTTATAAATATGTCTTCTTTGGCAAAAGAAGAGATCAGTGGAGAGTGTTTGAATTGATCCAGCAGACATCCCTCCCCAATTCTGGAAGGACAACTCAATGTCAAAATGGTACATGGTTGGTTCCTATTCTTATGTGGCTAGTAGAAGCTAAAACATCCAGGAGCCCCACTTTCTAGATCCTGAGGGTCCAGGAGAGAGCTTATTCCCAGTGAGAATGAAAGGAGAGCCCACTAAGACACAGGGGTCTTCTGAGGTGGGCTTGGTGAGGCAGAGTGGCATGAGCAGATACCCCATAGATTGTGACCTGTTGGAGTGAGGAGCATGCCAGGCTATTATGTACACTCCAGAACAGAAGGTGCCTAGTCAATACTTAGTGTGACCAAGTGTTAGCATGGAACCCAGACTTGGGGTGGAAAGGCGTGATCATATATCTGTGGGCAAGGTTCTCAGGGGTGAGGAAGATGAGAGGAAGGAACAAGGGCATGGAGAGAAGAGACTTTGAGGCCAGTCCCCATGATCCTGTGTGTGGACTCTAGACAGACAGGGGCTACCAAGAGAAGCAGCAAGAATGGTTTGCCCACACATTCTGCAGAAGACACTGGGAGAGGAAGGCAATTGTCCTTCGGAACTGACGAGGATGGGAGAGAGTGGTAGAAGAGATCACTCCACCACTGCCAAGTGACTCAGGTATAGCTGGCACAGTATGGCCTCAAAGCCGGCAGCAAAATGAAGCCCCAACAGCTGGAAACAGCAACAGAAGTGGGGGACACATTCACTGGGCTTTGGAGCCTGCACGGAGGCTGAGAGTCCTTGGTTCTGCAGCCTTTCCAAGACTTTCCCCAGTGTTTCCCCAAAAAGGTTGCAGGGACTTTGGGGAGGGAACCAGAGGACCTGCCGCCACAGGGAGGGAAGCCAGAGGAACACATGCCACTCAATGGCAATGGCACTCACATCTGGAGAGCATCCTGCCATTCACAAAGCACCGTCTCATTCCTAAATCTTCCCAGCAGAGATGATTATTCCTGCTTCGCAGATGAGAGAACTAAGACCCAGAGAGGTTAACGGACTTATCCCAGGTCAGTCATGGGGGTGCCTGCACAGACTGGCTCATCATTCCAGGTGGTCTGTCTCTCAGTTCAGTCCTCTTAATCACAGTGGGACACAGAGGAGGCAGGGAAGGTGCCTGGGGTGCAAAACATAAGGAGGCAAGGTTCTTAAGAGTGCAGTGGCTGGGACACAAAATTTAAAGATGCACTCAATCCTGGGGTCATGACGTATCTCACCCACACCCAGGCCTTGCTTTTGCTACCAGTCCCCTTCCACCCCAGCGGTCAAGGGCTTCACCAGAGAAGCATATTGCTGGCATCGCACACTAGATATCTCTGGCCCCCACTGGCCTGTTGAGCAAGCCCAGGGCTTCACCGTGGGCTACATCCTTCCTGAGAAACTGCCTAGAATCTCCATCTGTTCTTGCAGCGAGGAGAAAGGGAGCGAAGGAGAGTGTTGCCACCAGATATGCCGGGCACCACAAACAAACAACAGAAAAGATTCATGTGTTCAGTGGAGCTGAATTTTAATTGATACTTTCTCAAACAGTGGTTCTGAAGCAACATCACTCAGCCCCCGAAGATGATGACGGGGGAGCGGTTTAACGCCACAATTAGCCGACAACCCGACAACAAATACAGTAAACATTAATCATATTAAATATTGAATGCAGACTTTGGTACGCTTGAAGAGCAATGAGTTTTTTAAATTTTATTTTACAGCAGACAAAGCAGTGATTGTGGAGGAATTATTCCAATGTCAGTGCGGAAGGGAAATAATGTAACATTCTGGAATTTATATAAAAATTACAGCTTTGTTGTGTTTCACACTATATATAGTAATTTAATCATTTGCAGCTGATTAATTTCACTGAAGGAAAATGTAGCATTATGCATCCTTAATGGAGTTCCAAGGTTTGAATTCTAATCGTGAGTTGGGAGCAGTTTAAGTCTAAATTAGCAATTAGCTTGGGCAAGGGACATTTAGGTTGTACTGAAGTCATCTGTTGACATGTACTGAGTCAACAAGAGAACAGCAACGAAGATTGTCGGAAAAATGCTTGCCCCAGAACACTCTTTGCTGGCTTAATAATTATGATTCCATACATTAGCAGTGCTGTTTCACTTTAGAAAACCTTTTCCTGTACATTTATCTCATTTGCTTTGGTCTTCATCTAAGTCTGTGAAGTGGGTGTTTGTGCTCCACTTTCCAGCAAGGAAACTGAGGCTCAGAGAACTTAAGGTCACATTGAGGAAGAACATATTGTGGCAGGATTTGAGCCCAAGTGTTCCAGCTTCAAAGTCAGTATTCCTTCTACATCAAGATATTGTCTAGGGCAAATTCTCCCCCCATCTTGAGGTCCTCCAGGGCAAAGTGCAAAGATAATGATACGAGTCAAAGCAAACCTTGATGAAACTCTCAGGACATATCTAGCATGGTGCTAAGCACTTTACAGGTGTTAGCTCAGTTAATCCTCAACCACAACCATGTAATGGGGATACTGTTAATATCCCCATTACAGACGAGGGTCAGGTGGGTCAAGTTACTTGTCCAAGGATGTAGCTGGCATTGAAAAGCCTCATGCTTTACCATAATACTTAGTACCTCTCAAAGATGGTTTCTAAACACCAAGCTAAGGCTTTTCGATCTTGTAGTGTATTTGGGATTTGATGTGTTGGGTTGTGACAGCGCATTTTGGGTCAGGAGCTAAGGAAAGCCCCTGTGCTGGGTGTCTTCAGATCCCCCTTCTCCACCCTACTCTGCTCCAGGAAGGAGGAACTGGGTGGATCTGTCGTGTCTGGGCAGTGGGGGTGATGAGGGGAGTGGGAGATAGGAGGGAGAGAAGACAGTGGCCCGAGTGTTTGTTCTTCTGGCTTCCTCACTGCAGGGCTGCCATGAGCCAGCTGTGTTCCTCACCAAAAGGTTATGGCTCCTGTAAAAAGCCACACTGCCCGCTCTGTCTCCAGGCTTAATAATTGCCCGGTCACTGTCCCTCTAGGCCCGCGGTGGTCATGATGCCCACCCGTCACCAGCCCTGGGGGGCTGCACACTCCCTTTGCCAATTTTGTCAGTGATGCTGATTGACACAAGCACAGTGACCATCCCCCAATGCAGATCAGAACCAGAGATTTAGAGCGAAATTCATGGAATCAGTCGGGGTCCCAACAGGAAGCAGAACTTTTCAGATGGGTTAAAAAAAAGATTTTTTGAAAAATAAAAGGAGTATTTATGGTGGTATGGACAGGGTTAAATGAACAAACAAGAAATATCAAGGCACCCAGAGACTGGAAAAGCAGGAAGCTATTACCATTCCTAGGGCCGAAAGGGCTGAAGTGCCCTCTGTCCTCCTGGCCTTGGAAGTCTTGCCTGTAACATGCTCCCAAGGGCGGCACCCACCCAGCAACCCGAGTGCAAGGGAATGCGGATGGTGCAGGGTTCAGGGTCAGCCTCACAGGGTACAAAGTGAAACAGGTAAGGCAGAGAGTACAGCTCAGCAAAAAAACACGAGAACAGGCTGTGTGTTCATCTTGTATCTTTGCAGAGGCTAGGGGTTAGGAAACATGAATACTTAGGAGCGTCTGAGTTTTACAAGAGAATTTCTTAAGAATCTCAACTTCAACAAGATTGACTCAAGCAAGGATCATCAATAGATGCTAAAACCATTGTGTGAAAAGTCCATCGGCTAACAGGATATTCACACGATCTCGAAGAATCCTCCCAAAGAGTATTGACTAATTACAAAAGGGAAGGTATCATTACAACAGTAACATCTGTCAGACATCTGCTTAACCAAGTGATCAAGCTTAGCACCCCCAATAATGGGACAAAGTGAGACGATGTGCCCCTCGTGGGATGCAGTGGGAAGCACGCAGCTTCACGTGCATTGTACTCTTGCCAAAATACTTAAGCTCAGTCTAAGCAAGAGGAAATGATCAGACAAACCCCGATCACAGAGCAGTCTACAAGACAACTTGCCTGGAGGCTTCAAAAAAGTCAGTGCCGTGAACAGCAACAACCACACAAACAGAGCTAAGCAGAAAAACTCGGACGAAACTCACAAACATAATGTTGAACAAAAGAAGTCAGACTCTAAAAGGAGTATATAAAATATGATTCTATTTACATAAATTTAAAAAGCAGACAAAACCAATTTAGGTCTTAGGAGTCAGGATAATGGATACCCCTGGAGAGTAATGTCAGAAAGGCCATCCAAGAAGGAATTCCAGGTGCTAATGACATTGTGTTTCTTGATCTGAGCGCTGGTTACAAGGGTGCACTCAATTTGCGAAACCTCATTAAGACTAGTGCACACTGTGTGTGTGTGTGTGTGTGTGTGTGTGTGTGTATTAGAGAGAGAAATAGGGAATACTAATGTGGCAAAATGTTAACAATTGATGAAACTAGGTGAATGATATATAGGTATTCGTTATAGTATTCTTTTAACTCTTCTCTAGGTTTGAAATTTTCAAAAATAAAAATTGAGAGAAAATATAAAAATGGTTTTAAATTAATTTTTAGGTGTTCAGTTACATGGAAATGGCTAGCATACTATGTATCAGCAATGGCCCCAACAGTGATTTCCCAACATTCATATCCTCATTTAAATATATGCAAACTATTCACACTTAACTAACATAAAACAAATAACTTAAAACTATTTTGCATTCCTCATGATCCCTAAACACGAGCCAAATACCTCATCTGGTGCTCAAACACAGAAATAGCGATCTGTTCCCATGTTGAGAGAAAAACTGCTCTGTTAGACATACTATAGCTTCTGATCCACAAAACCATATCTATGGGAGTTTGAATTCTTAAGGGTTATTTTAATGTTAGGCAATCTTTGCTATGCTCATTGACTTTAGAAATCAACTCACTTAAGTTGTGACACCACTGGCAATGTTGACCAACCTTGGAACCTTGTTTTTCCTTCAAAATACACACTTTTGTTGGGGCAGAAGGAAGAAGAAAATTCAGCTCCCTATTCTCAGGTGTTTTCAGTCCCAGGCATGGATAAAAAGTTCCAAAACAGGGAAGGGGGAAAAAAAAGAAGAGGGAGAAATTCTATTTGTCTTTTTCCACCTCTATTCCAAAATGGCATACTTGCCAGAGGCCAGTTACAGAAAATCCGATGTAAAGATCAGGTACACCAAGAAGCAATAGTTCTTGCTCTCAAAGGTCACAGTTGCAAAACCCGTATGCCTCTCCCCACCCTCACCCCTTTAGCTGCCAAGTCTTCAGGAGAGCAAAAGCACTGTGACCTCTTTGTACCCTGGGTCTGGGGAAGATGCAGCATCTGTCCCCAAGTCTCCAACTTTCTACTGCCAATTATGCCTTTGGTTCAGCTCAATTGCCAAACACCTGTGAGCCACTGTAGCACAGTGCTGGGACTTGGTAGATGCTCAATAAATATTTGTTGAATGAATGAATGAGCTCTGGTGAGAAGGGCTGCAGAAGAAGCTGAAGGAGTGGTTTTCATGGAGGATTCTGTGCAACTTAGAGGGCTTTTCGCCCCACTTTCGCTCAGAACCCAGCTCTGGAATCTTCAAAGGCACCATCTCGGGATCAGTACAGTCCGTGCTTAGCATGAACATTAGTATTCTCATCTTAAGTGGCTGTGCAGGCAACTGACATCTGCACGGGGCCAGGGTAGGAGAAAAGTATGATGGCTGTGTGTCAATTGCAGAGGACAGACTAATTCCTGAGTCTATGCATGATATTCGTTTGGGACTTCTTCACATGACTCACTCAGTATTTGTAAGGGGCTGAGGTCTTGAGGCAGCATAACAGTGAGAGAGTCAGTGAAGTTTGGGTGATTACTATTACAATGAGTTCAATTTTGTCCTTTAAAAAAATCTGTATTGAGAGTGAATTGTGTGCTAGGTGCTGTGCTATGTACTTTAAATGTGTTATTTTATTTAACTCTGACAACAACCCAATTACATATCACATTTTACAAACAAGGTGATGAAGGCTTGAAGAGGTAACTTGCCTAAGTGTGCTGGTTAGTTTTATGTGTCAATTTGGCCAGGCTACTGGGTGCCCAGATATTTGGTTAAACATTATTCTGGGTGTTTCTGTGAGGGTTTTTGTGGATGAGATTAACATTTGAATCAGTAGACAAAGTAAAGGAGATTGCCTTTCCCAATGTGGGTGGGTCTAATCCTAAACCACTGAAGGCCTAAACAGAATAAAAAGGGGGAGGGAGAACGGATTTGCTTTCTCTGTCTTTAAGCTAGAACATTGGTCTTCTCCAGCCTTTGGACTCAGACTGAAACTAGACCATTGGCCTTCCTGGGTCTCCAGCTTGCTGATAGCAGACCTTGGGACTTCTCAGCCTCCATAGCCTTGTGAGTCAATTCTTTATAATAGATAGATGCATAGGTAGATAGATAGAGACAAATAAATATCCTATTGGTTCTGTTTCACAAAGATCACACGATTATATGATAGACACTACTGGCTGCCTGTCTACCAACCCTGCTGAGACACCCCGCTTCCCTTGCTGGCAGGACTCACCTCCCACTGTGGAGACCTAAAACGTCAAACACTCCCCTTCCTAGCTTTCATTACATTCGGGGCACCAGCGTGCAAGCCAAACCTTGCCATGTGGATCCAAGGAGAATTTGCTGGCGGCTACTGGGAAAGAATTTCTTTCCTAAAGAAAAAGCCACACAGAGGAAGAAATGCCTCCCTTTAACTTTGTGGAGGATTGTGTCTGCCTGGTGTGGGAGCTGGAAACTGCAGCAACATCTTGCAGTTAGGAGGGAGAGACCGCCTCCGCGCTGAGGAAAGCAGGGCAGAGAGAAAGAAAATGCCCAGATTCACGATAATATTGTAGAACTGCTGAGTTAGCCGAACCTGAAATCACCTTGCCTCCAAACTTCTCATGAGAGATGATAGATAACCTTATTGTTTAAGTCCCTTCTATATGAAAGTTTGTTTTCTGTCCCCCAAAGCATCCTAATTTATCAGCTGATTTAATTTTCACTGTAAGAGTTCAATTCATCTGTCCAGTCAAAGGTATACTTATAGGTTCATTTAATATTTTTTATCATTTACCAATGGTCTAATGAAATCCCAAATATATTTATTTGTCTATGCCCATACTCATCCCTTCATCCTTCCACCCCTCAATCCTTCCATCCATCCATCAGTCCATTAATCTATCTATCTACCTACCATCATTTATGGTCAAAAAAGTTCAGGAGGTTGCTGTATACTATAGCCCCTTCTGGAGAAGCACATTGAACATTAATGTGTTAAAGCCTCTGAGAAGTTTCTATAGTAAAAATAAATAAATAAATAAACCTTGAACTCAGTGTTTCCCTGATAATTTTTTTCTAATCCCTTTTTGGAGCACACATTTTGACAGCAACCCATTTTTGGGAAATGTGTACATAAAGGGGTAACTATCTCCTAAGATCCCACACACATATTTTAAGAGGGCCGTTGTTCCCTCTGAAGGCAGCATTGTTCCTTGGAAGCACTGAAGCAAAGCCTCCACCACACAGAGGCCACTTGGATTTTGCTTAGCAGATGTTTACAGATAGCTTGATGGTAATTTCTACACAAAAGGTATATTTCTGGCTTTGCCTTATTGTTTATGATTCAAAACTAAATTGTAGAAACCTCGAGTCTGGCCCATCATCCTGCCTGAGCTAACCATATGTGACACAAGCAGTTTCCATTCATGGTGGCCCCATGCCTTGCCCGCACCAGCCACAGCCCAAGAGGTAATGCCGCACTTGTGTTTTAACATAAACTTCAAATCACATACATACTAACACTACTTCATGAGCAAGAAATTACTACATCTGGTTCATTGACATTTACTTCTGAGAACCATTTCAATCAGATTAATTCATTTATCTAAATAATCTTCCACTCACTTCACAGCGTCAGAACTCACCAATACATTTTCTATGGATGCTTCCAGCTTTCCTTTTGTAGACTGAGATGTGAGATCAATTTTTGCCTGGAGTTCTGCAGATCAGGCCCTTATCGGGGTGTGAGGGAGTCCAAATAATAACAGCCTCTGTCCCAACAGAGTTCTAGAAATAAAGAGAAGGGCGGATGGAGATGTCATTGTCAGGCTATTACACATAGGGCTGTTGGAGAAAGTGGCTTAGACGTGCAGCAACTGTAGACCTTGTGTTAGGCAGGGAGGTAGCTTATACCAGGAATCTCGATGGCTGATGACCAGAAAGGTTTATTTTTCATTCATGTTACATATCCACTGTGGCCAGCTGAGGATCAGCTCCATGTCACCTTAACTCAGAGACCCAGCAGTTGGAGCAGAGTCCATCTGGAACACCGTCAATTGTCAGGGCAGAGAGGAAAACAGTATGGCAGGGCCCACACTGACTCTCAGAGCTTCCACCCAGCTAAACAGACGTGTTCCCCTAGAACAGGCATCACTGGAAGAGCCCCAGGCTCCATCCCAGGCACAGGGGTGAGTCCTTACTCCCATGTTTACCCAGCAGCCAAGGGCAGAGCCAAGCACATGCTCTGTAGACAGGCAGACCCCAAAAGGAATGGACCATGGGGCTAAACCTAAACTCCCCACCCAGGTGAGAAGGCAGAGAGTGGCCAGGCAAAAGCAGTCAAGTCACGATAAGACTTTTGCAAAGCAGGTTATTCCACTTAATCATTGTCATCTTCTTTAAGTTCTCCATTTGCTCTTGTCCGTTTTCTTCTTTAATAAGGTCTACACCTTCATCATCTACTTCCCACTATTCTAGCCTTCTTCATCCTCCTCCTCCAACACACCCGGATCCTGCTCCATTGCTGATGCCTGGCTACATGAGCCTGCACCCTCATGTCTATGCTCCAAACAGCAAGTCTTTATGTCTAGATCAGTCTGAGAAAGGTTTTCTGAGACTCACTCCCCACCCTGGGCTTCTGTGGGAAACACCAAGCAAGTGGATGAACGAAGAGAATGTCCGGTGCCCAGGATCAGTAGCTATTGGTTCAATGTGAATTTCTCATCAGCAGCATTTTTGCTGATCCTGGTCCCTTCTCACAGCATGCCCTTTCCTCTTCTTTTTCCTTATTCAAATCCCAGCTGTCCTTCAAATGTCAAGCTCCGGTCCCACCTGAGGCTCATTCACAGCTCTGCAGCCAATCCGTAGCCATACCCTGTCCACATCCCCACGCTCACACTTGGAACTCACGTTGTGGTCTGACTTCTGTTCTACAAGCTACTTCAGAGGATGGGAATGATGCCGTATAGGCACAGAGCAACCTGTTGACAAATAGTTTCTGAAACGACTAGAAGCATACGTAGGCTGTGCAGCGTGGTTGGTGAGGTCTGCTCTGTTGCAGTGAGCTGGGGGGTGACCAAGAATCAGCCTTTGTAGCATGAACGTTCGATCATGCCGACAACTCAGGAAACTGTTTCTGTGCAGGCCATGTGCTGTGGGATGAGCTGAGACCCTGAGTTCTGGAAAACACATCACAGATGCTAAGAGGGAGTATTCCTCAGCTGAAATCAGCAAGGAGGTAAAGGAAAGCAAACACACAGTTTATTATAATTATTCCATTATTCTTTTCTTCTGGACTTCTGGGTTCTTTGCTTATTGGTATGAACTGTATATTTTTTAGCAGGTAAAGAGGTAGAGTTTTTCCCTGTTTATTACCTACTAGTTGCACTCAATTCTGGCTTGATGTCAGTGACCTCTAGTGACATCCTGATGGTAAACTGATTCTCTTGCCTAACGTGCTGAAAAGCAAGGTGGGGAACTGATCACAAACACCATGACTGAGCAACATCCTAGGGATACAGGGCAGACACCCGCAGCGGCACCCCTTGAGTGCCAGACCCTAGGGTAACTGTCTACGCGAATCCCAGCCATATTTTCAACTTTGCAGTCAAAATCTGGCTTTGCCACTGGGTGACGTGGAGCAGGTTATTTAACCCTTCAAAGGCCCAGTTGCCTGAGCTATTAGATAAGATGATAGTACGACGTGCTTTAGTGCCTGACTTGGCACATAGCAGGCACTTAAACAAGGCTGGTTTCCTTATGGTCCTCTCAAAGAATGGAGAATCTTGCTCTCCACTTCCTTCCATTTGGACACGGATGAGTTGAGAAAGTTCCATGAAACGTGATTCCCGTAGCTGTGCCGCAAACTACCACGGTGGCCCCCTAATGGCACGATGTAGACCAGAATGGCCCTTGCTGGAGTTCCCGCCAGCCACTCAACATTCACTGAACACATACTTATTGAGCACCTACTAAGTGCCAGGCACCGGTTGAATCACAGCGCCAGTGAAATGTTTTAAAGTAGAACAATGTCATGCAGGGCTGCTGCCAGCTCCAAAAGTGTTTTGCAGAGATTAGAGGAAGTTACCCTTTCTGGGCAGACACAGCCTTGTCGCACGCGGCTTGGCAAGCAGGAAGGCCCTTTGTGTAGAGAAGAAAACACCTCTTCATCCAAGTGGACACAGCCCGTGCAGGGGACACAGCTTGGCAAGCAGAGAGAGGACTGGATTCAGGCCCTGTGTGCCCCTCGTCCAGGTGTCCTGGCTGTGCACAGTGTCCATCCAGACAGTGTCCCTGAAGTTGTGCATTTTTCTTAAAGATAGACGTGCTCTGTTCAAGGGCCTCTCTTTTATTCTCTACTTTCAGACATGTGAAAGTGGCCCTTCTTTCATGAAATGAGGGTAATAGTAGACGGTAGTTGTTTGTTTTATCTCTTTTGTTAAATAGTCTCACTTAGCAAAATGAGTTGACAACTCTGTATCAATTCTCTGTTTTAGACATTTTACTGGCCCATAACATTCAAAATCTGGGGAGTCACTGACTGATGGGAGGTGTTACGGGGCAAGAAGCCCTCCGTTCAAGCAAAGGAAAAGTCGCCACCAAATAGCACAGACCAAGGCAGATACCAAATTGACATCAGTGTCCCCGAGCCACAGCGATCAGCATGACATATCTCAGAGCCTGCCGGGTTGCTATGGTTATCTCACCCTACCTATGCAATTACCTAGGAAGTTGCTGTCTTTGTGACACATGAGGTCCATGTCACACAGATATTCACAAAAGAAAGATTTTTCGTGTCTGAGAAGTGTACATGCTAGCAATACCTGTCATTGCTTGAAAGCAGCTGCGTGCACACATGAGAATATTCGTGCACACAGGAGAATCGTCACTTCCCGCATGCTTTGGTGATTAGATGTGACTCATCTGAGGTCCACACAGCTGTGGAGTAGGCAGACCTTGGCTCCAGAGACACATTTGGACTTTCTCTTTTAGCCAGGATCCTTCCAGTTGCCAGAAACAGAAAACTGGTCCCAGTAAGAACGAGAGTGCACTGGCTCACGTGATTGAGAAGTGAGGGTGTTCCTTCCAGGTACAGCTGGACCCAGGGGCTCGGCGACAGTATCAGGACCTGGGTGTCTCTCTGCCGTCCCCTGCACTGACTCAGCACAGGCTCTTCCCTGCTGAGGGCCCCAACACATGCTCCGTTGGCTGCCAAAGTTCTAGCCTTGGATCCACCAGAAAAAGGACAGATTATCTTTCCCAACAGTTCAAACAAAAGTTCTGCGCCAGTGTCTCGTTGGCCTGAATTGGAGCCTATGGCTATCATGTGATGCAGAGGGTTAGTTCTCCAGAATAAAGTCAGGGTGCGTAACCAGGGTCAGGGGATATGGCCAGCCAAGATTGCTTTTACTCCAAAAAGGAGCAGGTATAAGAAATTAGTCCCCAAATAGACGTCCACGTGTGGCTAACCCCATTTTTTTCTCTACCCGTCTCCTCCCTGAGACGTTCTGCACCTGGGTCCACCCGCTCTGTGCTCTGAGATGCCAACCCCTGAGGACGTCATCACCAGCCCTTGCTGGCTGGGCCCTGGTAGGTCGGACGATGGGGGACAAAGGCAGGACAGCTGAGGGAAGAAGGAGGAAGAGACTGGGGTATTTCTTCCCTCCCTGCCCTAGAGCCCGTCCATGAACCTGTGTCCTCCCTTGTCCCTTCCGCCTTTGAGAGTAACAGCTTCCTGCTGCTGCTGCTCTCAGGGTCCCTTGTTTGTTCCCTTGACCTTGGCCATGTATCTGTTCATTGTCCCTTAAAGTCGTTTCCTTTAAGCCAGGGGTCAGCAAACTTTAGCCCACAAGCCAAATACCACCCTCCCAGTCTCCTTTTGCAAAGAAAGTTATGTGGGTCGCAGCCACGCCTTCAGGCATCATTTAGGCATTGCCTGTGGCCTCTAGTGGCAACAGAGACTGTATGTGACCCGCAAAGCCAAAAATGTTTACTGTCTGACCCTTCACAGAAAAATATTTGCCGACCCCTGGGCAAACCATCTGGTGGATTTGGTTTTCTGCTGAGACCCTGTCTGTTATATCGCCTTATAAAATGTAAGGAGAAAGAAGACTAATTTTGCTGTAGGATTTGTATGTAAGTGTTGGGAAGATAATACTATAAAAGGCCAAACCTGCTGGCTCAAGGGAAAACCACATGGGAAAGACAGGTGTAGGTTTTTGTTTGTTTGTTTTTTAAATGTAGTCAGCTCTGCTGTCTCATCCCTTGAGTTGAGGGGTCTCAGGGCAGAGAATGCTCCCCAATCCTGTGGCTCCTGTCCCGAGCTTATACCGACCGCACACCTGACTGCTCCAGCCTCATCAGGACATGCCAATGAACGGGAAAATCAATATGTAAAGAACCAAACCAAAATGCTGGATGAAAAATATGAACATTGCCAGGTTTAGAAAATAAAAACGTTCCAAACAGATAAACAGTAAGCAAAGCGCTTCGATTTGTACTGTTTTCCAGTCCATAAAACCCTAATATCCACCAACGTTTCATTAAGAGCTTCCATGCCACTCGGCATGCCTGCGGCGGCTTGAACAGATTGCTGCAAAAACGTTATCCAAGCTACAGACCCAATCTTGTGCAGTGTTTTACATGGGTGCTAAATGGGGGAGAAGTCTGATCAATCATGAACAGAACACCAGTTCAAAGGAAAAGTAAATGCTGGAGTTAAATGAACAATATCTATCATTCTGCAATGCGGTTCTTCCAGTCAATCAAAAAAAAAAATAGTAAGCAAAGAACATTTATTGGAGGGAAGAAAAAAAAAGAGTAATGAACTCATGCAACCAGATCCTTTGGCTTTCAGAAACAGAGAGGGCTTGTGTTTTGAATAATAACTTCAGTGAAATAAATGTTCAAATTATGTTGGAAAATGGTTCATTTGGACTCCTAGCCCTTTGCAATCTCCAAACCGAATAATACTCCGGTTTATGAATCCCTTACTAATATATCAAAGCCTCTGCATCTATTGTTGCATTTGTCCCCTCAGTGGGCCCCACTGCAAGCTCTCTGAATGACCAGCCAGAACTGAAAACACTGTGCAGGACTCTTTACTTTGGTGACCTCCGATCTGTGGCTGCAAGGAAGAGGAAAAAGCGCTGGACAGGACATCAGCACCCTGAAGTGGATTCTGGGCAGTGAAGTTGAGAAGCTTTGAACAAATTATTAAATCACTCTCTAAGCCTCAGTTTTTTAATATGTAAAATGGGATCAACACCTTTCCCCCACCTCGATCCCAGGTTCTTATTCATCCATTCACATTTGGTAAATAATTACCAAGCATGTTTTATGTGTCAGGAGGGTGCTGGGGGAGGAGGAAGGTGTTCTGGAAGCTCATATGCGGTGGAGAGAAGAGAATGGCCAGTGACCATATGGTGAGATAAGCCCTGCGAGAGCAGCAGAGACAGTTCTTTGAGAGCCTGTACGAGGGACCTGCCCCAGGCAGAGCTTCTGGGAGGAAGGATCTCTGTGTCCTGAAGGAAGAGTCACAGGGGAGGAGTGGACTGAAAGGAAAGAGAGCTAAGCAGGACCCAGGTACCAAGGGCCTCCTGGTTCTGTTAGGGGTTTGGACTTGCCCTTGGGGACAGTGGGGGGCCCACCAAACGGTTCCTGCTGGGGGAGGTGGCATGATTTGATGTGCTTTAGAAAGGCCACCCCCACCACCCCACCCCAAGGACTGCCAGGTGGAGAAGGAGTTACAGTGAGGAGGCTGGAGGCAGGGAGCCTCAGCTCCAGGAAGAGATGGGAGAGGGAGGCCGATGGGGGGAGCAGGCAGATGTAAGGGGTGTGGCATTGACAGGAGGACGCCATAGACTGGGGAGAAAAGCAGAGAAAGGCATCCTCAAGGAAACTAGAGTTCTGGCTTGGACAAAAGGGCAGATGCTGATTCTATTCCTGGGGAGAGAGCGTGCTTGAAGGTGGTGCTGGTGCAAGGCAAGGTACACAGTAGGCCCTCAGTATTTGCTGACTCAAAGCACAATCCTATTCTCATAGCTTCATCCTTCCTCCACCTCTGTTAACAGAGCCCTGCCCCCACCCCCACCTCATTCTGCACATCACTGCCTGGTAAATCTTCTTAAAACACCAATTTGTCTGTCAGATTTAAACGGCTCATTTAAGTGGCTCAGGATTTCCCCAGACACCACTCAAAGCCCCTGTGCTCAGCGCCCCATTCCAAGCCAGCCTGGCTTCTGCTCTGCTTTGGTCAGGCTGCCCAGACAGAGTGGCCACAGGACCTGCTCTTCTCTGGGCTGTGCTCCCCTCCCAGAGCACCCACCTTCCCTGCCTTCTGCCACCGCAAATTCAAATCCAAGAATCATGGTGGAGACCAGGAGAGAAGAAAGCGGTTCCCTCCCCCTCCTGTTGCTTCTGCTAATTCAAGGCAGGCTTAATTCTTTGACACCCAGGCAACTCATAGGGTCTGTGGTGGAGGAAGTTGCAAGAGAGGAGAAATAAGAGCTACATTCGTCTAGATTAGAGATAAACTGGCAAACAAGCTATGCCTTAATCCATCCTTCCAGCATGTCCCAGACTCTCAGAGTCCTCTTGATTTTGAAACATGTTTTTAAAGCATGAGTGGATTATGATTGTCAGAAAAAAAAGGCAGTTTTCTTCCAGGCCTTAAGCTAGAAAAACTGCTATTCCTGTTTTCTCTGAAAATCAGCCCACTTTAGCATGCCCCACTGAGAAATGAAGGCAATCATTTTATGCCTGGGAATTACCAAAGATTTACTTGAAAGTGCTACCTCACACTCAGTGGGAAATAAGTCTAAATGAAAAGGAAAACAATTAGCCCAAATGTGCAAACCTCAACAGTGTTGATTGGTTGGTTGGTTGATTTTGAAAGCTCAATTTTATTTCTAGAATCAAAAATCGCAAAAACAAACAACAAACAACAAAACCCCCAGTAGTTACAGTCTCTGGGGGAGAAGCCCCTGGGGCAAGCGCAGACAGGGTTACTTTGAAGGCCACGTACCTTTGTGTTTGAGCTCCACTAGGGCCCTGGGAAAGGTGCCCAGTTGGACAAATTGGGCTCTCAAGTTGCAATCCATCAGGCCAAGAAAGCCACAGAGCCATCTGAAACAACAAACAAGCCCACGTTCTCTTGTCTGTCCTGTGCTTCCCCACTGGAACAGGACAGGCCTCCAGCCCCAAACTGGCTTCACTCTTTATTCAATCACTAGGACAGCGTTTCTCAAAGTATGGTCCAAGAACCACCTGCACCTGCATTAGAACCACCCAGGCTTCTCGTTAAATACACATGCTCAGCACCGTTCCCACACTTACTGAGTCCAGATCTCTGCAGGTTCCCTTCTTCCACACCATCAGGGCAGCCGGACCAGCAAGGCCTCTTTTTCCTCCCAGTCCATAGGCATTTTCCTGGCATTGTTCTCAGCTTATCCAGCTTAAGGTCCCTGGTCCATTGTTTTAATAATGCTCTTGCTAATATTCTAAACTTCCTTGCGATTCTACTGTGCCCTGCAATTCCACTGTGTTCTTCCAGTAAACACACTTCTCATCCACCTCAATAACATTTTCAAATCCCTTCAAAGTACAATTTCCCAATTACCAACCCCCAACTCTCTAGCACCTGACCTCACTTCTAATTCTCTGAGGACTTAGAATCTGCCAAATATGAATTCCATCCTCCTCTAGACACCAAAACATACACATCTGTCTACACTGGCTCCCTCACCTTGAGTCTTGATCCCACCCCACTTTCCTTCTCCGAACCTTACATTATCAATATGCCTCCTTTCTCCTTTGTGTTCACTTGTTTCCTCTCCATCGAATCCTTCCTTTGACTCTTTTTCCCCTTTGTAGAGTATCATTAGAGTGACAGATTAAGTACAGGTGTTTCCCTCCAATATCCCAGGAGGAGAATCATTACATCAACAAGGACATACTCTATATTTGACTACCACAATTGCATGTTAACATTTGTTCTCTATAAATCCTTAATAAAATAAAGAATATGTTTCCATATAGGTTTTAAAAACTTTTTGTTATAGAAATTTTTAAATATATTAAAAACTAGAGAAACTAGTATCATGAACTCCTACTTACCCATCACCTGGCCTCAACAGTTATTACCATTTTACCAATGTACATGTTTTAAAGAAAATTCTATATGTCAGGTCTTCACAGTATGCATCTTGAACTGATAAGGGCATATTTTAAAAACATAACCTCCAGGTCATTATTATAGCTAAATAATTAATAGTGATTTTTAATATCACTTAATACCCAGTCCACATTCCATTTTACCAATTATCTCATGGATGTTTTTCTACAGTTGGGTTGTTCAAATCAGGATTTGAACAAGGTTCTCATATTGTATCTCTTTGTTTTGTCTCTTAAGTTGCTTTTATCCTATATCAGTCTCCTTGCCATCTCCAGAACGTAGCTGTCTTCCCTGTTTTAATTTCTTCAGCTTTCACCTGGTCTTCTACCCTTTCAGATCTGGCTTCTGCCCCTATCACTCCCCAAAACAGGAATGACCTCCATACCTCCAAATCCAACAGACATTTCTTTTTTGTTCCAGTTATAAAATTTAGTAGCTTTATACAGGAATTTATTTTTATCTCTCATGGTTCATGGATTAACCAGAATCAGCTGAGCAGGTCTCACTTGAGCTTGCTCGAGGGGCTTCACATCAGGATGGCTTCTCTCCTCACATGGCGGGCATCCAGGTTGGATCGGCAGAACAACTGGGGACTAGCCAGGCATTTCTCTCTCTCTCTCTCTCTCTCTCCATTTCAAGATAGATGTTGCAAGGATTCATATGACCTTGAAAGTCACGCAGTGTCCCCTCTGCTTCAGTCTGTTGGTTGGACGGGTACAAGCCCCATTCGGCGCGGGACGGTGCTACACAAAGCTGTGAGTTTTAGAAAGACGGTTCACGGGGCGGCCATCTTTGTAGACTAGCTATCACACTTCTTCTTTGACTTTTCAACAACTATCAGCATCTCTGTGAACTATCTGCCTTTTGAAACACTCTGCCCCTTGCTCCCATAACATACCACTGGTCTGTTCCCTTTTATCTCTGTGACAAAAGCCTCTCTGCAGTCTTTGCAGGCCCCGTCTTCCTCCGCCCAGTCCTCCAGGCCTTGTCCTAGGTCTCTTCTCTCCCAAAGCCCTTTCATGCAGGTCCACAGTTTCAATTAACTCCTAAAATGCACGTGACTAAAATATTAATAACTCTGGCCCAAACCTATCCTCCGAGCACCATATTCTACCTTCTGGCTTCAGTAGCATCTTCAGCAAAGAACAGTACGTGTAGAAAAGTGACAAGATAAAGGAAAACGGCGTTAGGCTTCCAGAAGTGGGAAACTGGGAAGGTAAATACATGGAAGTAAACTAATGGAGTGAGGTTTGTTGGCGGCTTCCTGTGGTGCCGTGTCTGAGCTACCAAGAGCTGCCCTAGTAAAGGAGAATGTATGTTCTGTCTGCCAGTGGAAAGGCAGGAAGGCTAGAAAGAGCTCTTCATTCGTTTGCTGCTTCTTCATAGACTTTAGCTCGAAAATATTTATGTCAAAGAGGCTGCCATGCTTTGGAGATGGGGGTTTTGGCCCCTCCAAGTCTCATTTTGAAATTTGATCCTCAATGTTGGAGCTGGGGCCTGGTAGGTGTTTGGGTCCTGGGGGTGGATCCCTCAGGAATGGCTTGGTGCCAGTCCTTGGTAATGAGTTAGCTCTCACTCTATTAGTTCCTGGGAGACTTCCCTCCAGAGTTGGTTGTTAAAAAGAGTCCGGCGCCTTCCCCCTCTCTTGCTTCTGCTTTCTCACCGTGTGACCTTTGCACACACTGGCTCCCCTCCCCCTCCCACCATGAGTGGAAGTGATCTGTGGCCTCACCAGACGCAGGTGTTGATGCGTGTTTCTTGTACAGCCTGCAGAACCCCTGAGCTTCATAAACCTCTTTTCTTTGTAAATTACCCAGCTTCGTGTACTCCTTTACAGCAACACAAAAATGGACTGAGACGGGCTTATTTGGAGGTGACATATTCTAGTTTCTTTCACTTCCAGTCACAGCTGAGCAGCTGAAGCATCACTTCCTCTTGGATACTTTCCTGATCCCTCTGATAAGATCATACTTATCACATAAGATCCATACTACACAAATGCTCTTAGCATTGGGAACCTCTTCCTCGAAGCAGTCACCACTCCTGAGGTTTTACATGGATTTGTGTGATTATGCCATTAACGTCTCTCCCCTGTTAGACTGCAAGCACTATGAGGGCAGGAACCCTGTCTGGTTTTGCTCACTGCTATATTCTCAGTGTTTAGCACAGTATCTGGCACATAATAAACGTTCAAAACCATGAGTTGCATGAATGAAGGAGTTTGGGGATCAAAGTTATAGTGACCTTTACCTGGGGTCATATAACCTATAGCCCCAAATAGGAAACTTTTGAGAGTGAAAGGGGGTACTTTTAATAATTAAGCCAGGACAACAGGGTAAATGAAGACATTTCTATGCAAACCAGGATATATGGTCACCCCCTCTGTCTCTTGGCATTGCCCTGGAGTCTTTCCAATCCTTCCTGAGGAGAGATAGGACCTGCATTGCCAAAGGACCATACTAGGGCACCTCTCCTGGAACTTCCAAGATAAGCTTATTTTTCTTGGTTTGTGTTTATGAAGCTTTGGGGCACATCATGCAACTTGAGCACAAACCCCTAGAGTGTCCATAGGTTGCATAATATTTTCCTATACATCATGAATATAGAGAAATGGGCTTTCTTATATACTACTAATAAGAATGTAAACTGGTACACCTTTCTGGACAGCAATTTGGCATTTTGTCTTCAGAGTCTTCAGAAAAGGAGATACCTTTGACCTTGCAATTTTACATCTAGGAATTTATACCACAGAATAATCAGATAGCACCCAAAGATATGTATACAAGAGTTTATTGCAAAAAAAAAAGAGAGAAACAACCAATTCTCCACCCCTCCCTGTATTCACACCATTTGCCCTGTGAGTCCACTCTGTGCTTGGCACATGGCTTGCTTTGGCCATCAGGATGTGAGCAAATGTAATAGAAGCAGAGTCTTGCAAAAGCGCTTGCACACTTCTGCTTAGTCCTTGCTAGGCTGAGTAGCCATGAGAACATGCCTCCTGGGCTAGCTGCCTGGAGGATTACCCACCTGGAACAGCCGATTGCCTTAGTTGTCCCACCTGTGGCCATCCTAGACGAGCCAACAGCCAGCCAGTCCAGGCATATGAGTGAGCACAGTCAAAATGAAGATGACTGCTCAGCTAACCAGCCCCTGACCACAGAGACATGAGTGAGCCCAGCCCAGCAGAGATCAGTCAAGCTGAGCCCAGATCAGCTAAAACCTTACACGCTTGTAAGCCGTTTATTCTTGCATGCCACAGAGATGTTTAGGTTGCTCATTACAAAGAGCTAGTATGTCGATGGAATTCTGATAACAATTGCAGTCTAAACTTCCCACAATTGAGGAACGATGCAATACCATGCAGCCATTAAGAATGCTGATGTAGGTGGCTCACGCCTATAATCACAATAATTTGGGAGGCTGAAGAGGGAGGATCATTTGAGGCCAGGGGTTTGAGGCTGCAGTGGCCTGCGCTCCAGCCTGGGTGACAGAGCAAGATCCTGTCTCAAAAAAAAAAAAAAAAAGTAAAGACTATAGATTGCGATCACCTCTATAGTTCACTACTAAGGAAGTTTCTCTGAATGTGTAAAGCACCATGAGCAGGAGGTGCAACATGCTCTCCTGAGTGTGAAGCTGGCTCTCGGTGTTGCTTCACTGCAACAGCCATTGGCCATTGATGATCGGTCTGCTCTTCCTGGAAAATAGGGAGAGGATATAGTCTGAGTGGTTAAAAAGAAAAGAAAGAAAAAGAATGCCGATGTAGGTGTAAATGACTTGAAGTGTTCACAATAGACTGGTAAATTGCAGAAGGAATGGGAAGCAGGTTGCAAAACAATGTATGTACTATGATATCATTTTCATAAAACATAACCTTTATACATTTGCATATGAATGCATCAAGTCTGATATACAAAAAGATGCTGAAAGTGGTTATTTCTGGATGGTAGGATTTGAGGTGATTTTCGCTTTTTGTTTCTCTGTGTTTTATAGTTATTCTATAGGAGTATGCGTCACATGTAATTTTTCAAAGGGGGAAAAAAATCTCTCCTATAGAGCACACGATTTTTAAAAAATTATCCTTTGGTTTATCAGTAACAATCCTGAACGTGTTTCAAGTACTTTTTGTTGATAAGGTTGTCATCAGTTGTTCTTGCAGCATCCTGTGCTGCAAGACTTGGTAACATCGCCTCTTCCTGGATTCACGAAAGATTGCCCGTAGCAGAACACACTTGTCCTAACCCACCAGCAAACCTGAGAAGCTCTGTGGATGGGGCTGGCTTTAAGCCATGTTAGGGTGTTAGAAGAACCTCATTCTTCCAGCCCACCATTGAGATCCATCCCAGCAGAGTAGCTGAGGAAACTGTGGCTCCTACTCTATTAAGAACAGAGTGGAGCACTCTCAGTAACTACCTGCCTACAGGGCTTAGTTATAACCCTTGGTCAAACAAAAGAGAACTTTTTTCTAATTTCCTACCAACAGGGTGTCAAATTTCATACATTCAGAACAAGAAATTCAATGCCCCAGGGCAGCTAAGTATATCTAACTCCTTAATCCTTCCAAAGGATAAAAGGACTTGCTTTCTTTTCCTTCCTTCCTTTCTGCCTGCTTTCCTGCCTTCCTTTCTCTGTCTCTGTTTCTCTCTCTCCCTTTCTTCCTTTTTCCTTCCTTCCTTATCCAACATTTGCAGTTAGGTTTTCCTTTAAAATAAATCCTAGTTTAAAGCAAATAGATCTATTCTTGCACTCTCCTTGCCAATTCTCAACTTGCAATAAATCCCAAATCCATTTTTTTTTCTGCCACTACTGCTGCTGTTGCTAAAACCTTCCTCAGAGAGCTGGTGAAAATGGCACATCAGGCTGGTGGGTTCTACAACAATCATATCATCTGCCCTTATCTGGCTGTCCCTAAAACACTGGATTCTTTTAATCATTCCTCCTTCCTTCCTCCTCCTTTTCTCTAATTCAAGTAAATGTTAACCTTTTCAACCCTTTTTATGCCCCAGCACTCCTGCTTCACCCCTCTTGCACTCCACAGAGGCGTTGACTCAAAACACATGAGGTCCAACAACTGCTCTTTCCTCTGCCTCAAAATGTCTCCCTGCCGTCCTGTTTCCTGTTTATCACTCCTCCACCCCCAACCCCCAATCTCCCTCCAAGAACCTTGGTCCCAACCCAACTGGTTTTCCACACAACAGAGGTTATTTAAGGTCGAGTCCAGGGCACCAGGAGGAGTCCATGAGGCTCTCCAGATGCTCCATGAATCTCCTAAAATCAATGCAGTATTTTGTCCTTATATCAATTTCTAGGTGAGACTCCCTAGCTTTTGTTTAATTTCCAAAGTGCTCTATTGATTTGGGACTTGATTTTATCAGTTATCCTTTCTTGCATTTTTAGGCTCCCCCTTTTTCAACTGGTATCCTTTTTTCCATCTACACATAACCTGGATGTACCAGGGACATGGACAAGCATGAAATAAAATTACCAGGTATGCTAGTCTGCTTGGGCTGCCATAACAAAATTCCACAGGCTGGGTAGCTTAAACAACAGAAACTTATTTTCCCACACTTCTGGAGGACGGAAGTTTGTGATCAGGGGGCAAGCATGGTTGGTTTTTGGTAAGGGCTCTCTTCTGGGCTTGCCAGGCACTTTTTTGCAATATCCTCACATGCTCATATAACCTTCCCTTGGTGCGTGCATTCAGGGTACCTCTTTCCCCTTCTTATAAGGACACCAGTCCTATTGGATTAGGACCTCACCCTTCTGACTTCATTTAACTTTAATTGTCTTCTAAAGATCCTATCTCCAAATATAGTCACATTGGGGCTTAGCACTTCAACATATGGATTTTGAGGGAACTTAATTCAGTCCATAGCAGCAAAGATAAAAATAACTTGATTTAAGATATCAGAGTTGACATCTTTGTTACATTGGTAATAGCCTCCTAACTCATCTTTTTTTCTCTGGTTGCTTTTAAGATTTTCTCTTTATCACTGGTTGTAATCATGTTTCTTGTTTTTAGGGTTTATTGTGCTTTTAGGATCTGTGGCTTATAGTTTTTATCAAGTTTGGAAAATTTTGGCCATCATTTCTTCAAATGTTTTTTTCTGCCTCCTCTTCACAGACTTGTATTATATATATAATTTGAGGTCCCAGAGATCACTGATTCTATTTCATTTTTGTCTGTATGTTTTATTTAGGTTAGTTTCTATTGCTATGCCTTCGAGTTCATTAATATTTCCTTTGGCAATATATAATCTGCTAATCTTATATGATATATTTTTCATCTAAGATATCATAGTTTTGATATCTAGGCTTTCAATTTGTTTCTTTTTTTATATCTTCCCTGTCTCTTCTGAACTTTTAAAACATAATTGAATACAATTGTAATAACTGTTTTAATGCTGTTCTCTGTTATTCTAACACCTGTGTCAGTTCTGGGTCAATTTTTATTGATTGATTATTCTCCTCATTGTGTTTTGCTGTCTTGTTGTGTCTTTGATTGGATGCTATAAATTGTGAATTTTGCCTTATTGGGGGCTGGATATTTTTTGTAAATTTTCTTCAACTCTTTTCTGGGATGAAGTTAAGTTACTTAGAAACAATTTGATTTTTTTTTATCTCGCTTTTATTATTGTTTTGTTAGGCATTTTCTAGAGCACTGTTCAGTCTGACGTTAATTATTCCCCACTACTGAGGCAAGACCTTGCTGAGCACTCTCCCCAGTGCCCCAGGAACTATGAGTTTTTCCAGTCTGACTGGTGGGGACGGGTACAGTTCCTGCCACCCACTCTTCCTTCTAACCTTTCAGATGGCTCATTGCTTGGTCTCACCTGCATGCACCCGTCCATACTCTGCTGAATGCTTAAGGGGACCCTCTGCAGGTCTTTGGGATTCTCTGTCTGTGCAGCTATCTCCTCTCAGGTACTCTCTCCTAAGAATTACGGCTGATGTGGTCTCTCTGGACACTCACCTCTGTCTTTTCAACCCAAGGAGTCTGCCAGGATCCATCTTAGTTCTCCCTCTCTGCACGGTGGCCTGGGGTAATCATATTTATTCACTTTATGTCCAATGCCCTTCGTTGCCTGATGTCCAGTGTCTTGAAAATTGTTGTTTCAAATATTTTGTCCATTTCTGCTTATTTGTTTGTTTGTTTCAAATGGGAGGATAAATCCACTCCTTCAGTTACTCCATCTTGACTCGAAACATAAGTTGGTAGCTATAATTACTTTATTATTCATTCAGGATATGTTTGGGGCACCTACTCAGAGCCAGGCACTTTGCTAGGTATTGGGTATACAGTGGTGAACCAAAGGATATAGGGTCCTGGCCTCACAGCAAATCTGTCTTAAGGTGATCGACTTCGGTGAGAAAGCAATAAATGTGCTAGTCCCTGGATTTATGAATATGGACATGAATCAGATGTGATCATTTTTCTCAAGAAATTTAGAATTAGGAGAGACTAAAAGCAAATTTGTTAATACAAAGCAGACTTTGAAAAGTGGTATATGTAAGATACAAAGGCTCTGGGCATATAGATGAAGAAGTAATTAATTCTGATTTGAGGTATAAGGAAAAACTTCATGGAGGTGACATTTGAATTGGGCCTTGAAGTGTTTGTATAATTTTGAATGGTGGAGAGAAGTAGAGAGGAGGTAGAGATACTTAAAGTGTTTTCTTTTTTCTTTCTTTCTTTTTTTTTTTTCTTTTAGAGACAGGGCCTCCCTATGTTGCCCAGGCTGGTCTTGAACTCCTGGCCTCAAGCAATCCTCCTGCCTCAGCCTCGCAAAGTGCTGGGGTTACAGGTGTGAGCCACCGTGCCTGGCCTCAAAGTGTTTTTATGTGGCAGAAATAGCCATCCTGCTTGTTCTTCCTTGTCAACAGAACCCTAATAAAGTGCTTCAGAGGATGCTATATACAGCACTTTCCAGTCCCAGGGAATGAATCTTGATTGGTCTAAATCAACCATGGAACTTCAATTCCTCTTCCCTGTCACTGGACCAGGCATAGCATGTGACACAATTCTGGCCAGTGAGATGTGAGGGGAAGTCTGCTAGGAAGGTTTTCTTCCTAATAAAGAGACAAAACACTCCTTTTTTCCCTGCTTCTGAGAGAAAAACAAAAACCCCAAATCTTGGTTCCTTGAGGATGTCCTCAAGCCACCGGAATTAACCAAGCTGCAGTTGATCTAGCTTAAGGCTTCTTGTTACATGAGATTACAATGTTTTCTTATTGTTTTAGTAACTTCCGGTTAGATTTTTGTTGTAGTTAAGGATATTACGTGTAGCCAGATGCAGCAGATCAGCATACACTAAACTGATCAATTTACCTATCTGAACCTTGCTTTTCCTTTTCACTGGTTCAACCCTCTGCTAAATGTTACTCCTCTTGCTCCGGTTCCTTTGCCTCATCAAGAATGGAGGTTAACCTAAGAGATGACAATGTACTTAGTCTCTCCATGTATGCACATGGGGAGAAATGCAAAGCAATTTTTAAAATGAAAGAAAGCAATTGTGCATGCAATACTTTGACTATTTCATATTGTCACCCTTCCTTATCCTTTAGCTGGGAGGACTCGTTGAACTCTCATGGGAGGTTGGAGGGATAAAAATAAATATAAAGGAAGAAAGTGGAGGCAAGCCCAGGGGAAATTATGTAAACTCTTCCGGATTCACAGCAGTGCTGGAATTCTCTGGTAATTCCCACAGGAGCCAAGACTACCTCTGGAACAATCTGTTGGAAACCACTCATGTCTGGCAGAAAGCCAACTATTAACAAGGGCACAGGATATGCCATCATCATTGCCGAGAGTCCCAATCAATCCCAGGGACCCAGGCCAGCCCAGGGCAAAAGTTGTGAATAAGCAAAGAGTGTCACATTTTCTTTCCCATTCCCTTCCTAATCCTCTTTATTTTTCTAGCCCTGATCTCATTCCCTGTGCCTGCTCCCACTCCTT
Source organism: Lemur catta (assembly GCF_020740605.2). Classification (NCBI taxonomy): domain Eukaryota; kingdom Metazoa; phylum Chordata; class Mammalia; order Primates; family Lemuridae; genus Lemur; species Lemur catta. The sequence continues at coordinate 82,551,843 of NC_059134.1, forward strand.
CTCCTCCCTCACTCAGCAATTCATATCCTGCCTGCCTGATGAGCACAGAAGGTACTGAGCCGCCTACCTCAGGACACTTGCATTTCAGTAGGGAGCTCTTACACACCCAAAGTAATGCTAGAAATTCTCTACTGCTCTGTTGCTAGAAATCCAAGCCTCTAGACTGGCAGTGGAGAACATGTTTGGCCTCAAGCATAGCGCTTCTTGCCCCATGCAAAGTCAGCGGAGGTGGGTTGAGGTTCCAAGGACTCACTGCCAGCCCATGGGGATGTACAGGGTCATAAGGACATTACTTCACACCCCACTGTCCTCTGCCAGCTCACGCGGGACCTTATCCTCCTCTCATATAACCACACCCCACCATCTAACTTATCCTACTCACCTTCCATCTAAGTGTAGATGTTCCTTCCTCCAGGAGGTCTTCCCTGATGGATCCCCAAGTCTGGGTCCTGTTGCTTTGATATGTCTGCATAATACTGAATGCTTTTCTCTCTGAGCACTTGTCATGCTGATTTGCAATCCATATATGCTCAATAAACCAGTATCCAGCACAGCCCTGACATTTAGCAGGTGCTCGTTTACTGAATGAATGAACACACACACACACACACACACACACACACACATCTATACATATATGTAGCTCTGCAGAGACCATGACTGTCTTGTTCCCATTGTACCCTCAGCACCCAATCCAGTGCTTAGGCTGTGGTAGGCAAACAGTAACTATTCATTAATTGATTGACATAGATCTTCATCAGAAAGGTCCTTTCATCTAAGCTGCTATTGATAATGTCTTGACATCCTTATTGAAAGGGCAAGAAGCACAGCCCAGGCCTTTTTTAGAATATCAGGGATGGAGGTAGGGACACAGCAAGATAGAGGAAACTTCTGGGAGTTCGTCTACCCAGGTCTGTGAGGGTGGGCTTCTCTCTTCAACCATAGTTTTAGTTTTCTAGGGATTCTTAACTTAGAGCTTATGGGTGGGGCTTCAGATCAGGAATCCTTCTGACACTTTAATCAAACATCCAGGTCAGTAGCTGTGCATTTTTCTGGAAAAGGGTCATCAATGAGTTTCAAAAAGCTGTGACACAGAAAGAATTATTGCTCTAGACATGCACCATCCAATATAGTAGCCACTAGCCGCCTCTGGCTATTTCAGTTTAAATCACAATTAAAATTTCAATGCCTCAGTTACGCTAAGCTACATGTCAAGTGCTCAGTAGCCACCACCCATAGGACAGCCCAGATACATTAATAGAACATTCCCATCATCGCAGAAAGTTCGATGGGACAGAGCTTCTCTGTATTGGCAGCGATGCCGATGTAACGTACAGATAAGATCTGACTCACAGAGTGCTTATGTAAAATGAGTTGCCAATATTTAGAAATAAAAACATAAAAATCTGAAATCCTGATGTCTTTCAGGAAACAGGAGTGCCAGCGCAGGGCCCGCATTCCTCCTGGCAGCTGGAACGCACACAAGACTGCTCGCTTTGGATGGGCCCTCCGTGGCATTTGAGTTTGCGACCCCCGTTTCTAGAGGACCTCGCCCACACTGGTGCGGTCGCTTTCCAGTCTCTCGTGTTTGTAACCAGACTTCAAATTTCGCCAAGTGGGGTTGGACTGGGCTTAAGAGCGCATTTTAAGGCAGGGTCGGGGGCGGAGGTTCGGGCTCTCAGCTGGAAGTTGAGGGGCCGGGGGGAGCCTCCGTCCTTACGGTTCTCTGGAACTGGAGGAAGAGAGAGGGAATTCTATCCTGAACATCTGTTGCTTGACAAAGAACTTCTTCCCAGTTTTCCTCCAAGCCCTCCAGTCCCCAGCCCAGTTCGCCCGGGCCCGCCCCTAGCGACGGGATGGCGGGGAGGGGCCGAGGCGAAACCCGAGCCCCGCGCCCACCGCCCGGGCTGGCGACGTGGCTCGGCGGCCCCGGCCTCCCCCGGCAGCGCGGCGGCCAATGGGCGTGTGAGCGGGGCCGCCCGCAGCTCCCCAGCCCGAGGCCCGGGGCGCGCCCCTCTGCTCGGGCCCGGGGCGGGCACTGGCGGCGGGGCTGGCCCGTCCCCTCCCCCGCGCCCGCCCCGCCGCCGCGGCGCTCCGAGCCCCCATTCCCGCGCCGCCGCTCCTGCCGCTCGCTCGGTGCCGCCCTCCCCACGGGACGATGGCGCCCGGTGGCCGCGGCCGCCGCCTGGGGCTCGCCCTGGGGCTGCTGCTGCTGGTGCTGGCGCCGCGGGCGCTGCGGGCCAAGCCCACGGTGCGCAAGGAGCGCGTGCTGCGGCCCGACTCGGAGCTGGGCGAGCGGCCGCCCGAGGACAACCAGAGCTTCCAGTACGACCACGAGGCCTTCCTGGGCAAGGAAGACTCCAAGACCTTCGATCAGCTCACCCCGGACGAGAGCAAGGAGAGGCTGGGGTGAGGCCGCGGCCCGGGCCGCGCAGGGGCGGCTCGGGTGCCCGGGGGCCACCCGGGCGGGAGCCACGCGGGACGCCGGCGGAAAGCGAAAGCGAAATCGCGCGCGCGGCCCCGAAGGCGGGTCCCGCCGGCTCCGCGCCGGGGCGCGGGCGAAGTTGCCCGAGGGCGCCTGGACCCCGCCGTGGAGGTCGGCGCCCCGCCCGGCCGGGCTGGCTCCCCGCGGGGAGGCGAGAACGTGGCAGCGGCCGCGGGAGCCAGGACGGCCGGGGCCCGCCCCCTCCCCTTGCTTGCATCAGAAGGGAGGGAAGAAAATGTACAAAAGAAGAGTTTGTCCACAGTGGCCTTTCAATGACTTGAGTTCTAACCCACTCTCGCAGTTTCTCTCTTACCCCCATTCCCGGAGAGAGGGGCTTGAGACACTTGCTAAGGAGGTCTCGAGGACGAACAGAATTGGATAAAAGATGAAGGGGCAGGCGAGGGAGGGGTTCATCCTGGCCTATGCTGGAGTGTTCTTGCCTTTTGACTAATTGCCCGGTAAATCTGGTGGAAGGATTTAAAAATCTGGTTGTTAAGAAGGGAGGGGCAGTTGGGGATGAGAGACGGTGGGGGGCGAGAATGGAAACTGGTCTCCCAGTTTGTGTTTCCAACAGATGTCTGCAGAGATAGTTCTTTTGTAACTGATTTGTTGGGGACAAAAAGCTGAAGGGGGGCCTTGGTCGTGGATTTTGAATTTCGCTGTTGAAGGCAGTTGAGTCAGGAAACAAACCTGGGAAACAAAACTTTGGTACATCCCAGTACACCCTCCCCGGCTCCCTTGAAGAGACACTTGGGCAATGTGCAAAGTTATCTGGAAATCCTTCTAGAGGAATCAGCAGCCAACCTGGCCCCAGATGGAGGGAGGCAGGGCTGGGGAGGGACCCTGCAGCCCTGCCTACTGGGCACCGTGGCTCCCGGAACCTGGTTCCTGGGGGTGGAGGATCTTCAGGTTCTGCTACGTTAAAAAGAACACAGCCATCCCTGTGCTCCTGGGGGCTGCCAGAGGCCAACATGTTTAGTTAGAAGATGAGGATAAATTATACCTATTGTGTAGGTGCACCATCTGCCTGCTCTGATAAATAGATCTTTGAACTTCAAAGTCATCTCCTAACAATTACCTTTCATCTTGCAGAGTACTTTCTCTTCTTGTTTAGGACTTAACAATGAGGGCCATTGATGAGTTCAGTCCATTGTATTGCTTGGAAGCACTTGGACACTGATTTATTCTGGGGTCTTGAGTGGCAGCCACATTGTCACTGGAGAGGAGGAAGGGGAGAGATTTTGGGATCTGGAGTAGGGAACTCTATAGTTTGTGGTCCTGCAGCTTCCAGTTTAATGCCTTCATCGTAGCCTAGTGGTGAGAACAAGTGCTGATGGAGTTGGTCTGGGTTTGGGCCTTGTATCAATACCTTGACTTCATGCATTTATTCATGCAGCAAACATTTGAGTGGCTAACGTGTACTAGGCACATCACATACTTGCCAGGTACAAAGATGAAACCTCATGCTCTAAGCCTCAGAGTGCTTATAATCAAATGTGGAGGAGAGCGGCACAGACAGACACTATGCATGATTGCTGTGACGGTGGCATGTCGAAAGGACAGTGAGCACATCCAGGAGGAGGAGCCCCTAAGGTTAGAGAGAGCGGCTTGGGGTTTGGAGATGTCACCTTATCAGAGCTTGCAGGGTGATTCAGAGGTTGCCAGGTGTACAACAGAGGAAGGCATTCCTGAAGAGAGAATAGTCCATTTATAAAAGGTTTTGAAACCTGTTCTGGGGCATGAGGAGTGTTGGGTCTGCAAAGGGACAGGGAGGAAGAAGTGAGAGATGAGAGTAGAGGGGAATCCTAGGGCAGAGCAGGGAGGACCTCCGCGAGATGGAGATTTGATATTATCCTGTATGGGGTTGAAAGTCAGACTAACTGAGGCACCACCAGGGAGACCAGGGGCGGGGGAGAGGTGATGAATGCTGAAGAGGGCATGGCCGATGGCAGGAGAGGATGAATCCAGACACTAGTGGGAGGTAGAACTGGCAGCTTTTGCCCTTGACTCAATGCCAGAGTGAGGAGGGAGGCAGGAGTGGAAGGAGGCAGGAATCAAGGGTGACACCCGGGTCTCTGGCTTGAGTCACTGGGTGGGTGGTGGCTGCATCATTCACCTGTAAGGTGAATCTGGAGTGGAGGTGGCACAGGGGGTGTTGGAAATTACGCATCCAGTTTGGGATGGAGCTGAGTGTGAGGAGCCACTGCCCTAGTCACAGCTTCTGTTTCAAGAGTCCCTCCAAGTCTGGGCTGCCGAGGGATGAGCATGGCTGGATCTAGGCAACATTGTCACCACTACCTGACCATTGATTCTGAAAATGTGACTGCTCTAACGCTCCTAGAGAAACCTAGGGCAGACGGTTGCAAAGTGAAGATCCTTTGCATAGACTACATACAGTCACAAACATGGTACCCTGTCTTAGAAAAAAATATACTTGCCAACATTTAAGATTTGAGTGATTGCACATACAGACCCCAATTTCTGGTTTCTCTTGACACCTTTGTCCCTACATGGCAGTCATCATCTGCAGCAGAGTTGGGCAGCCTTGCTTGTGCTGGCAGGGATCTCCACGCTGCCGTAGGCCCCCTGGAGGTTTTGCTCATTTCTGCTACCTGCTGAGTGTCGAGTTTTCCACGTCCACCCCTGATGTACAGTATTGTCTTTAGTGGGAAAAGGCACAGGTTCTCTCTTTTATTCTTCAACATTCCTTGTGAAGTAGGTGTTCCAGTTTACAGATGGGAAACTGACGCTCAGAGAGTGAAGTCACTTGCCCAAGATCACACAGATAATGGAGACCAGAGCCAGGAGGAGGACCCAGGGTTCTGATTAAAGGGTTGGGCTTTGTCTACATCATAGCTGCCTTTCCCAGTATCTCCCTCTTGAGGTTTTTAGAGAGCGAGGTTAAGATCATATTTATTCGTTCAACAAATATTTGTTGAGCCCCTACTATGTGTCAGGCTGAGCTATGTCTTGGATGCTTATTTGTCATAGATTAGATGCTGTCCTTTCCACAAAAGAGGTTTGTACAGTCGGGTGTCATTAGGTCTTTGCTGGCCTGGGATTCTGCTCCTCAGTTAGCTTTGGGTAACCCATTGGGGTGTCACCACCGTATCCCCAGGACTGGAGCAGTGCCCAGGACATAGTAGGTAGGCTGAACATAGCACAGTATTGAAAGAATTCTGTTGTGTCTAGTTGTGATTTTCCGGGGGGAAGCTTGAAGAGACTTGAGGTTTAGGCTTAGTCTTGAGAGCTGTTCAGACAGTAAATGAAGGGACACTTAAAGGTTGTGAGAGGTGTTTACTCCTTCCCGAGAAAGAGGAGCCTGGGCTCCCCAGGTTCAGGTAGGAGGTGGAGACTTTGATTTTTCACTCTGCCCCTTCTCCTGTGCACCCCCTCCCCCAAAAAAGTTACAGGAGATTTTCTCCATCAAACTCTCCAGCTGTACTCATGAAGAAGTAATGAATTCATCTCCCATTTTTAATTAAAGATTAACTGCCAATCAGACCTTCTGTTGAAAAGTAAGAAAATTTAACCACTGAAGTTGATACAATTCCAGTCCCAAACAAAGAAATCAATCCATAGTTAGTCTGTCTAACCTCATCCCAGGTAAATGGACTTCTAAGGTGAAACTATTTTAAACATTGGAAATAGCTGGTGGGTGTCTTTGAAGTTCTTCTCTGCAGGGATGGTGTCCCTACCCTGGGACCGCCTGGCCTAGATATGGACAATGGTGAGTTCCCAACCTGAAGTTTGCTCTGGACTAGCGTTTGGGGTACCTTAGTGGAGTCCAGTGGGAAATTTCTGGAACCTGGGGCAGCTGTGGAGATGGTGACACCAGTGGCTTAGGGGTCTTCACTCTGACAGCAAAGGGTTTAAAAGGGTTTAGCTGGTCAAGTTTCTCACAGCTGCTAAGCTGGTCAAGTTTCTTTAATAGATTCCATGATGTCAAGGCTCTTTCAACTCCCACATTTAGTGCTTTATCCAACAAGATCTGGTCACCTTCTGCTTCAAGTTTCAAGTATTTGAGTTCAAGATGGTGGGATTTTTTTTTTTTTAAACAAAGAACTCACTCATTTTTTTGGGTTACATAGAATTTTGCACTTTTTGCATTGGACCCAGAGCCAGAAGATACGAGTTCTTATGCTGGTTGTTACCAAATACTAGCTGTGTAATCTTGAAAACATCCTTCAATTTCTCTGGGCCTCAGTTTCCATTACTGTAAAATGAGAAAGTTGGACTATATCAGGGAGGAATAATAGGCTTCATCTTACAGATCAGCTTGAATCAATTAGTAGTGGCCGTCTCCAGAGCACTGTGCTAAGAAGAATTCTGAGGTCACCTCTAGGTTTATCGGGACAGAGGGACATGATCCATCAGCAGTATCTGCCATTGGCACTGGTTAGAGGTGAAAGCATGTCAACCGTGGAAGGATAAACTGTAAGATCCTTTCCAGCACCATCAGATCATTGATTCCATTTTAGTTGTTTATACCTTTTAGATCATGTAGGTGTTTGATCTTTTGCTGGACCAGGATCACAACACGCCTTGATAAGCCTTGTGGGTTTTTTTTTTTTTTTTTTAATACAGGAAGATTGTTGATCGCATTGACAATGATGGGGATGGCTTTGTCACCACCGAGGAGCTAAAAACCTGGATCAAACGGGTGCAGAAAAGATACATCTACGATAATGTCGCTAAAGTCTGGAAGGATTATGATAGGGACAAAGACGATAAAATTTCCTGGGAAGAATACAAACAAGCCACCTATGGTTACTACCTAGGTAAGACCTGGTGCTGCAGGAGCGATTACACAGCCAGGGCCTGGGTCACAAGCTTCTTGCGGGAGACTCTCTACTGTCTTGTTGTATCTGCTCCCTTTGGGGAGATGTCTCAACCTCCTAAGTAGCACCTGCTTGTGTAACATCCTCCTCTGCTTACTCAGAATGTACTGAGTTGCTTACTTACTCTGAGTGAAGTTATAGATAGGAGGGAGGGGGTGTGAGAGACTAATAAAAAAATCCCTTAGGTTGCTACCCTACTTCAATTTACATCTCAGAGGAACACCGAGAAGAAAGCAGAGGGGACATGGTGTCTGTGGTACAGTTTCAAACTGCTGCCTGATTTTGGATAGCAAGGATTGGGTGGGCCCGGGCAGTCAGGGAAGGCTTCCTGGTGAGGGTGCCTGGGAGCTGGGTCTTGAAGAGTGAATTTATATTTGGAGAGAGAGGCCTGTGGGGAAGGAGGGGAAACTGGGGTTCCAAGGAACAGGGTGAAGACCTGCTGTGTGCATGGTAGAGAGATTAATAGCAAAGAAACAGGCCCGAGGGGAACCTGTTCACACACACGTGGCCAGAATCAGGAAGATCTGGGAAGCCTGGCAGGGGCACTTAGATAAGATGTTGTGGGCAGTAGGGAGCCTTGTGTTGTAGATCAAAGACTAATATGATGAAAGCAGAATTCTGCGAAGAGAAGTATGGCGTTAGTATGGTCTAAAACCTGTGTTCTTAACCACTTGTGGTAAAGCCCCTAATAAGCCATTAGGGCCTAGATTATGCAGTGGCTTGAAGGGACAGATACTAGAGTCATTCTGAAATAAAATATTTTAAAGAACTCAGTAGGTCATGACCTTTTGTTCCATGTGTACCACTGGGGCATGAAAGATGAGTGATCGAGAAGGACACGCTTTTCTCAGCAGCGTGGTTTAAACATTTCTGCCTATGTCCTGCAGGAAACCCCACAGAGTTTCATGATTCTCCAGAGCATCAAACCTTTAAAAAGATGCTGCCACGTGACGAGAGAAGGTTCAAGGCTGCGGACCAGGATGGTGACCTGACAGCCACTCGGGAGGAGTTCACCGCCTTTCTGCACCCCGAGGAGTTTGAGCATATGAAGGAAATTGTGGTTTTGGTAAGATACACGAAGATCTTGGGCTGGGAAAAGATCAGAGAGAAAAACTGTCCCCAATTCTTGTCCCTTCCTCCAAAGACAGAATGTTTTTCAGCCTGAAGGGAATTACAGAAGGACTCTGAAGTGGAATGTGTTGGAATACCTGGCTACCCAGTAAATCCATCAGGGCAGGCTAGCTGCTGTAACAAATAGCCCCCAGTCATAGCCATTTAACACAGCCAAAGCGATTCCAGTCAGAAGGATCTGCTGGGCAGCTCTCCTCTAGGTGCTATGGGGTAGCCAGGCTGCTTCCCTCTTGGGTTCTGCCATCTTGGGACTTCTCTGTCACTGAGTTGCTGTCAGAGAACTATGAGATAGTGGGCAATTATTAAATAAAATATGAAAGTATGTCTGACTTTTTAATGTATTATACTGTATATTTAGTAATTGACTTAATGAGGTTTCTTGCGAGGGCCAATAATTAGATGAGTTTACTGTCTGTTGGCAAAGCAGCTCAAAGGCATCCGGGTAAAAGAACATGGTCCACCTTTGAGCAGAGAGCCAATCCCAAGGGCACGGGTCTGGCAGCACCCAGCTGGCAGACGAAGGAAAAGCGAGGGAATGAGAAGACACAGTCTGTCTCTACTGTTCTGGCAGGGAAATGACACATCCCTTCCGCTTACGTTCATTGGCCCCTCCTAAATCTGAGGAGGCTGGGAAATACAGCTTAGATATTATCTAGAAAGAGCACATGGGTTTAGTGAGCAACCAAGCTAGTCTCTGCCCCATTTTTCAGCTTTGAGGGAATTCGAAAAAGACTGAAATAGAGTGTGTGGGATTGTTAAAACTGTATGGGAGCTTAAGGTGAAAATTATGGCTGGACAGGGTGCTGCCCTTGGGGGTGCGGGCTTTGGAGGGGAGTGGCCCAGACCCCAGGCCCTGAGGGGATGACTGCTTGCAAGGCCTCAGAGTGTAATTGCTCTCAATAGTGTCTTGTTGGGTCCCAAATGTCTTCATTTTCCATGACAACTTAATAAATGCCATCACTTGTTTCTTGGGCAGATGCCCCCAGCCAGTTCCACCTGCTTGAATGCTGGGAAACAGGTGCTAAAGCTTTTGTTTGTAGTCAGCTCTGGGTGACTGTAGTTATCCACTTGGTGGCTGGTGCCACTCTTGCCTCGTGCTTCATCCTCATGACCTCCATGACCCTAAGGACTGGACACTGGTGCCAAGAATACTTTCTCTTTACCACCCAGCGTCCACTTAGTGATAGTTAATTTGCCAGAGGACAGTGCAGGTGGAGAATTATCCACAAATGGATCATGTGCCTTCGGCATTGGCTCTCTGCTCTCCGGTGGGCCATGTTCTTTGGCCCAGGATGCCTCTGAGCTGCTCTGCCAACGGACAGTAAACTCATTTAATTACTGACCCTGGCAAAAAACCTCATTAAGTCAAATATATTAAATATACAGTATAATACATTAAGAAGTCAACTATACTTTTATATTTTAATTGTCTGCTGTTTCATATTTCTCTGACAGCAACTCAGTGCTCATAGTCCAGTTAGCACTGGACTCTATTTTTGTGATCATCTTATCGAGTGGTTCTCACACTGGGTTCCTCCCAGGTCCCCCGGGGGTATTTGGCTGGATGGTGGAGCTGGGTGGCCTGGCAGGGCTTGTGATATAATCAGAGCACTTCTGGGTTTGCAGGTACATTTTCTTTTGAAGAGAGTGTTCTGCTCTTGAAATTGGGGGGTGGGGAAGTAGGGATAGAAACCACTGCCTGGTTTTTACAGATGAGAAACTAATACCTAGGGAGGTAGGGAGACGAGCCAGAAGTCACCAAGCATTCAGCCATAAAAGCGGGACAAAGGAGGACAATAGCATTCTCAGACTTAGAACACACAGCCATCTCGCATTGTGTTTTCCCCTTTGCTTCCTAGGAAACTCTGGAGGACATTGACAAGAACGGGGATGGGTTTGTGGATCAGGATGAGTATATTGGTGAGTGCTTGCTCAGCTGTCCCAACTGGGCCACATTCCTCCACCCACATGTCTGGCTACTTTCCCCAGACGTCTCTTTTAACAACAGCTGCAAGTCTGTAAGTGTCACTCCTGTGCATTTCCAGTGGGGAGGCCTTCCAGCCCCATCTGTCCCATCAGCCCTAGCCGTGCAGTATCAGGGAAGCATTATTAGACCTCATTCAGTGGAGAAGAGATGAAAAGCCTAGCCCTGCCACTAGGCTGGCCAGCAATTGGCCCCACGGCTCTGAGAGGTACCCTTCCTCACACTGCCTAGTTTTACTTTTGCACAGTGGGATTGGCAATCCCTTAGACTTACGGGGAAGACAGAGCAGACAGTGTTGGGGAAAGAATCTCTGAGTAGGTGCAGCTATGATCAACAGACCTGTTTATGTGCCCAGCTCTCTGCACAAAGGCATTCTTCTTGGGTAAATGCTTTTACAAAGTGCACAACTGCCCAATTATATAGCCATTTTGTGCCTCTAGTTTTCCGTCCTGTAGTTGGGAGTGCCATACCTAGAATTTTGTTCTGAAGGGCTTCACTGAAGCAACAGCAAGAAGTGTGTTTTCAGGAATCTGTGAGCACTGGCTGGCTGAGAGTCAACTCAATACACTTGGGTCAGAACCCACCACGGCTGGTGAGAGCCCTTCCCCGCAGCCCACCAGCCCCTCCAGCCTCCCATGCAGAAAGGACTGAAGCAGCAGGCAACAAGGAAATTTCCATTCGATCCTTACCAGCTGCTAAGGCACAAGCTCCAACTACAGCTGCCTTCTCACGACAGCTCTTCGTTTCCCAAGTCTCAATAAAGTAAAAGCTGGAAAATCATTTGATTTAGGTGTTAACCTAGGAAAAGAGGGATGGGATGGATATAATTTTTGTACACATCTTTAATGTGTACATGGCAGTTAATTACCTTTAAATGTAAAACCAGAGCCCGAGTTGCCATCAGCCTCTGGTTTTATGGTTGTACTATTTTGCCACCCCATGAAAGAGAGCAAGTGTCATCAGTAATGAAGAGCAAAGTTTCCTCTAATCATTAGAAATTATGTTTGATCCTGAGAAGCGAACACTGTTCCCTGTCTGTCATTGGTAACAGACAGGTAGCTCTTGCTGTAGTAATTAAAGTGATCTTGGTGGCACTACGTTTGTAGAATAACAGATGCCGACAGCTCCCTCGTCTGAGCAAGCAGCAGAGCCTTCCTCTCGCTGGGTGCACGTGCGAGCAAAGCACTCCAAGCTGCGTCTCGCCGTGATGGTGGGGATGAAATGAGACTGACAGCAAAGGCTGCCTGATTAAAACAAACAATGCAGTGCTTTTGACTGAAACTGTGTGCTCTGCCGGGCCCTCCTGAACTCTGCACTGAAATGGTGTAAAGTCAGGAGCAGAACTCTGTGAGTGGCTTTGCCTAAAAGAAGCATTGCATTCTTTATGCTGGTCAGAGAGGAAGGCGGAGGCGTTGTGCTTGAAAATCAAATGCTGAGTGACTTGCAGCCAGAGAGACCCAATGTATCCACTTGTCGTTTCTAGGGGAGCCTTCTGTTCAGGAAGGGACTGTTCAGGAGTGGAAAACTGGTGGTGATGTGGCAGTAGGAAAGGCACTGGAATGAGAGGCCCTGGCTTCTCCACTGACCCTGGGGGAGTCATGCCTCAGTTTACTCATCTGTAAATGGGAATAAATAGTACCTATCCTTGCAGGGTTGGATGCAGTTCCAATTAGTTAATATATGGGGTAGCTCTTTGTCAACAAACTATGTGCACGTGTCAGCTGTGGGCTATCCTGCAGCTACGTTGTAGCCAAGGGTCTTGCCTCTCTTTTTCCTTCCTTCACTACCTGCTCCTTCACCACTTGGCATTTCCAAGCTCTGCTCCCATTGAAGAAAAACTGCCCACAAAGTACCTCTCTTTTCCAAGAAGACCCAGTGATGAAACACACAATGCATAAACATTGTCTTCTTTTTCCTTTCTTTGCCGTTTTGTACAGTGGGGATAATGATCTATCTTACAGAATTGTTTTAAGGATGAAATAAAATGACATATGTGAAGGCCCTTTGGAAATTATATAAACATAATAATAATGAACACAGTGGTTAAGACCATGGGTTAAAAGCAGAGTGCCCATGCTCCTGTTTAGCTGTGGGTCGTTGGGTAAGCCTTTGCCTTAGTGTTTTCATCTGTAAAATGGGAGTAATAACAGTACCTAGTTCATAAAGTAGTTGTGAGAAATTCAAATGAAAAAATATATGTAAAGTACTTTATACAGTATCTGGACAATAGAAAGTGCTCAGTGGTGGTCATTATTATTAGTTTTCACTTATATAGTGCCTGCCAGTTTGGGTTGTAGAGGGCTTTTACTTAGATGGCCCATTTGATCTTCATAATAACCCGGTGATTTATCCATTTTTATCTCCATTTTACAGATAAAGAAACTTAAGGTTTACTGAACTAAGTAACTTAATCCCAGTTGCTGAACTAAGTCAAGAGCCGGGATTCATCTTCCGGCTCCTAAGCGCAGGTCTTTCTAGTCTACCACGCGGCCTTCACAGTGGATGCACCGTCACATTGTCCCCAAGGAACTGCCCCCCAACTGTTTGAGTTAGGTCTCTTGATTGGTCATCACCTTGCCAAACTCAGGAGGCCACGTTTTTTGGTTTTTACCTTCTCACTTGTCTTCATAACCAAGAACAACCTTCCCTTCTAGCGGACATGTTTTCCCACGAGGAGAACGGCCCTGAGCCGGACTGGGTGGTGTCAGAACGAGAGCAGTTTAATGAATTCCGGGATCTGAACAAGGACGGGAAGTTGGACAAAGATGAGATCCGCCACTGGATCCTCCCTCAAGATTATGACCACGCACAGGCGGAGGCCAGGCACCTGGTGTATGAGTCAGACAAAAACAAGGTATTTCACATTCTTCTGCAATCATTGATTCAAGGGAGACCATTTACATAAGATTGGTTTTGTTTGCTTCTTTGGCGATAGCATTGCTATTGACCTTTCATTCTTGCCCTACAGTAGAGACCTGTAAACTTAACCAATGCCCTGATAACCCACAGGGAGGTCATTAGACCCAGACATTCCTGGATAGCCTGATATGCACCGCAGATTTACATTAAGTCACGTCTAGCATTGGAGAACCAGTAACTTAGATGTGGGCAGGCCATGGATTTAAGAAGTATACCCTACATTGCCCTAGGACTAGCTTATTTATCCAAATAAATAAGTAAATAAATTTAGAAAAAAGTTCTGCCTCTTCCCCACTTGGCTAATTGTCCCAAATTCTCAGGTTATGTGGTTAGGCCACAAAAGGGAAGTGGAATTCTTCAGGGCCTGTTTTGGAAATACCAACCCTGCTTGTAGACACAGGTGGATTCTAGCGTCTGAATTACTCAGAGGCCTCACGTGATGTACATTAGCACAGCCTTTATAGCAGGAGGTTGTTCTGGTTTGGAGTTTTGTGGCGCAGTAATGGCAGATGAAGAAGGTACCCAGCAGCTTCTGAATTATTAAAGGTAGTATTGAAAGCGCTGCATATCAGTGAAATAACATGAGCATCACGCTGAGTTACTACAGTTATCAGAGCTTCAGTGACAGACTTCTTTCCTCTCTTCCACAGGATGAGAAGCTGACTAAAGAAGAGATCTTGGAGAACTGGAACATGTTTGTTGGAAGCCAAGCTACCAATTATGGGGAAGATCTCACAAAAAATCATGATGAACTTTGATAGACACTCACCATGTATGGCAGACTGTCAGAGGCTTTCTTTTATCGTCTTGGGTGGTTGCTATGATTGTCTAATTTACAGCAGGTGTGTTCCCCACAAAGCAAGTTTATACCTCAGATTGGGGTATAAAAGTTGTTTTTCACTGAATGTTTACTGGGAAATGGTCATCACTATTCTTTCAGTAACGTTTCTCTCAAAACACATTAAAATCTTGGTAGACTGCAGTTCTCTTTGGGGATACATTGCTACAACATGACTTTTTAAGGTTTTTTTTCCATTAAATTTAAACGAAAGGAGGATAAAACTTGAAAAAGCTCTGTTGTTCAGAAGTTGGGTGGGTTGGGGGGGGCAGTATACGAGTGACTGCTATGTATTTTAACTACCAGATTTTTTATATTTGCCACTGTTAAATAGTTGGTAAGGGAAAGTTCTGATTAAGCTAAAGTGGTGTTACCCTAGCAGCTTATTTCAGAGCAAATCTGATGTTTCAGATTCTTCCTTCTTGACTTCATACTCTGAGCTGTCACTGCGTTTTTCTGTATGGACCTGCTAATGTGCACAATAAATCCACATCTTTGTCTTTTTGTTTTTATAAGAAGAAGCAATCGAGACAGATAATGTGAAAAAGAAAGGAACTTACAGGTAGGGAAAAGAATGTCAGACACTTGAACAACTGTAGGAAAATGATAAATACTTTAAATAAACTTGAGAAAATTTTCTTGACATGCAAATGAGGTAGTTCTGATCTTTGAAATAGTGACTAGAAATACCATCTGTTTCCTCGATGGTCACCGACTGGAATGAAGTGGTGGGATGTAGCGGGATTCTGGAACGACACCTTCCAGTCCAGTGAATCCATAACCCTCAGACCTGCCCCTGGAATAGCTTATACTATGGAATTAGGACAAGGTGATCTTCTGAGCCATTGACTGAACTGGCAAAAACAACTGTTACACATTGAAATTTCACCTTGTAAGTAGGAAGCGAATGAAATAAAGAATCTTCCTGAGGATTTTCTACAGTGTCTTGTGGTGTTTGACTTCACAGATGCCATTTGTGGCATCATTATTCATACAGAATTAAGCTGTGGGATTGGATTCCATGAATAAGATTATAAAGGTTCTGGTTTTTTAAATCCAGTTGCTAGAATGTTCAGAATATACTCATGTTTACTAATTTGATAAATGTATATACTTAACGTCTTTTCTTCTCTATGCAGTTAGGGAATCAGCAGGTCAACTGTGAGATCTTCCCGAGACAGGTTTCCGTTGGAAAACCCAGACTTCTTACCTGGGCCTGTGGGGCCCTACCTCCCTCATCAGCATCATCCCTTACCACTCTCCCCTTCACTCTCCCTCCCCCCCAATATTCTAGCCCCACTGACTTTCTAGTCCTCAAACAGCATGATCATCCCCAGATTGGGCCCTTTGCACTTGCTATTCCCTGAGATTCAGAATACCCATCTCTCACTTCCTTGGGTAACTCCTGCTACCTCCTCAATGCAGCCTTCCAGATCCCACTATTTAAAGTAATCCCGACTTGAATCCCTTTCTCCTGTCCTCATTTTATTTTCTTCTTGGTACACATTACCATTTCTATTCATTTCCTATGGCTTCTGTACAAATTACCATGAAGTGGGTGGTTTACAGTGACAGAAATGTACTCTCACAGTCTGGAGGCTGGAGTCTGAAATTAAGGTGTGAGCAGGCCTGCACTCCCTCTGAGAGCTCAGGGGAGAACCTGCCTTGTTTCTTTCAGCTTCTGGTGAGTTCTAGGAGTTCCTTGGCTTGTGGCTGCTATCAATGCACTACACCATTTCTGCCTCTCTTCACAGGGCCTTTTCCTCCTTTGTCTGTGTCACTCCTCAGCATGTCTCCTATAAGGACAACTGTCATTGGATTTAGGGCCCCTGTGGATAATCCAAGATGATGTCATCTTGAGATCTGCAAGGACCCTTTTTCCAAATAAGGTCACATGCACAGGTTCCAGGGGCTACAAGGTAGACATATCTTTTGGGGGGCCTCCATTCAAGCTAAGCTGCTGTACCACTTGACATTACCTACCCCTCCCCACCCCCAAGCTAGAATAGAAACTTAATGAGAGCCTTAGTCTGGTTTGTCTGAATTACTGCTGTTTCCCAGGGCCTAGAACAGTAGAATCTAGCATACAGTAAGTGCCCAGTAATTATTTGTGGAATGATTGAGAGGTTGATGGTTTTAATCAAAGGGAATATCCCTCAGGTGAAAAAAATAATTCTGTAAAAAAACAGAAAAATAGCTAACATTTACTGAATAGGAAGTTAAGCAATTTGCTTAAGATTCCAGTGATCAAATGGCAAGGCCAGAACTCAACTCCAGGTGTTACTACTCCAAAATCTCTTCTGTTTAGAATTAAGTTGTACTGCTCCAAATTTCTGAGTTTCTCTGCTTCTTTGCTCACCCACAGCATATGATTATGTGGCCAGGAAATGGGAATAACTGCTCTTACCTAGAAATAGGCCGATGCCTTTTTTTTTTTTAAGCAATGAGAATCCGTATTTAAAACATGAGAAAATAATATTATGTAACCTGATTCTAAACATAACACTTTTAAAAAGGTGCTAACATTATTTTTCTCCCCAGAAGAGAATACTGGTTGATTTATTAAGTTACACATAGTAAGACATTAGATGTATTTGGAGCATTAAGTTTTCCCTTTCAAGTCAGCGCACATAAGAAGAATAACCTTCAAAGAGACTAGAGCTTCTGGGGCTGAATTTAACACTATTTAAAGAAAGGAAACCCTAGCTAGGGGACATAACTGTTAACATGGTGATTTGTAAAACCTTAGATTTCTAATAAGGTCTGACTGTTTCAAGGAAAACATATTTTGTTTCTAGGTAACATTTCAAGTCTGATTATGAACAAATGCTACAAAATTGATCTGTAATGGGAAATACTGTAATGTCACAAAGCATTATTTAATGCTTAATGTGACTAAAAGCATTAATTGCTAGGAGCCATAGTCTGTCCAAGCAAAACACGAACACACATTTTGTATCTCTTGTCTCTTACTGTAAGTTTTCGAATGAATTCAAGTGTGACAAAAATGTAGTTAGAAAACCTGCGATACCTGAAGGTTTTCCTCCCCTGCTTGGATTACTGTAGTTGTTCCCTTGTTAGCAAATGCACGAGTCATGTCTGCTCAGAAGTGCCCAGCAAACAGTAGCTATGTGGCTACTTGTTAGCAGCTCAGCTGAAACATCTTGGGGACTGAAATAGAATGGCTGATGGGATTTTTTTGTTTTTTAGTCCATCTAGATTTATTTTGCCACTTTTATAATAGAATCCCAGTTTCCTCCAAGATCATGCAATTGAGATTGGGCTCTCTCTGTAGTCTTAACATGATGTTTATAGTGCTAGAATTTCCCACTAAAAACCAATGAGTGCCATGATGTTCACTTGCTTTAGCTCACATTGAAGTATTAAACATTTGAGC
Organism: Lemur catta; assembly: GCF_020740605.2. NCBI lineage: Eukaryota > Metazoa > Chordata > Mammalia > Primates > Lemuridae > Lemur > Lemur catta. The sequence goes on from NC_059134.1 coordinate 82,569,438, forward strand.
ACTGGAAAAGAGTGTCATCTAAGTTCTTAAACTCGTGAAGATTTACATGAACTTGGGGATATTTCCAAATAAGCCAACCCCACTCTCAATTTTGGTCAGTCCCAGTGTCCGTGGCTGGGGACACACACCCTAGGTATAATGTGTCCCGCCACCCCGTGTGCTTTGAGCACCTCTATAAGTGCTCTCATATAAAATGGAAAATGCACAGAAGCACATCAAAGAAAATGAAATCAAGGATTAGCTACTTTCCTACCTTGAAGGTGTTTGTATAGTGGGTGCACATAAGCATTTCATCTCTCCTAGGATGAATACTAATAGCTGTGTGCCAGGCACTACGCCAAGTACTTACATACAGTTCTCATGTAACCCTCACAACAGCCCTAGGACGCTGATACTTGGTAAGAGACAGGGGATAAGCTGCTTTTTGCTGCAGTGCTAGAGAAACTGAACATCTCAGTGGTTTAAAGCAACAGAGGTTTAATTTTTGCTTTTGCAAAACCAACTGTAGCCTGGGCCAATTGTCCGTAGCAGTTGCGCTACTGGGGTTCAGTTTAGAATTAATTTGTACTGCTCCAAATTTCTGAGTTTCTCTGCTTCTTTGCTCACCCACAGCATATGATTATGTGGCCAGGAAATGGGAATAACTGCTCTTACCTAGAAATAGGCCGATGCCTTTTTTTTTTAAGCAATGAGAATCCGTACTTAAAACATGAGAAAATAATATTATGTAACCTGATTCTAAGCATAACACTTTTCCACATGCACCCATATCCACTGGAGAGCCCGACACAGGCAATCAAATGGTGCCTCCTGAAAGCGACCCTTGCCACTCATGCTCACTGATATTGGTCAAAGCAAGTCACGTGGCCACATCTAACTTCAAGGGAGCAGGAAAGTGTGATCCTACTGTTGTAGCTCGGCAGGAAAACACTGTCACCAGTGGCACTCATGGGTACCAGAGTATTGTTTTCCCCATCTTACAAATCAGGGAACTATATGGGGAAGTAATGCCCAAAGTCACACAACTCTTAAATTAGGTAGCTAGGCCGGGCGCGGTGGCTCAGGCCTGTAATCTTAGCACTCTGGGAGGCCAAGGCAGGAGGATTACTTGAGCTCAGGAGTTCGAGACCAGCCTGAGCAAGAGTTAGACACTGTCTCTACTAAAAATAGAAAAATTAGTCAGGCATCATGGTGCACACTTACAGTCCCAGCTACTGGGAGGCTGAGGCAGGAGGATCTCTTGAGCCCAGGAGTTTGAGGTTGTAGTGAGCTATGATGATGCCACTGCACTCTACATAGGGCGACAGAGTAAGACTCTGTCTCAAAACATACATACATACATACATACATAAATAAATAAAGTGACTATTCAATTGATTGTCCAGACCAGGACACCTTTGCCAATGAAAGAAGGCAGCTTTAATCAATATCTCCCCAAATCCTTGGAAATCAGCCCTGCCCACTTTGGGGTTCAGAAAGACCCATTCCTCTCTTGCTTTGGCTATGCTCCTCCCCAGGGGCCAAAGGGTTTTGCTAACTCAGAGTGCCTCTCCCTTCTAGACCATGCTCCAAGTCCCCATAAGACCCCAGAATTCCCTGCCCAAGTGACCCAAGCCTCTTCCAGAGCTTGGGTCATCTTCTCCAGGTACATCTTCCAAAGGGCAGGCAACATGGCAGGTATACGCACCTCTAGTCCCAAAGGATGGCCAATGGGCAGCTATTGAAGGTGGACTCAGTTTGAACATGCAGGCCGGGATGTCCACACACACTGCCATGGTTTGAATGTATGTGTCCCCCTTAATTCATATGCTGGACTCTAAGACCCAATAGTACTAAGAGGGCTTTAGGAGGTGATTAATTCAAGAGATCTGCCTTCATGAGTGGGATTAGTGTTCTTATAAAAGGACTTGAGGGAACTAGCTGGACCCCTTTTTTGCCCTTCCACCCTTCTGCCACGTGAGGGCACAGCAGCAAGGCACCTTCTTGGAAGCAGAGAGCAGCTCTCGCCAAATACTGAACCTGCTAGGGCCCTGATCTTGGACCTCCCAGCCCATGTGAGAAATGAAATTCCAGTCTTTGTACGTTGGGGGAGGGCCTGCCATGATCCTGGGAGAGCCAGGACTTTCCTATGTGAAGAGAGACATGTGATTCCCCTACTTAGAAATGCCAGATGCAGGATACAAATCCAGACCTCTTTAATGGTGGACCCCACTCTCATAATCACCCCACTTCATTGTTTCCTGTTTAATAGACTCTCGATGAAACCACACTACTGTCACCACAATTTTTAAAAAATTGTTGGCAGAACAATGGTGTCTTTAAAAAATTGAGGACCACTGTGATGAGATGCAGAGTTGGTGGCATGGACAGGCAGGTCCAAAGGCCTGGCTGGAATCGAGTTCTAGCTCTGCCAATCAAGAGTGCTGATCTTGGCCTGTTCTGACTGTACAGTGGGGATAATAATAATAATGGCTAACTTTCAGAGCAGTTAGGCAGATGAGGTGAGATACTACATGTGCAAGAACCTCGAGGACTGAAAAGTGACACACAAATGAAAGGATTGCTCCTTGTTGCTGTTTCTGAGTGTATCATGTGCCGCAGGTCAGACAGATCAATGTCTGCAAACACCAGCCTGCTGGTTAACAGTTCTCCCAAGTTTTAGAATTATTGTGTGAAGTGTTTCTGAACCCTCAAAACTGATCTATTACTAGGCCAAATCGAATGGCCTTAATGGCAAAGGAATGGCAATTGGCATTTGTCTGAACCATGGTCAGGGTATCCCAAAGATGTTTACATGTGGGAGGGATTTGGAACTCAATTCCATAGAAGATCAAGAGTCTCTATACACTCAAAAAGCATTCATGAATCCAACTGGAAAAGGTCACTAGGGATCATGTTTTCCAGATGAGGAAACTCAGGCCTGGAGAGATTAAGCCAGTGGTTTTCCTTGTTGCATTGAGATAGAGATGGACCTTGGATGAGAACCCCTTCCCCTGACTCGAATTGTCCTCTTTAAAGCCTCAATGTTCTCATCTAAAAAATGGTGATAATAGCACCCACCAAATAGGACAGTCATAAGGACCAACTGCAGTAATGACCATGAAGCACATGTGCAGTCAGCACTCAGTAAATCACAGCCATTTTTATTTACAGCCCCAAAGTATGGTCCTTATGTATTTCAGCATCAAAGATTTGTTTTCTTCATAGTTACTTCCAGACTTCAACTCATGGCATGAGTGACTGGTGGAGGCTATGGATTTAGCAGAAAAGTGTCAAAGGTTTGCTGGTTTGTTGTTTTAGACACATGAAAGAAAGGTGGCTTTACAGCACCAAAGTTCACACCTTCTGTAAAAGGGAGGTCGAGCAGCACCTGCCTCCTTAGGTGGCTGGCAGGACTGATGTGGGAAAGCAGAGCCCCGGACCCCATGCAAGGAGGCCCTTGCTCAATGGAGCTAGAAAATTCTGTTATAAAAACGTTTAAGGAATCGACAGTCATTTTGAGGACAAAAATATATGCAAGGGAATCCAAAGACATGGTTTAGAGAATAACCTAAACTTTATTTTATGACGTGCACAACTCCAAGTACAATATATGTGACTCACACGGAAGCTGGGCTCATCAGCCTTAGGAGGGCCACCCTGAAGTCTTCTGGAAGGCCCACTGGCTTGTCAGTGGCTGGATTCACAGAGACATGAACTGAAGACCCGGTGGCACAGGCCAAAGCATCAAACTGTGCCAGCTTGGGAGGGCCAAAGAAAAAGCCATCACGGAGGTCATGGTGATCTACTGAAGGCGGCTCCTTGGCGGGCTTAGGTGGAAACAGAGCAGGCCGGTAATGCATGCTGGAGTGGTCCATTTTCTCCACAGCCAAAGCAGCCACGGGGATCTCAGGAAAGCTGATGGGTGTGTGGTAGGTGCACTGACTGGTCACTATGAACTCCACCATGGGGGACATCAGCAAGCTGGTTTTCAGGCCACAGTACCTAGAAGGTTAAACCACAGGCTCACTCTATGTCACCTTCAGCAGTAGAGGGCTCTAGCCTCAAATGGCCTTGAATCAAATCCAGCTCCGCCACGTACGGTGCCCGAATGAATCACACTGAGTAGTTACTTAACTTCCCTGAACCTCAGTTTCTACAACAATCTAACATTTGTAACCATAGCACCTGCCTCATAGGCTGACTGTGATAATTAAATGATGAACATATACCCTTTAATAATTAATAGTTCCTAAACATACATAGTTCTCATTAAGCATTGGCTATTATTAATACAATTATGTCCATCTTGTCCTTGCTTCTCATGATGAAAAGTCAGGTACTTTTGTGTTCAATGAGAGAGGAAACTCATTTATTAGAGATGATAAATTATTGTGTCTCTTATTTCTGCCACTAGATTTTAATCTCTTTAAGGACAGGGGCTGCGTCTTGTTCATTTTGTAAGTTTGTCAAATAGGAAAGAGGTGGCACTTGAGATAAAACCTGGAGGTCGAACAGAATTGGACATAAAAAGCACAGGGCTGAGCTGCAGCCCATCCTCTCCTCTGCACCAAATAGGCCCACCTATGGTTTCAACATTTTAATCACATTATCCTACTGTCTTCTTTTCTTAAAAAAATTAAGATAGAATGTGTGGGCTCCCTGTGAAGGAGCAATTAGGGGTTGTATAAAGGTTGGACTGCAAAGTTGTTCATCAAGGGGAAACAGAAACATGCGACAAGTCTCCACTCAGGGAAGGCAGCCACCGTGAGTGTCCTGGGGCCAGGCACCCTCAGAGCCCACCAGTGTCACCCATGATGCCATGAGATACATTCACGTACTGACATGGAAAGATGTTCAATAGAAAAGATCAGGTTACAGAACAGTATGCCTTACCCCGCGTGACCCTATTTCTTACACAAGAACATGTCGTTTTATGTACACACTGCCTAGAAAAAACTTTGAAGAGATAGACTGCAAAATGCTTGCAGACATTATCTAGCAGTAGAACTTCAGAAAACTTTTTTATTTTCTATTATTTTTCCTTTTTTTTCTTTTCTTTTTTCTTTTTTTTGCTTACATGTCCCAAATGAACATGATTTGTCCTTGAAGTAAGAAAAATTGTTATTTTTTAAATGATGAAATGTGAATTTCATTAAAAAAAAAATAAAACACTGGAGAGATGAGCGGGCTGGATAACGGAGGCTCCCTCTTCTGCTCGGGGGACCCTGCCTCTGGCTGAGCTCTCTTAGGAGCTTTGCTCATGAATTCCATGAGAGATGGCTCTGTATTCAGGCTGCTATACCAAAAATACCATAGGCTGGCGGGCTTATAAACAACAGAGATTTAGTTCTCACAGTTCTGGAGGCTGGGAAGTCCAAGATCAAGGTGCCAGCAGATCTGTACCTGGTGAGGACGCACTTCCTGGTTCATAGGCAGCCATCTTTTCACTGAGTCCTCACAGGACAGAAGGCCGGGAGGGAGCTCTCTGGTTTCTTTTGTGAGAGTGCTAATTCTATCCATGTAACCTAATCACCTTCCAAAGGACCCGCCTCCAAATACACTCACTTTGAAGATTAGGTTTCAACATATGAATTTGGAGGGGACACAAACATTCAGTTTATAGCAGAGGGAAAGGGGACACATGAAAAGCCTTGTTTTCCAGTATGACTCCAAGATCCAGTGAGAATCAGCTTCCTCTGTTTTCATTTCCCATGCCTCTCTGTTGCTATTGCTTTTCTGTTCTCTGCCACTGTCATCTTCTTTCTTTTAGAAAGAGGACAGTAAAGAAATAGTGCATCTTCCCACCAGGAGAGCAATATTTCATGAGTTCCCTGCATTCTGTGTGAGCGCAGCCATGATACTTTTAAATAATTAAAAGGCAGGAGTCAGTGTAAACGATGCTCGTGACTGAGCACCTGGCATGTGTCAGGACTGTGCTAGGTGCTTCACATTTTATATTCAGTTTCAAAACGACTCTGCAAGGCAAGTCTCATTTCCCCTATTTTACAGGGAAGAAAATAAAGCAGAGAGGTTGAGTAAGTTTTCCAAAGGCATGCCCACATTCAGTGGTAGGCTTGGACCAAACTTCGGGCTCTCTTGACGCAGAGTTCACATTTTCTCCTCCCTTCTGGATTTCTAAATGACGAAAACAAAATCTACATTTTAGTCCAGTGGATGAATTGTATTTTGTTTTGATGGCTCTGTGACTTTGGAACAGTGTCATCGCGTCTGGACAATACACCCCAGTTTGTAAGTTCATAACCCCGATCTGATTGGTGGTAACGATAGGGTCCCCAGTGAGAATTTTTTTCCATTGTTTTCTTTTTTAGGTTTTAATTTTTACAGACGCTTATATACGTGTACCTACTTTTAAAAAAATCAGGTAGTTGCTCAAGGCTTATTACAAACAAACAGCAGTTTCCTACTGGTTATACCTTTGATTATAGTCGAGGTCAAGAAGTTCTCAGAATGAATTCCTTCTTTCAACATCCTCTATTGCACACCTGCTCTTTCTAGGTGCTGAGGCTACATCTTTGAACAGAAGAGCATTCCTGCCCTCAGGAGTTCTCAATAAAGGGGTTGGGGGTGGGGATGTGTATTTGTTCTCAGCTCTTGTTCTCTCCTTTGGCAAGAAGATGTTAGCTGTGTTCCTTTCTTGTTGCAGAGAAGAGAAAAATCAGGAGTCCCACTCTTTTTTTCTTCTTCTCCTCTCCTTTTCTTCCTTTCCTCAACATTTATAGTACCTACTATATTCCAAGCATGTGCTAGGCATAGAAGAGAGAGCCGTGAACAAGCTAGATGGCGACGGTCCCTGCCCACGTGTAGCCTTGGTCTAGAGAGGAAGCGACCCTCAGATGCAGTAGTGACACAGTGTGGTAAAAGCAATGCCAGGGAAAGCACAGGGGCTCTGCGAGATCTAGCAGGGGGACTGACTTGGTCTAGGGAATCAGGGAAGACTTTCTGAGAAGTAACAGTTAAATTGAGACAGGAAGAAAATGTAGGAGTTATCCAGTGAACAGTAGGAAGAGGAGCCTTCCAGGAGGAGAAATGGAGCATGTGAGGGCCCACCTAGAGGCCAGAGAGAGTATGGCACACCCCAGAGATAACACAACTCCCAGATGGGTAGAACACGCACTGCCAGAGGAGGCTGAGGAGGAGGGAGGAGCCAGACTGGGAAGGATCTTATTAAATAATTCGGATTTTGGTAGGGCACAGTGGCTCATGCCTGTAATCCCAGCACTTTGGATGGCTGAGACAGGAGGATCACTTGAGCCCGGGAGTTCGAGACCAGCCTGGGCAACATAGCTAAACCCTGTCTTGACAAAAAATAAAAAATATTAGCCAGACAGGGTGGCGCATACCAGCTACTCGGGAGGCTGAGGAGGAAGTATCGCTTGAGTCCAAGAGTTCAAGGCTATAGTGAGCTATGATCACGCCACTGCATTGCAGCCTGGGTGACAGTGTACACTAAAAAGAAAAAAAAAAAGAATTTGGATTTTATCCTGGGGCAATGGGGAGCCAATAAATGTGCTGTATGTATGGGAGAGCACGATCTGGTTTGGTTAGTAAAATGACCCGTGGCCTCAAATTGAACAACGGGTTACAATGGAAAAGTAATGTCTACAGGGAGAACAGCTAGGCCCATACCGCAGTCCTGGCAAAGATGATGGTGGCTTGGACTAGGTGGTGACAGTGGAGATGGAAAGAACTGGATGGATTCTGGAGAGATTGTGCAGAAGTTCTGGCACTAAGTTGGAGTGAAGGAGGGGAAGGAGCCAGGATGGCTCCTAGTCTCAGGCAACGAGCAAAGAGGGAATGCCGAGGAGAGGCCTGGGGTGGCAGAGAGGAAGGAATGTGACAAGTTCAATTTTAAAGAGGGTGAGCTGGGTGCCTGTGAGATTTTAAGAAGAAGAGAACATTAGGAATAATGTTATCACTAACTCACATTTATTTAGTCCTGCACCACCAGCCAGGCTTTGCATAAGCACACAAACTGCATTTTCCCACCAGGAGGCATTTGGATATATGGGTGTGGAGCTCAGAAGAGATATTTGAGCTAGAAACAAGAGTTGAGAGACTGAATTAAGCCTAAAATCAGGGCCCAAGCAGGCAATCTCAAGGGTTGACACTGGCTGGGTATAAGAGTCGGGAGTGGTGGGCCAGGGGCCGAGCTGGAAAGTAAATGCACAAATTCAGATCTTTATAATAAAAAATACTGGGCAAGCCAAATAAAACTCACATGTAGCCTGTCAAGTTTTATTTTTCAGTGCCCCCAGTTTGTGACCTCTGAGGGAGATGTAGTCAAACCAAGGGAGAGGGAGCTACCGCCTAGGAGAGAAGATAGGAGGGGATGAACTTGAGCCCCAAGTTTCAGCTTCCACAGAGAAAATTGGCTTTGAAGAAGCTCCCAGCCAATTTCCTGGGATGTAACAAGCGACTGATAAAGTGTCTGATTCTGCCCAATCACCACGCGAGGTGAACGCCTGTCTTCCACGCTTTCTTATCCCTGATGTAGTAAACTTTAGAGTGAAGGAATGTTAGAGCTGGAAGACCCCTGGGATGGGGGCTGCCGACACTGACGTGGATCAGAATCCGCCAGGAGCCTGGGAATGCCCAGATCCCCAGCGCCATCCTCCCAGGCCTTCCAATCAACCCCTAGTTTAACAAGTTCCCCCGGTGATTCTGATGCACACATCCGAGCAGGAGTTTCTCCTCTAGCGCTAACCCCTCAGATAAGGAAACAGCCTGGAGAGAGGAAGTAGGCTGCTCACGGTCACATGCCTGGAAAGCAGCAGGGCATGTCTACACTCTGCCCCACACTCCAGCCCCTTCAGCCGGGTCCATTAGCCTCTCCACCCCCAGACTGAGCCCCAGCCCAGGCTGGAGGACCAGTGAGTCTCTCAGGCATTCACGGCTCAGAATCAAATCAGCAGAGCCCAGGACCCCACCCTGACTTTGTACCCACCTCCAACAATGGGACTCGGTTTTATCTTCTCCCCTCTCCCCAGGTTCCCGCCTTTTTCCTTAGGGCCACACTAGGTTCTGCCTGGACCCCTGTGCTGAAGCCCTGCCTTGGCGCCTGCCCGGGCTCTGGGCGCCTCCGCAGCAGGAGGTGTGTGTGCACACGAGGGACCAGACGCTGTGGGTCTGTGTAAGGATGCCACCCTGCCTCCTCCTGAGGTCGGGAGAGAAAGTGCCTGTCAGGAGGTGGCAGGCCAGTGGGCAGATGGCATAGGTACACCTTTCAGAAGGGTGAGGCTATTTTTGCCACTCAATATAAATAGCAGAGAATGGGCCATAGCTTGTGGCGAGGTACCTGGAATGCCAGGGCAGGATTCTGGCAGGAAGTCCAGCCCCACACTCCCCTCAACTAAGAATAAACACAAGCTTGGCAGCATGAACCTGTGACTGTGCTGAGTCCTCAAGGAGCATCACACAGGCAGCTGACGGGTAAAATCAGGCCTTGGGAGCCTGCACAAGGAGGCCTCTGACTGTGTGGTGTTAGTAGGTCATGTGGTTATAATGAGAAATGCATACATTAAAAAATAGAGGCCGGCACAGTAGCTCGTGCCTGTAATCCTAGCACTCCGGGAGGCTGAGGCAGCAGGATCACTTCAGCTCAGGAGTTCGAGACCAGCCTGAGCAAGAGCAAGACCCCATCTCTACTAAAAATAGAAAAACTAGCTGGGTGTGGTGATGGGCGCCTGTAGTCCCAGCTACTCAGGAGGCTGAGGCAGGAGGATCACTTGAGCCCAGGAGTTTGAGGTTGCTGTGAGCTATGATGATGCCACTGCACTCTAGCCATGGTGACAAAGCAAGACTCTGTCTCCAAAAAAAATAAATAAATAAAAATAAATAGAGACCTGGGGAGAAAAATACCTTAAATGGGAATATGTATAAAGTTAAGAAAAGATGAAACTAACACTTAAGAATGGACTCTGTGTGTCTTCATGTAAATAATTTATCTTCAATCAAGCCTATTTGGATATTATCATCACAGAATGATCTGGGTCTATAGAGCCTAGGCAGACTAATGGAAATGAATTGTATGTCAGCCATTTCTATTAATGTCATCATGCAGTACAGAATACTGGTTAAAACCTTAAAGTCATCAGATCTGACTTTGAATCATGGTCCTGATGCAATGTGACCTCAATACCTTTTTTTTTTTTTTTTGAGAATTTTTTGAGACAGGGTCTCACTCTCTCACCCAGGCTGGAATGCAGTGGCACTACTATAGTTCACTGCAGCCTTGAACTCCTGGGATCAAGTGATCCTCCTGCCTCAGCCTCCCAAGTAGCTGGTAGTTTGGACTATAGGTGTGTGCCACCACACCCAGCTAATTTGTTTTGTTTTGTTTTTAAGAGACAGGGTCTTGCTATGTTGCCCAGGCTGGTTTCAAATGCCTGACCTCAAGCAATCCTCTTACCTCAGCCTCCCAAAGTGTTGGGATTACAGGCGTGAGCCACTGTGCCTGGCCCTCAATAAATTATTCAATGTCCCAGAGCCTCAGCTTTTCTCATCTCTAAAAAGGAATAGTAACATAGACCTGAGAATTTGTGTGACAATTAAATAAGGCAATGGGTATTTTATATGTCCTAGCTAATTTCTGGCCCCTAAAGATTTTTGTGGTTTTTGTTATGTGCTTATTTTTTGAACTTTGCAAGGACTTTTGATCTCTAGAGGTGGTAACTTCTATTTGCCTTTGGGCCAGACTTTTCTCTTATTTTAAGAAGATTCCTTGTGTCAGGACTCTGGTAACCAGCTGGGGTGTGGACAGTGGTGACTGTCAATGAAGGCCACTGTACTATTCCTTCAGGTCATGGACATCAGAACCAGGGCAGTGGGGCAAGAGGGAAAGAACCAGATGGATGAGGGGTGGCAACTGCTGCACTTTAGGAACTTCCAGGGAGAGCTGAGGGATGTTTTGGAGGGGAGAAGGGATGGGTCCAGCAATTGAGCCAGAGGCAGTTTAAGCCAATGCAATTTGCATAGTAACTATTATAGAATGGAACTAATGTTTATTGCATTGTCATAAGAAGAATTTACTCAAGAGGTACAACGGAAGTGTTGCTTGGTCCTTGGGGCAGTGATTCAAGCATAACCAATTTGAGGAGCGAAGATCTCCTCAAAAGAAACTGACAAATCAATCTAGACTTCATCTTAAGTTTTATTAATTTAACCATATTTTGGGGTTTAGTGCTGGTATTACCAGAGTGATAACGGGTTCTCTTCTCTGGTGGATACTACACTAATAAAAGAAAGACAATATTGACTACTTCATTACAAATTAAATGTGAGTGTTCTGCAGGAAGTGATATACAGTTGGCCCTCCATAGCTGCAGGTTCTGCATCTACAGATTCAACCAATATTGAATAGAAACTATGCATGGAAAAGAAAGAACAATAAAAAAAACAGCAATAAAAATAATACAAATTTTAAAAACAATACAGTATAACAAGTATTTAGTTAGCATTTACACTGTATTAGGTATTATAAGTAATCTAGAGATGATTTAAAGTTTACAGGAGGGTGTGCATAGGTTACATGTAAAACACTACACCATTTTTTAACAGGGACATGAACATCCTTGGATTTTGGTAACTGCAGGGGGCCCTGGAACCAATCCCCGCAGATACCAAGGGACAACTGTGTATGGTTGTATGAGCTGCTATAACAAAGGGGCCTCAGCTAGACAAAGGCAGGTGAGACCACAGAGCTTCTGAGGAACTGAAAGGAAGCCACTGGGGCCTTGTGGCTGGACCAGAGGGCAGGAAGGGAGAAAGGTCATGGACGAGGCAGGAGAGAGAGGCTGGGCTCATCATGTATGAACTGGATTTTATCCTAAGAGAATGAGATGTCATTCTGTTCGGGGAAGGCAGTAGCATGATCATGTTTTCATTTCAAGATCGGTGCTCTAGGAAATGGACTCTGAAGGCAACTGTGAGGGCAGAGACACCGGTTAGGAGACTACTGAGATGATGAGAGCTGGCCACAGTGGAAATGAAAGCTGTGGCTTCCAGAGACATTCAAGGAAGGGCTCAAAGGATGGATACCTGGGCCTTCCCTGGCTGCCTGACTTCCACCTCTCACAAAGGTCAGTATTTCACAGTAATGGCACCTACAGGAAAAGCAGGTGTTCCCACCAACTCCTTCCAGTCTTTGAGGCCATTGATGAATCTTAGGCTTCTTCATATAAAGGAACGCCATACTCTCTTGGTATATTTCTGCCTCAGTAACCTATGGTTCTGCATGGCTACACTGTGAGCTTGTCCCATTTTCTTAGTATAATTTAGGTCTAGGATTTTCAAGCACTTTAAGAAGAATATTATCCCAAACCTAGAGGGAATAACCACACAGATAAATAAATGTATTTGAATATATATGCTATTTAGCTTCCACAACGGATTAAGATAAAAGTAGAAAAGAATGTTTTTCAACCATCTCACATTTTGAACAATCATGAACTAAAGAATACTGAGTTTTTCCTTTGATTAGTTTTTTTGTTGCTTCTTAGCACATTTTGACTTTATTTTAAGAGATAAATGATATCATAGGTAACAAGAAAAATTTCTCAGAACTAAACTCTAGTAAGAGGTGAGACTGAGCAAATGTCTAAATGAGCCTGCACCCCACACTACGTTCACTTACCACGTGGCAATATATCAATATAAAAAAATGATATTTCTAAACCAAGTTGCCCAGCTCTGAACATAAGAAGCTAACATAATGAGCTAGCAAGAGTTCACATTAGGAAAATGCCCAGACCCGCTGGCTGCAGATCACTGTGACTGCAATTTTCAGCATGCCTGCATTGGGCTCCCAAACTGGGGGAAATCATCATGAGAATCATCTACTGTCAGAGCAGAACAATTTCTCTGCAACAGTGTTCTCACAGGAAGTTCATTCTGGTAAATCAATGTCAAAATGACAAGAAAATCCAACATGTCTCAAGAGGCACAATATATAACCAGCAAAAATTCCAAATCTGCGTTCAGAAACTGAACGATAAAGGATCTAATGAAAAATTCAAGACAAAAAAAAAAAATGAAGGGCGTGAAGGAAATTCATTAAAACATTTTGAGTAAGAATAAGAAGACCGTGACATTATGCTCAATTAACAGGAAAATACAATCTTAAAGGGGAAATGTGGTAGATGATGATGTGCTTTTTCAGACATCAAGAAGCAGAATCAGCCGTTAAAGACGGCTCTGCAAGAGATTAGATTAGATAGAAATGGAATCTACACGCTAGTGAAATCACAACTGGTGTGCTTTCTTCCTCTCTGGAGTTGCTGTGGAAAGATTTCAAAGAAAGCATCGCTGAAAAATGACCATTAGATAGTTCAAGCCCTCACAATTAAGCAGGTCCGGGATACAGCAGTCATTCCCAGGCCTGTTGAGAAAAAGTGAGAAGGAAGCTGAGAAGTGCTTGGGTGATGCCCCTAACGTCCAGCACTTTGCAATTATTAACTGGTTGTGGACAAGCCCAGGAGAGTGTGAGGAGCAGCAGTTCAAAACCCTATTTAAATCACCAGGTAGCAGAAAATACTTAAATACACGGAAAACAATGTAGAATACCAAATGTGCCAGAAACGACTCTGAAGCTTTCATATCCAGAGAAGGCAAAACTGGAGGAAACAGAGGATGGAACATAAAGGGTTTTTCTTCTTTTTTTTTTAATCACCACACCGTGATGTTGGAAGTTGATCGAAGTTGAAGCCTCACCCTAGAAAGAGGTTATTAAATAAAGCAGGTACCCCAGCTCGCAGGGTCCCAGCATCAGTCCCAGCATTTAGGTGGCTTTAAAGCTTTTTTGTCATTTGTTTCTTCATGATTTTTAAATAATGTTTATTACATAATTAATGTGTGTATACTGTAGAAAAATAGAAAGTATAGATAAAAAGAAGAAAATTTAAATCACCCTTTATCCCGTAACTCAGAAATTACCAGAATTAACATTTTGGTGTATATCTTTCCAGACATTTTTTAGGAAAGGAGATTTTTATTTTGTTCTATTATAATAAAACTGAGATCATACAGCAACTTGCTTTCTGCAGTCATATATTATAAACTTGTTTCCATGCCAATAAATATATTTCTTTTCATGACTGCCAAGTATGCCCTTATATGGGGAGAGCAACATTTATTTAATCAATCCAAAGGCAATATAAAAAAAATTTTGTTTTAAAATACTTTCACACTTACACAAAATTTTATAAGAGCAGTACAGTGGGTTCCTATATATCTTTTATACAGTCATCCATTTTTAACGTTTTCATGTCAAAATGACAAGAAAATCCAACATGTCTCAAGAGGCACAATATATAACCACAAAAAACTTCAAATCTGTCTTGAGAAACTGAACATTTCTCAAGAAAGATCTAATGAAAAATTCAAGACAAAAAAAAAGAAAATGTGTTTTTTCACTAACTTTTGTTATTTTTGGACTATTTAAGGGTAGGTTGTACATATCATGCCACTTTCCCCTAAATATTTCAGTGTGTATTTCCTAAGAACAAGGATGATCTCTTCCATAACCAGAGTATAGTTACTAAACTCAGGAAGTTTAACATTGGTCTAATATTTTTTAATCTAACCTATAGTTTATATCCCAAGTTTGCCAGTGGTCTCAATAAAGTGCTTTATTTTTAAAAAATAAATTTAAACAAGAAAGAAATTTCTTTTTTTCCAGTGCAAAATCTAATCTAGGATCATGTATTACATTTAGTTGTCACAGCTTTTCAGTGTCTTCATCTTTTATAATGCTGGTATTTTTTAAAGAATGCAGGCAGTTACTGTTTAGAATGTCCCTTAATGTGGGTTTGTCTGATGACCCCTCACGAGCAGACTGAGGTCATGCATCTTTGCTGGAGCACCACACTAGTGCTGGTGGGCCCTTCTCACATGTCACATTCAGAAGCTCATGTGTCCATTTGCCCGCTATCAGTAACATTCATTTTAATCACCTGATTAAGTATTTATTGCCCACATTTTTTACAGTATAGTTTTTTCCCCTTGTCTGTGATTTTTATTAATATTGTGGTAAAAATACATAATATAAAAATTTACCATCATAACCATTTTAAGTGTATAATTCAGTGGTAGTAAGTACATTTACATTGTTGTGTATGCACTCTATAGTTTTTATTTTTCCTTTTAAGGAGCAATTTGTGGGGAGATACTAAGATTACCTTAGATAGTCTCATCCTCAGATGTTGCCCTTAATAACCTTTCCCTCACCTCCCGCCTCCCAGTTTAGCACCTCCCTGATGGTTCTTGCCAAGGTGAAATGTTAACGCCTCACATTAACTCCTGTCCCTTCCCCTCTGCTTTCCCTCATTCTGGAAACAAGGGCCCAAAGTTTCTACAGTCTCTGGTTCTCAATCTGGATGAGGAAATGCTGACCTGAATGACTTCCAGAAGCCATTTCTGCACCAAACTGCTATGATGCTTCACAGTAATGGTCATCCTTTTCCTAGTATCATGTTTAGTTCTTCAAATGACTCTTGGTTCTACTCTGGGCCAGACTACATGCTGGATGTTAAGAAATAAAAATGGATAAATCAAGAGTGCCTTCCCTTGAGCTGGTTACATTCTGTCGGAAGACACACAAATAGGTACTTATAATGCAATGTGGAAAAGCGACGTGACTCTATGGGCATGAGGGAAGGCCCAGAGAACACTGGGAACACAGAGAAGGAGCAAATCTCACAGCTGGAGTCCAGATTCATAGGGGTGAACAATGACAAGAGTGTGTGCCTGTGTGTGTGTGTAGGGGGTGTGGAGGGAGGGTGTCCCTGCAGGTACAATGCCAGGCAGGCAGCAGTGAGAGAGCAGGCTGGAGGAGAGGCAGGGCTGGAGCATGGAGGGCCTGGATACAAGTCCTAGAGCTTGGACTTGGCTTTGCAGATGATGCAGAGCAAGCTGAAGACTGCATGACCAATAAATTTTGATGGATCACCCTGGGGGCAGCAGAGAGGTCAGGTCTGAGGGCAGCAAGACCCTGGAAGCAGCAGATCAGTTAGGAGGACATTGCAACCATCTAGGTGAGACAAGAGTCTGATTTGAACTAGGACAGTCGGGGCAGGAACACTGAGGAGACAATGGATTCAAGGAATGTCTACAAGGTGCCTGAGTGTGGGGGTGATGGTGAGGATAGAATCAACTCTCAAGTTTCCAACTTTTCAGAGAAAAAAATCACAAACGGTATTATTTATCTCAAGTTGATTATTATGACAACCTTTTCAGATAAATAGGGCCAATAACTATTATTGCCATTTTACAGATTTTTAAACTGAGATTCGGAAAGTCAAGGTGACTTGTAAAAGATCACACAACTAGTCAATGGCCCAGTAAATACCAAGTTCATCCTAGCACACATACTAATGGATGATACAAATTTATTCAAAATGCTGGAACTGGAGAACCACACACCAAAAAATGAACTTGGATCTATACCTTAAACCATATATAAAAATTAACTAAAAATGGATCATGCGTCAAAACATAAGAGCTAAAACTAAAAAACTTATAGAAGGAAACACATAAGAAAGTCTTAGTGGCTTTGAGTTTGGCAAAAATTTCTTAAATGGGACACAAAAAAGTACAAATGATAAAGGGAAAAATCAATAAATTGGACTTCACCAAAATTAACACCTTTTGCACTTTTCTATGGTCTGAATGTTTGTGTCCCCCCCCAAAATTTATAAGTTGAATCCTAATTAAAAAGGTGATGGCATTACAAGGTGGGGCCATTGGGAGGTGAATGATATTAGTGCCCTTATGAAAGAGGCACAGAGAGCTGCCTTGCTCTTCTGCCCTGTGAGGACACAGCAAGAAGGTGCCATCTATGAAGAAGACAGCAAGCCCTCATCAGACACTGAGTCTGATGGCACCTTAATCTTAGACTTCTCAGTCTCCAGAACTATGAAAAATGAATTTCTGTTGTTTATAAATTACCCAGTCTAAAGCATTTTGTTACAGCAGTCCAAACAGACTAAGACACTCTTAAAAGTCCACTATTACAAAATTGAAAGGGCAAGCCACAGACTGGGAAAAAATAGTGGCCAAACATATCTGACAAAGCACTAGGATCTAGAATGTGTATAAAGTACACTTATAATTCAATAATAAGAAGACATCCAACACAATTTAAAAATGGGCAAAAGGCTGGATGCGGTGGCTCACAACTGTAATCCTAGCACTTTGGGAGGCTGAGGTGGGAGGATTGTTTGAGGCTAGGAATTTGAGACCAGCCTGGGCAATACAGAAAGATTCCATGTTTACAAAAATGAAGACAATTATCTGGGCGTGATGGTACATGCCTGTAGTCCCAGCTACTCGGGAGGCTGAGGCAGGAAGAGTGCTTAAGCCCAGCAGTTTGAGGTTGCAGTGACCTATAATTATACCACTGCACTCCAGCCCAGGCAGCAGAGGGAGACCGTGTCTTAAAAAAAAAAAAAAGGCAAAATAATAGGATAGATACTTCACCAAAGAATATAGATGGATGACTGGCGGGTGTGGTGGCTCACGCCTGTAATCCTAGCACTCTGGGAGGCCGAGGCGGGTGGATTGCTTGAGGTCAGGAGTTCGAGACCAGCCTGAGCAAGAATGAGACCCCGTCTCTACTAAAAATAGAAAGAAATTATCTGGCCAACTAAAATATATATATACAAAAAATTAGCCAGGCATGGTGGCGCATGCCTGTAGTCCCAGCTACTTAGGAGGCTGAGGTAGTAGGATCATTTAAGCCCAGGAGTTTGAGGTTGCTGTGAGCTAGGCTGACACCACGGCACTCACTCTAGCCCGGGCAACAAAGCAAGACTCTGTCTCAAAAAAAAAAAAAAAAAGAATATAGATGGATGACAGTAAGAATGTAAAAAGATGTTCAATATCATTAGTCATTAGGGATATACAAATTGAAACTACAATGAGAAACCCATTGCACCTCCACCAGAAGGACTAGAGTTAAGAAAGTGGACTATGCCAAGTGTTGACAAGGATGTGAAGGATTGGAACTCTCACATACTGCTGATAAGAATGTAAAATTACATAATTGCTTGGAAAAATACTTTGGCGGTTTCCTAAAAAAGCAAAAAATACATATATCGCATGACCCAGCCATTCCACTCTTTTTTTTTTTTTTTTTAATTTTTTAGGAGGATTACAGGCGTGAGCCACTGTGCCCGGCCCATTCCACTCTTAGATATTTACTCAAGGGAAGTGAAAGCTTATGTCCACACAAAGGCTTACACGCAAGTGTTCGCAGAAGCTTTGCTTGTAATATTTGGAAACCACCCAAATGTTGGGCTACAGGCCCCTAAACAATTTCTGATATATCCACACTGTGGAATACTACTCAGGAATGAAAAGGAATGATGACACAACAGCATGGAAATTTCAAAATAATTATGCTGAGTGAAAGAAGCCAGAGCCAGAAAAGAATGCATACTGTGTGGTTACAATGACATAAATCTCTAGGAAAGACAACCTAATCTCTAGTGAAAGAAAGCAGGTCAGTGGTTACCTGGGGGTGGAGCAGGAGGCAGGGATGACAAGAGGGGACACCATGAAATTTTGGGGAGGTGGTGTGTTGTGGTGGCTTTACAAGTGTGTAAATATGCTAAAATTCATCAAATTGTATCCTTTAAATATGTACTGCTTAATGTCAGTTATACCTCAATAAAGTTATTTTAAAGAAAGGACACACTGGAAAGGAATATACCAATATCTTAGCAAATAGCAAATATAGCAATATTTTAACAACATTAGTCTCCATGGGATTATTAAAGATGATCCTTTTCTCCTTTATCTTTTTCTGAATTTTCCAAATTGAATATGCAACACTATCAAGATCATAAAACTACTTTTTTGGGGAAAAAATAATTAGGTGAACAGAGAAATTTGAAGAAAATTGTCTGTACTTAAGAGCCTGAAGACCAGTGGGTGAAAAAAATCAAAGACATGACACTTTTCAAATGACAAAGATCCTCTGTTCTTTCAATAGGCATGACAGGCCAGAGGGCACTATAAGAGGGTTTGATAAATTGCACAGGAACAAACATACCTAAATCTAAAGCAATCTACGGAGAAGGTACCATATTAACAAAATGCATCACTTAGCTGCACTGTCCGGTTCAAATGACTTTCAGATACATCAATAAGAGACAGATGTAGCAAAAAGGAAAAAGAAAGAGACAGTTCCATGCAGCAAGGGAAGGAGAATTTTTACATGATGTCAGGACCCATCATTTCTGGAGTTCACCCAAGAGTGGATTAAGGGATAATCCAATATAATTAGCAAGTGACCTACATCGTATGTCCTTAAAAAGAATACGTACTGAAAAGAACAAGTTAGGCCACAGAAAATGCTATTCTACATCTGACTAAATATGGTCAAGTCTCATGAATCTGGGTTTCTACTGCTAGAAGTGTTTGCTAAATCTGTCTGCCCCGGGCTGAGGGTTCACTCGGAATTTTTTATTAATGGTAAAGGTAGTAATTTTTAAAAAGCTTTCAAGGGACATGTTTAACTCACTTAGATGATAAAATACTTTTAAAAGCCTTCAGTGCATTAATTATTTGGATATCCAGTATTGAGACTTATCAAGTAATTTTTATGTTCATTTAGTCATCAAAAAGTATTAGCAACTATGCTAGGTCCTGGAACACAAAGAAGCAAACACAACCCATGTCCTCATGGAGTTCTTAGTCTAACGACCGAGAAACCTACAACAGTTGCAAAGCAGTGTGTCCTCGGCTTGGGAGAGTGAAAAGGAAGTCAGAGAAGACTATAATGAGTAGGAAACACTTGAGCAGGGTCTTGAAGGCTATGTAGGAGTTTTCTGAGTAGGAAAAGAGAGACATTCTAGGCAGACAGGATAACATGGGACTGAGAGACACGAGAAAGGAGAATTATTTGCTAAATGGCAAGAGCTTCAGTGAGGATAAAGAACAGTATTCACCAGGAGGGGACAGGAATTGAAGAAGATAGAGGCTCTTTAGCCCACACTGGAGAAGTTCAGCCCTTATCCTAGAGGGAATAAGGAGGTGTGTTGGTTACAACTCTGTTTTTAACCAAATGAATTAGCTTAAAAGAGAGGAAGACAATCTTCAGTCTTCAGACAGGCCAAGGGCTTTATGCAGTCAAACCTAAAAAGGGGCTGGCACTGGAAACTGGAAAGCTAGAGAAACTCTCCTCTACCTTTTATCTTGGGATTTTTTTCTCTCCACATCTATTTTATATTAGCCAGATCTTTTTGGTCATAAGTGACAGAAATATAACTCAAAGTAGTACACGGCAAAAAGGGAATTTACTGGCTCTCAAAAGTGTAAAGTCCAGGCACTTGCTATAACGTGTGAACCTAAAGGACATTATGCTAAGTGAAATAAGCTAGTCACAAAAGGACAAATATTGTATGATTCCACTTGTAGGAGGTACCTAGAGCAGTTAAATTCATAGAGACAAAGAGAAGAATGGTGGATGCCAGGGGCTGGGGCCAGGGAGGAATGGGGAGATTGGGAGGATAAAAAAGTTCTGTAGATGGATGGTGGTAATAATTGCACAACGATGTGGGCATACTTAATGCCATAGAGCTGTACACTTAAAAATGGTTAAAATGGTAAATTTTGTTATGTATATGTAGCCACACACACACACACAAAAGCGAGGAGTCCAGAAGTAAATTCAGCTCCAGGCACTGCTAGATGCAGGAGTTCAAGGACCATGATGGGGATCCTGTCACTCTCTATTTTGTTCTACTTTCCTTTTTCTTGGCTTCGTTTTCAAGAAGACTCTCTTTACCTGGTGGCAAAGATGGCCACTCTCCTCTTAAATCATCCCCAGAGCTAATGACTGCAGCCAGAAGAAAGTCTCGCCTGATAGTTCCAGCTGAAGCTCTGGGGATGACTGATTGGCCTGGTGTGGGGTCATGAAACCACTCTTGAACCCATCACTGCAGCCAGGGAGCAGAGTACTCTGACCGGTCAAGCCTGGGTCATGTGTCCAACCTTGAACCAATCACTGTACCCAGGGGAGCAGAGTTCTCTGGCCACACCTCTCTTATGTGCCTACCTGGTGGAGCCAGCCCCACCTGAACCATGGACTGAGAATGAGAGACAGGTGGTTTCTCCTAGAGATACTGGGCAGTCAAAACATGTCCATCACAGCTTCTTTCTTCTTTCTCTGTGGACCAGTTTTCTGTCTTTTCAGTCAGTATGGGAGAAGAAATATTGCCACACCCAGATCAAGTTATATTTTCTCTCTATTCAAGAACTTTTAGCCCCAAGTCAAAAGCTCTGAGAGACTCTGACTAGTGCAATTTGTGCAACTAACTGTGACAGTGGGGATGAGGACAGCCTTAGAGCCGATCTGGCTGCAACAGACCCATGTCTCTACCATGGTGTTAGTGCTTGAAATTGGCCATGGTGGGAGGATTTATAGCAAGAAAATCCACAAACACTATAAATTTATTATTTTGATTTATTCATTAGATTTATTGTTTTATTGACCATAGAGACAGGGAAAGAGGGTCAGCAAATTTCTCCTGTTAAAGGGCCAGGTAGTAAATATTCTAGGCTTTGTGGGCCTTCTGGTCTCTGTTGCAACTACTCAGCTCTGCCCTTGTAGCATGAAAGCAGCCATAGGCAATACCTGAATGAATGGGCGTGGCTGTTTTCCAATAAACTTTATTTACAAAAATAGCCAGCAAGCCAGATTTGGCCCAAGGGCCATAATTTGTTGATCCCTGGGCTTGACTAAAGACTTAAGACAATGTTAAAAATGCAGATTAAATTTAAATGTGCATCATGTCTGCAGTGTGTGAACAGTCCTTAAAATTGGGGAAATATTTTTTAAGTATTCAAAGACTATTATCTTTAGCTCACAACATAGTTCTTACTCATTAACATAAACAGAAGTATCAACCAGCATTTATGCCAGAAGTACGCTTGTTTGTCAATTGCAGCTAAAGGTTGGCTAAGGATAGAGGAATTCAGCCAAAATTCAATAAAAGCATTCTGTGAGAACCAATGGGCTGTATGGAATTTATAATAGAGTCAGTTGCATATTTCATTATAATTTTTAAATTGTGTGCCAAGAATCTTTTTTTTAATCAGTAACATTTATAATGAACTTTTGTATGGACATACAACGAGGTATGCTGATTGTTAAAAACTTTGACCTGCACACCACTACACAGACGTCACCTGATCCTGATGCAAAATAGCAGATGCAAATGGATCCAAGGGGAGGGAGCTGTTGCCAAAGTCACAAGCCAAATATATCTGAATCTCCTCTCAGGCCTGCCTAGGAAACCTAGGACATCTCCATTTTACAGATGAGAAAATGGGCTTGTCCAGAGTTGCGTAAGTAGTTATTGATAGCACTGAGTCTAGTTGACTCCAAAATCTATCCCTTGAGCCTGAGTCATAGGGAAGCTGCTACAGAAGCTCAGTTTGGAAATGGACTAAAGGAGGCTTGGAGAGCTCCAGATGAGTCAATACCCAAGTGCAGACCCGCAGGCCTGCAGGAGGTAGGAGGCTACGATGACATCACACCCACGGGTACAGATTATAGATGTGACTGACAGCAAACTTTTGCACATGGGGGTATAGATGGGGCACTTCCTGTGTCAGGGCTTCACATTTCACCCCCTCAATGATGGTTTGTACTGATGAAGACATTTTGAGTGTAAGCATCTATAATCCAATCAAATGATTTCATGGTAGGAAATGGGGCATGCTTCAAGCAGTATCCAGTCAGGGATTAATTGGAGGTACCAGGCAGTGGTTGGCAATGGTGCTAGTTGATCGTAAGGGACACTGCATTTGTACTAATGCTACAGCTTGGGAGACAGGAAGGAAGAGGGCTCATGCCTACTTTCTGGAAGACCACTAGCAAGGGAAACTAGAACATCACTGTGTCACTCCTCCAAGGAGTCTTCTGTTGTCCCCAGTGGCCAGTGGCTCTGGCTGGGAGGGGTCTTGTCATTGCTGGGACCTGAATCATGCCTCACCAAGCACGTGACTAGGGGAAGCTGAGTCTCTTTTCTCCTCAAGGCTCTTCTGGTTGCAAGGGATAGAAAGTCAGCTCAAAAGGCTTAAGCAGAAAAGGAGACTCTATTGGCTCATGTAACTGGGCAGGTGAAGAGTGTCCTCAGGAACTCTAAGGTTTGAAGCGATGTCCTCAGAAATTAGCTCTGTCCTGCTTCCTCTCCATCTCTGTCTCTCTTTGCTCCTACAGACACTTCCTTCCACAGCAAGTAGAAGGCATCACCAAGGCAATTCCAGCTTCACACTCCCCCAAGAGAGCAAGAGCTCCCGTCTTCCAGCATCTGAACATAAATTCTCTTCAGCCATGTCCCCATCACTGGTCCAATCAGGGAGGCCAGGCAGCTGGGTGTTGTGACTTCCCAGGCCTGGGGTGGTGCTGAATTGGCAGCCTTAGAGGAAAGGGGCACTGCCCTCCACGGGAGGGGATGTGATTTTACCTAACAGAGGGAAGGGATGCTGGAAAAATAAAAGCTATAGTCCCTTGACTAGCAGAATTTTCCAGGGAATTCTAAGACTCAGAGCAACTGCTAACACCAAGGCTACAATTATTAAGGGGCCAGGGCCTGAATGTCTTGACAAGATGGGGAGACAAAGAAAATTAATAGTCATCAGATGGCTACAGTTCCTGAGGGACTGGACTTGGTGGTACACACACTATCTGGTCTGATTTTTGTAACCATATCATCCACATTTCACAGATGAAGAAACAGAGGATCAGGACAGTTAAGTCGTTTCCCTGAAGTTATTTAACTAGTAAGTATTACAGTGGGGAAAGGGAGACTCAGGTCTCCATCCTCTGGCAGTGAGCAAAGGGCTCATTTAGGGTCCCCTCTCTTATCAGGCCTCACTGTCAAAGCCTTAAAAATATTTTTACGACCCTTCAGCCAGATTTTTTTTGGACCCTTTCCAAAGCAGAAAATGAAGTGGGATGTCTTCTGTTTTATCTCTGATTTTTGGATGGTTAGATGTGCTATTCCAATGTGCCTAAACAGACACAGAAAGAGGTAAGAGGATAAGGCGGAAGCTGGGGATGTCTACACTCCCCAAATAGTCATGGAGTCTCCAACCACACCGGCCAGCAATCAGCCTGGCTGCTGAGCTTCCTCCGTCCATGAGTCGGGTGTAACAGAGCTAGCACATCAAGCAGAAGCAGGAGAATGGAGTTAGTCTCACTTGACCCTAATTCCTGCCTCTGACACCTGCCAGTTGACCTCTAACAAATAACTTAACCTCTATTAGCCTCAGTTTCCTCATCTGCAAAGTGGGAAAAATCACATCTGCTTTAAAGACACACCAAACAGATACTATTATTACCATTTTACTTGTTTACCCACAACTCCTATCACTCTGGCCACAGCAGACAAGGGACATTTTCCTGACTCAAGGGCAGAAAACCCACTAGTTGATCAGAAACCACTAATTTTCTGAAGAGAATGTCAACTAAGAAAGGTGTAGACTGTCGCCAGGCAGTGGTGGGCGCTCGAGGTGAAAGACCCTGGCAGAGGGGGTTGGAGTGGTTATTTGGGCCCAAGTGGTGCCAGCCAAGAAAAAAGAGAGCTGGCAGGAAAACAGATGCTATGAAAAGAGAGAAGAATGAGAACAGGAACGTGGCTCCTGAATGACAGAGAAAGCGCCTGCCCGTGGTTCCTTCTTCCTTAGCTTGAGTGAGATCACAGTCCCCAATAGTGTTCATTCCTTACATCAGAACAATACAAGCAAAACACTGAGAGGAGCAAAGAGACTGTTGGGCGAGTTCTTGTTTCTGGCACATAATAGGTGCTCAGTAGACATCAGCACGGTTCTTTCCTGGGCTTGATCGAGGGAGGTAAGACGCAGTCAAACTAGCCCCACTGACTGCAGCCACACCTGTGTTTGGGTCATCTTCCTTCTTCCCTTCTATTCCAAAACCCATGGCCAAACTAACTCTGCAAGATATACTGCACAATTAGCGCGCACCTCTTAGCCTTGGCTAATTACCTCTTTTATCAATTAAAAATATTTTCCCATTAAGCTGAGGAGTTGAGAGGGAGAATGGAGTCTCTTCCCTATTTTTAAAGCCTCTGAAAAATCCAGCAAGATAATGTCACTGATTTGGTTAATTTCAGGTGCACATCAGGCTATTCAACCTAGGTGAATTTAATGACTCAGGACAGGTCGGGCGATGAATGTCCCTGTAAATCATTTATAATTGCAAGCATAAAAATTAAAAATCAGTCTGAAGAGCAAGATAACGTAATGCTAATGACGAAGAGCAGTAATCTGAAGATAGAGGTTCCCTGCTTTAATCAGACCCTTTCTGATGACAGTGCGCTAAGCCTCTGGGGGATTGTTCTGGAAACAAAAGGCTGGGAACCTACTTCAGTCTTTAATGACTCAATATGATAAAAGAAATTAACTGAATTTTCATATTATAATTATAAAACTTAATAGGGAATTTTTTCACCTTCATGCCCTTTATTTTTCTCCTAGACAAG
The DNA here is from genome assembly GCF_020740605.2 of Lemur catta. Taxonomy (NCBI): domain Eukaryota; kingdom Metazoa; phylum Chordata; class Mammalia; order Primates; family Lemuridae; genus Lemur; species Lemur catta. Next base: position 82,594,949 of record NC_059134.1, read on the forward strand.
ATAAACCAACATACAGATACAGCCTATTTTCCTAACAAGGATGACTTTAAAGGCCAGTTATGTTCAACCATGTCATCTTGAAAGTCCAGTTAATAAATTATGTCCAGAAAAAGGAATTGTCAGTGCTATAATGGAGATAGTCTCTAGAGGCTTTAAGAAATTTAGAAAAGTCTTAACTTTATTTTTAATGTTTATATGATACTGTAGTCTACCAAATCAGAATCAAGAAGAAGATGAACAAAAAGCATCAAATTCTTCCCTTGTGCTTGTGAACCGCAAACTGAACACCCTCCTTCTCTTGCCTCTTCTGTCTGGTGGACATCTAATCATATTTCCAAGTCTAATTCAGGTGGAACTTCCTCCAGGAAGTTTTCCCTGAATACCACCCCTGCTTCCCCTTTTCCCAGAACCTCCCCTACCCTCACAGCCGATCACTCTCTCTCCTGGGTTTTCTCTGAACCTTGTACACAAACCTAATCCTGGACTTATCACACTGTGTGTCTTTCTATTATGGGGATAAGATAATTGTGTTCTCTCCTACAAAGCTGTAAGTTCTTTGAGGAGAGACTAGGTAGGAACCATGATCGACTGACCCTCCAAACACCTAGGCATTCAATAAGCATGTGTCGACTGATTGAGATCTTAATTCTAGGTCAACCTGGAAGAAACAAGTGAGGGAAGAGCCAAGAAAACACCACGCCTTTAGCACTGAAGAATAAAAAATACAAAGAGAGATAAGGAGGGGTAGGCTTTTTTCCTTTCAGTAGATAAGCTTCTTTAAATAGACACGCACATACACAATTCTTGCTCTTGATAATAAGAAAAAACCATGGGGTATTCTCTCAGGAGCTTTTAAATATTTCCAAAAGCCCTTGATAAAATTACAGTCTTTTCCTGAGCAGCTGGGGTGATATTGCTCCATATAATTTCCTCTCTATGTGAACTGTATACAGTCACATTGTGAGATGAATGAGTAAGGATATTTTAGTTGCAAGCAACAGAAACTGACTGCAGTCAATTTAAGGGGGAAAAAAAGAGTCCGAAATGGATATTGTTACTAGGACATAGAAGTATTTTAATAAAGCCAAGGGCAGAAACATGGCCAGACATTAGGAAGGACTGGAACTGGGAAGTCATCTCTTCCACAGGCATCCTCCCTCTCTGTCCCACGAATCATATTCTCTCAAACTTTCTCATCCTCCGTACCAATTTTAGTGAGTACCAAAATCACCCAGAGGACTTGTTAATGTGCAGGTTGCTGGGCTCCTCCTCAGAGTTTCCGAATCCATAGACCCCAGATTTGTGTTTCTAACCAGTTTCCAGGCAACTGCTGGATCTGGGCACCAACTCTGCAAACCATTTCTCTACACCAGTTAGTGCCCAGGGTGGAGAGATGCCCGCCGGAGCTGCCTACGTTCACAGGTCGCAGCTCTAGCCACCAGGAGAGACGCGCCCTGGTCCCACTTCCAACTTCCAGGGAGACAGAACTTACTGGCCCAAGTGGAGTCAGAATCTACCCTGGGCCCCTCAGCTCTGGCCAGGCACATTGAGCAGTTACCAGGGAAGAGGAGTTGGGCAAACAACCCAATGGGACTGCCATGAGACTCAAGGAAGTCTTTCATTTTTACTGGACTGGCAGAAGCCCAGATGCCTTTATCACAGAAAAAGCTCAGGACTCAAGAAACCCACTCTCACCTGGAAAATAACTCAGAGCTACTCCATCTGTGCAAACAGCAGCTCCTGTCAAAGGTCTTGGGGCAGGAAGGAAGGGGGGCTTCCTTCCTGTGTGAGACGCTGCGGCAGAGGGTGGAAGAGCTTGGTCTACAGCGATGCTTCTTAACCAGGGGTGATTTTGTCCTCCAGGGACACTTGGAAATTTCTGGAGATAATTTCTGGAGTAGCACACCGTCCCCCCACCCCCAAGTGGCATCTAGTACACAGAGAGCAGAGATGCTGCTAAACACCCTGCAATGCACAGGACAGCTCCCCTCATAACAAAGAATTCTCCAGCCCAAAATGTCAATAGTGCTGACATTGAGAAACCCTAGTCTAGAGCCTAAACCTAAAAAAAAAAAAAGATCACGGTCTTCTCCTCTACAGCAGGGGCAACACTGCTCCACATATTTGAATCCCTGTCCCACCCACTGAGTTGGGGTCCTACACGGCTGCTTGCTGGCTGTGGGAACTCAGGTAAGGTGCAGCCCCTCTAAGCCTCAGTTTCTATATATGTAAAATGGGATGCTAGGGGTGTTGGAGGGAATTCAATGAATTAATAGCTGTAAACAACATAGCCCCGTGCCTGGCACATAGGAAGCACTCAATGCATGGTTGTTACATATCAATGTTATTATTACCATTATTATTATTATGTATTTGTGAATGGCAATGTGGAGGAACTCTGCCATTCCTCTGTGATTTGGGGTAGATAGCTCAATGAATTCAGGAATTATTATGAGGGTAGAAAAAAGGAGGCTAAACTCTCATAGAAATGAATAAACAAGATAGTAGCGGGTTTGGGAGGAGCCACTCATCTTTCAGAAGGGAGACACTAGAACCTATATGTGGCATCATGCTGCATCCTCTCTCCCTCTCATAGCAAAATGTTCTTATGTTGGCACTTTTCATACTGAATTAGGAAAAGCAAATATTAATCAGAGCTCATACTAATCACCTATGACAGAAAATTCCCACTCTGATCAAACTTTCATAACATATTAGGAGCAAAAAGCCCTCTCCTGCCTCTCCCAGGCCACTCTCCACGTTGCCCTGCGCAGATGATAATAACAAGCATCTGCCTATCTGCAAGAGGCTCCGTAACATAAGCAAGTGACAACAGGAAAATCGAGAGAGTGTTGCAAATGTTAGCTGCCCGAGTGACGAGGCCAACCTCCATCCAGTGGTCGGCAGTAACCACCATGTCCTTGATGCTCCCAAATGTCAGCACAAAGCTCTGCCCACAGAGATGTCACATCTGGGAGAAACACTAAATCTTGGAATTTTAGAGACCTTTAAAAAGACCTTAGATAGCTTCCAATCCAATTTGCTCACTTTTAAGCTATCAGTTCATGAAAGGGGCTAGATAAATTTATCTAACCACAAGATGCTACATCTTCTTCAGGAACCAGGCATTAGTTTGAGCAAAGGTAAAATCTGAAGATCCTTCACTTCTCATGCAGTCATGGTGGACAGCCCGTTAGAAGAGCTCTGCACCACAATCTAGCTGGATTTTGTGGTATTTTATTTTTTATTTTGTTTTGATCAGTCTGATAGTTGCTGTCATTTAATGGATTAGTTATATTTCTTGAGATATTAAATTATTTCCACCTTCTTATTTTGTGTGTTTCTGCTAGTTATCCCTTTCTTGGCTTCTTTATTTCCCCTCAGTTTCTCACTTCTCTTGGATTCATAAAGTTTTCTATAACTTTCTTGTTTACATTGTTGGTTTAGAAGTTTTAAAGTGTATTTCCATTGTTCTAGTGGTCATCGTTAGTATTTTAACTTACCTACTTAATCATATATTTGTACATCAAAGTCTCAAATTACTCTCTTTCTATCTTCCTCCCAAATGTGACATAAATTTTAGTGGGTAGAAATTGCTTCCCAGCCTTTTGGTTAAGATCATGTGTGGAATCTTAGTGGCTAAAAATGACCATTTGGCCCCAAAGCTTAAAGTATTTACTCTCTGGCCCTTTAAGAAAAAAGTCCGCAGGCCCCTGCTCTAGAATAATAGTTTTGTGAGATGGAGAAATTCTAGGTTAACAGTTCTTTTCTCTCAACCCTTTGAACATATTCCTTAAGTGTCTATTGGCCTTTACGATTGCTAATAAGATATTATACTTTATGTATTATAGTTTTACTATGACGTGTCTAGCTGTGAATTTTTCTTTATATCTACTTCTTGGAATTTGGAATGCACTGTACTTAAGGGGATCGTGTTTTTCTTCAGTTTCTTGTCAGATACTGTTTCTCTGCTATTTCCTACCTTTAAGTCCTTGATTCATCTTTTATGTCTCTTAACTTTTAAAAAAAATGTTATTGCTTTGTTTTATTATTACAATATCCTCTCTGTTAGTGCTGCATTCTGAGTTAACGTCGAGCTATCTTCTAATTCACTGATTCTTTCTTCAACTACATACAATCTATAGTTTATCCTACTGCTTTTTTGGTTCTGTGAGTATATTTTTGTTATTTTCAAGGTTTCTAATTCGTTCATATTTCATTTGTTGGTTTATTTTGCCTTTCATCACTTGTTCAACTTCCCGTGTTTGACAGGTTTGCAATTGCCTCCACAAAGATCACCCCCAATCAGATCTTCTAATGGCATTTCAGAGCTTCTGTCCCATGTATCACTGGGAAAATCACAGATCTAATCATGAGGCAGTGGCCAGCTGGTTGAATTCCTACTCGAGACTCAGTGTTCTCCCGGCCCCCATAAGCTCCCATCATTCTTACAGCCATAGCCCCAGTGGTTCTGATTTTCCCCCAGGGGACATTTGACAATGTTTGGAGATAAGCTTGTCATAACTAGAGGGGGGGGTTGTTGCTACTGGCATCTAGTGGGTAGAGGCCAGGGATGGTGCTAATCATCCTACAATGCAGGGAACAACTTCACTACAAAGAATTATCTGCCCCAATGTGTCAACATCCCTGAGGGTGAGAAACTCTGCCATAGCCCCAGATAGTGATCAACACTTCTCAGCCTCCTTTCACAACTTTGAGGGCTACAGCCCAGCTCCCAGCAGCAGTGAGTGTGTCCTGGTGAGCATGGTTAATCCTCTTCACCCCTCAGAGGTGGGTCTCCTAATCACCATTGTCAGCTTCCAGACCCAGAGTCAACAGGCCCAAAGACCCAGCTCTATTCATGTGGCATTTCTGGTCCTTGGAATTATCTTACTTCTGAGCTATGCCTTTTATACCATTTTAGTTTTCTACTTTAATAATTTATCTCTCATGACTACATGTTTGGAGCAAAGATATTGGTCCAAAGCATGAACTCACTGAGACATCTTGACCCAAGCCAACTTCTAAATGAGGCAAGTCTACATGATTCAAACATTTCTTTGTTTCTTCTTTTTATTTCTTCTTTTAGATAAAAAATATCAGATGTGTTGCAATATGCCTTCCCACAACTCACTGTATAATGAGGTAATACTTTCTAGACAGAATCTTCTCAGAGTTATTCTCAGGGAAGCAGTTCAAAGAGGCCTTTAAAAAGATCTAGAAGCCTTGCATCTGGCAGAGGTAAAAGGACACCCCAGTGGATCCTGCATGTTTCATTGGAGCATCTCCCACATTGACAGGATGCTGGGGTGTGAGGTGGAGATTTCTGAAGGTTGTATTGCAACAGGCACATGTTCCTTCCCCTGTGACTTGTGCCCCTGCTTCCTTGTGTCTTGGTGGCTCAGTGAGAACTGCTGTATATGGAAAGGGGACAACCGTGAAATGCCCAAGGCAGGCATCTCAGTCTCAAATGAGATTAAAGGAGCAAGAGGTGGAAAGTCAAAACCATAGCAGACCCTGAAGTTCTCTGTCAGTGGATGGAGCACAGTTGTCATCAACATCCAACCTTTTGCTTCTCCAAACCCACTGGGTCTAAGTGCTTCAGGTACAAGCCCAAGACTTGGTTCCATCTGATTCAGATGCATGCCGTCCCTACAGTGTCTCCCCTCTCGGGAATGCACCAGCCCAGGCAGAGGTGTGGTTCCTAGAATCCCCTTCCAGAGCCCTGTTTATCATTGGTGTGCTCCTTGGCCGTCCCAGACACACTCGGTTGGATGATGGATAGACCCCTGGCCCAATTAACTTTTCTGTCTGAGGAAATTGCATTTGGGGTATGAAGACACAGCCATTTACCTGTGGGGAGCCTATGGAAGGTCATATGGAATTGGGGGCCAAGGATGCAATTCTGGGGTTCCCAGGCCACCATGTACAAGGGCACCCAACTGAGTGGCAATTGAGCTTGGAAATTCAGTTTGCCATGTTCTCCTAAGTTGCACAAAGTTTTCACATGGGCAACCAGTGGCTCCCATGCACAAGCAGGTGAGTGTGCAGAGGAGATGGCCTGCAGACACGAGAATGAAGGAAATGGGTGGCCACATGCAAGACATGTAGTCCCAGGGAAAAAGAAAGGCGGACAAGGAGAGAGAAGTTGCCTGCTGTTCTGAATGTTTCTGTGCCCTTTGTTCCAGGCCCTACAACACCTAGCTCCACTTACTGCCTGTGGCTTGTAAAAGATGCTTTAGTGCCCTTATAATAAATGCCCTGTTGCTTAAATTAGCTTTAATGAGTGGATTTCTGGTTTTTGCAACTAAAAATATCCTGTTGTGATTAAGCTTGTTCTCATACACTATTACATGCTCAGAACCTAGCATGGTGTCAGCACATAGTAGTTGTTCAGTAAAGATCTGCCACATGGCTGCATGGATGAGAAAGTTGTGAGAGGAGTGGTTTAAGAAGGCAGCAGCCTTTGAGATTTCTCACCAAGTCCCGCTGGAACAACAGAAAGACAGGGCTTTCTGTGGTGAAATTAAATCAGTAACATTTTCTTCACCAGAACCCATGGGCAAAATTTCAGTAGTACAAAGAAAGTACAGTGTAAGCCTCAATATTCAGAGGGCTGGGATGCTCCCTTGGCAAAAAGAAAATTTACCTCGGTGGTGAAATAAAATCCAGCATTTTTTTTTTATAATGACCTAACAATGTTTAGCAAAGTTAAAATTTTTAAAAAGGAAAATTTGCAATTCTTGCTAGAATCATAAATATTACAACTGGGATGGCCTGTAAGAGATCGGTCCATCCAGCACTGTTCTTTGAAGAAGTAGCTCAGAGAGTTTCAGTAACTTGAACGAGGTCACATAGCAAGGGAGCCTAGATCCCATATCTTTGGCCTCTCAAGGCAGAGTTTCCAGTATAACAAGCTGCCGGGGCAAAGGAGCTTCTGATCCCTTCTCTGCTACTACAATTAAAAAAGACACATTTTTACGATCTCCATTGAAACAGTTCCCATTTACTACTCTTGGTCCTTCAACCCCAGGCAAATGGTTGGACTAATGACTGCATTTATGCATTTATAAATTGAGCACACAAGTAAGAAACAACAACCCATCAAATATGTCAGCTTCATCGCAGCTCCATTAAAAAAAAAAAAAGTTTTAAATGACCAGGTTACGAAAAAAAAAAAAAGTGTAATTTTCTGCTGTATTATTGCCTGTGAAATATTACAAGTGCAAAATGTAATTACGTTAATGCTATTTTTGATATCATATCAGCAAATTATGCCGAGTCCCACTGTGACACTTCTATCAGGGTAAGCATTATCCTGTTGTGAGTGTCGATCCCCGGGGAAAATGAAGTCGCTCAAACGGTTTTGATGCTCCAGCAATTAGCCACCTCGAGACTGCCAGGAAAGGCTGATTTCAGAGCCACTTATAGAATGTTTAACCTCTAAACATCTAGGCGACTTACCTCCTCTTTGTTTTTTTCCCAATTAAGCCCCAGAGAATCCTCTTTATGTAGGCGAAGAATCGTTTTATGTAATAAGAACTTTTCTACCTCTATTTTCCTTCTTAATCATCAGCAAATCCCCTTCTGCTATTAAAATACACACCATGGAAAGTGGAAAAAGAGCTGATAAGTATATATTGTGCTGAGGACTAATACTCTAATGCCTCGAGGAGAAAAACACACACAATGTGATGTGTTGGAGGATTAGCTCTCTTCATGTTGAGCAAACAAAAATAATAACTTTCAGCATCCTTTGGAGGCCAGTGATTTGTTTTTTAAAGTTCAAAAGCTTTATTAGAAGATTTTAAATGATGCAAAAACAAAAAATTCACGCACTCAAGCTTTGTAAGATACCCATTTACTTTGGGTATAAAAACACCATGGCTGAAGTCAGATCTAACTTACAGATTGGAGGAATCCATCTGGGCAAAAATATCCTCTGGGCATTTAAGGTACTAAACGTCATGCAGATTTTCAAATAATTTTTCTACCAAAACAAAGGACTCCATCCTCATCTCACTCTTACTGAGGTCTGTTAAAAATTAACTGGAAAGACCTTGTGATATAAATGCAATAGAAAGTTGTTAATATAATTTAGACTTTTGATTGAATTCTGTAAAAATTAAAGTTTTGAGGATGGATATTGTTCATAAAGAACTATTTGATCCATATTGTGAAACCAACGTCTCAGAAAAGGGAACAGTTCCCTCCAACTCGGCAGCCTTTGCAAGCTTAGCTGCAAAGATGAAAACATCACGGTCAGTTACTAGATCTTGAGCATCTCTGCATTTTCAGTTTCTATTTTAGGTAGAAAACCACCCCTTAGGCTGCCATTCCATCTGGAAAATGTAATTAATAAATCATCAGTTCTCAGTTCTGCACACTGCCTTATAGAGCATACAAGAAAGAGAAGAGAAAAAGAAGATCTATTTATTAATATTACAGATCAGTCCAAGCCCTGCCTTGCACGCTTTCTTAAGTTCCCCTGAAAACAAGGTGTTGGATTTACATGGGGAAACTCTCCTCCGACACATAGAATTATCCCTGCTCTTTCCAGCCATCTAATCTCCCCGCCTGGACTTACCACACATCTCAAACTTACTGGCTTGAAGCTTGGAGGGAGAGGCTGGAACAGGGCCTGACCAAAGGCACCCTCCTGTGATGACAACCAGAGAAAGCCCAAGGGAGGAGTATACCCAGCAGGGAGGGGCCACAGGTTCAGGTCCTGGGGCAGCAGAGCACCCTTAAGTCGGAATCAGATTGCAGAGATTCAAACTCAGGCTCTTCATGGCTATGTGAACTTGGGAACGTGACTTAACCTCTCTAAACCTCAGCTGCACTTCAGAGTAAGCACTTAACTATTAGCTCTTATTGTGATTAAGATGAATTTATTAGTTGAAATAGAAGCAACAGCATCTTACCCTTCAGGAAACACTCGAAACTATTTTTAGCCACATTTTTTTTTTTAATGAGGAAAGTAATACACAGGGATGAAAATGCTCATTCGAAGGTCAAGATGGTAACTCAGCTCCGTGGTTTAAAGTTCTGTCCAAAACCCCAGGGTCCTATCCTCCCTCCCCCTAATCTCTCCTCTTCCTACCTAATCTGAGTGTCTCTCTTGCTGCCCTTTGGCCAGAAAAACTGAGTGCTACATTAAGCCTAAAATGTTTACCTTTTTATCCCAGCCCTTCTTAGCTTTGAATTTAAAACATTTATTCATTCTGCATGCAGTTCTGATGAATATCTAAATTTGACCACTGTGTGTGTGTGCGTGTGTGTGTATTATATATATATATAATTCCAATCCTTTGCACCTAACTGGAGTGTTGTCTTGCCTTCTGTACCTCCTTGCTTCAGAGCACCAGGTATTTGGGATTAAATCCAGCCTGAAATGTTATTTGCTCTGTTTAGTGCTTTTATGATGATTCTCTTATTATCTGCATGTGCTTCAGCACTAATTGTACATTACAATGGCTGTAAGCAGGCAGCCTGTGAGCAAAACAGGAGAATGGGGGGTCTGGAACAGCTGCTGTTCCTTAGGATCCAGGCAGGGAAGGGCCAGGGGAAGAGATACCTAAAGGAAAAGAGAAAAGAGGGCGAACCCTATTTTGCAGTTCTCTGAAAACAGGACCCTGAGGGCCGAATTAACTGTTTCAGGGCGTTTAGCAAAATGTTCCACCATGACAATGTATAAAACAGAAAAATGAGGGTCGTTTTAAAAATCCTATGAAGGTACCCAAAATAAACCCAAATCTAGAATCCATATATGAATATATTCAAGAATGCTAAAAAAGGGAAATAAACAATTTAAATTATAAAAACAGTCAAAAGACTTCAATGATAGCTGCCATATCGATTTAATCATGAAGATTAAAATAGCCAGAGAATAAATTCCGAAACCCAAGTTTGAACAGAAACTTTTAAAAATCAACCTTCTGATATTTATGCTAATACAAGAATTCGCAGGAACAATTATGCTCTACCCTCTATAAAAACATTTCCAGTAGCTTAGAAATCACAATGAGCCCGAAATCATGATCTATAGTGAAATGTTCTATTACGCTACGCATAGTTTCCAAGTTATTTTAAAAGATCTCATATGGCACTAAAATGCATCTATAGAAGTATGATAAATTACACATGGAAAACAAATCATGTAGTAGCTCTTGGCATTTTTATTAGCTTAGAAATGATTTTAGCATTGACATTTTGCACAGTGTAATGAAACACAAATTATAATTAGAAAAAAAAATCTTGGTGCTCATTCTCAAATTCATCTTTTGCAATTCTTGGTTTTCTGACAACCACTCAGGCGCTGGAGATGAGGGACAATCAGCCATTACCAGCCTTGAACTTAACTTGCCCATCAGTCTCTAGGATTTCAGCTCCTTGCGTGTCTCAGGCTGACTGTCGGGACGGGAGAAGGGGCACATTTACGTGAGGCTACTGAAGCCTAAGCTTCAGGGCCCTTCATGGGCTGGGGCCCCTTTCAAGGTCCTGGACATAATTTTATATTAGTACTTTTTATGTTCTTTTTTCGTAAATAGGTCCTCCCAAATGCATCAATATCAAGCCGCACAAAAACTGCCGCTGGGTGTTTTTGGGATGCTAACAGATGAACCTCAGTTAGCATCTGAGCCAAGTAAGTCATGGATAGCAAAATGCCAGCCCTGCGTGAGTCCCTTCCCAACAGAGCACTCAGTGAGGACACGGATGCCTGACATTATCACACTGGCTGGTGAGCAGCTGACACCATGAGAGACGGTGTCAGTGGGTGATTCTCCTCATATGATGCAGGCAAACACTGGCGTAAAAGCTGCTTTGATAAGATTTTTCTTTTTAAAAAGGAAGCATGTTAGCAATACTTTGCTAGCCCTCTGAAGTGAACCTGAGCCTTCCAAAACAATGATTCCAACCAATTTGAATAAGTTAGTAGGTCTTTAAAAAAAAATTCAAACTTGCAAAATGGTACATAGTTTGGCTTTTTATCTAAACATTTCAAATTTTCATATAAGTTCTTCTTCTAATTTTTCTTTGATTTAAAATTTTAATTTATGTAGCAAAGCTCAATCCAAAATGGTCTGCAAACTCCATAAAAATATCTAAAATATCTGGCCTTTTTTTTTTTCATTTTCTTTCAACTCAGTAATCAAAAGTTTACAGATTCCACAAAGTATTTCTATAAAGAGTGGAGTTTTTTTTCAATCATTATATATTTCATCTTAGAGCTTCTTATCAATATAACACCATTAAGGAAATGGGTGAAAACATCTAATTTTATTGATTACCTGGCCCAAGTATTTGCTAATAAGAAGCTAATGTAAACCTCAGAATAATTCTATCAGGTAAATACCATTATCTTTATTTTATAGCTGTGGAAGCCAAGGCTCAGAGATGCAAAATAACTAGCCCAAGTCAAGTCATGCAACTAACTAGTAACTGAACAATCATGTAGTCCAATCAATTCCATTACGCCAGACAACTCAATATTTGAATACATACATAACCATTCTCACTTAGAGTATACATGAGGAGCATCACTAAGAAAAGTGCAGAATTTGTCACTCATCTGTAGTTCTCAAAAATTAATATGTGTAGTTTGATAACTCCAAAACAAAGATGGGGTTTGAAGGAGGTAGGAGCTTCTCAAAACTAAAGAAGAGTAAAAAACAGAAACTATATACAGAGTAAACATTTTCCAGTTCTGGTCATGCATTAGTAGTAGTATGACAAGCAGAAATTGTGAAGTCATAAAGAGAAGATTAAAAAAAAAAACAGTGCTGGAATTCTTGGGCTACAACTAAAACCTGATCAAGGTTACCCAGTCCCTCATCCTAGAAAGTGCTCTTGATACTTGAGACTTAAGAAAGAAAGAGGACTCTACATAGCAACTGAGACCAAAAGGCCAGGGAAATTCTTCATACGCAGCACTGGGCTTGTCACATTCTGTCCCACAATTGACACCAGACCACATACTCCAAGGAGAAGAGAAGAAAACATCAGGATAGGATCAAGATAGTAACAGTTTAGAAGTAAGTTCAGGATGTTGAGGCTATAAATCAGAGATAAGAAAACAAGGTCATTTATTCCAGAAAGTGATGTCGTTGAGATTTCTCAGTGGGATTCAGTGGAGATGGAAAAGGGTCCACCCAGTTATAAAGCTAGAAGCTGACAGACTGAATGAGAAATAGAGGCTAAAACACCAAATCAAGGAAGATGGACAGCCTTTGGCAAGACAAGAATGGGCCTCTAAAATAAATTTGGGGCATGGGTTGATTTTAGGTCTCTTGGCATCAATAAAAAATGACAGCAGTGCTCGATTTGATCTTGAGAATCAATGCCAATTCCTTATTAAACTGTCAATCTTTCTTAGTGTCATCCCTAAAGATCTTGATTCGGTGAAGGTACCAGTGAACCAGAAAGCTACAAGTTTCAACAATCCTCCAAAAGTAAACACCAGGCTCTCACTCAGAGTTTCTGGAGTTTCTGGTGCCATTAGCACCAGAAATGATACTGATTAAGACATTAACAACACCGCAGACACTCCTATGAAACTACATTGAACTGTTTACTTCAAGAATAATTTGCAGAAAATGTCTAACATTGAAAACTATTTTTAAAATAAAAGGCTGCTATTGATTTCAACAGAAAGCTTATCCCCACCATCCCCAGCCTTACATTTTTCTCCCTGGAGAATTGTGGGAATAGCCATCTTGGCAAGCTGGAAATGTATTAATTAAAACCCTGATAAGAATCAATAACTTTGTTTTAATTATCTCTCCCTAACAAGATAATTCCTGTGTCATCTGTCCAATTTGAGTGCCTTTAGGGCTGTGGAGACACCAGGGAAAGGATTCAAATCTGATCCCTCTTTTAGGGGAAAAATATGGGGAATTTCCTGACTGCATAGCTCCCAGGATCATGCAATGACTCGGGTCATTCATCTACACCAAGCTTTAATTAGGCAGATCCAGATAACGCAGAGTAAAGCCCGTGCTCAACTGCAATTCCAGCCTCAACCAACAGTCTGCACTAGTCACGGAATCCTGAATTGGGCCCCTCATTGTCTGTGTTTCAGGGCTGGGCAAGGAAAATGAATTTACATACAGAGTCTCCTCACTCTATTCCAGTGAGGCAGTAAGGGAGCATTTCTTCAATAAGAATTGAACACATGACCAAGAACATTAAAGACAATATGGCCACCAATGCATTTATGCATACATAGATTATATATAATATATATACATATTTATTGTGTGCCAGACACTGTGCTAAGAACTTTATCTGCATCCTTTGATACCAGTGCCTAGCATGGAGCCTTATACACAGAAAGTGCTCAATAAAGATCTGTTGACTGAATGAATGAAAGAAGGCTCTAGGGGTATCATTATGCCTGTTTATAGTGAGGCTGAGAGAGGTGAACAGAAGCCCTTTAGCTAGCAGACAGTGAAGCCAGAATTCAGACCCAGGCTATCTGTGTGTCCCTGTATGTCTACCCATATAAGCCCATGTCCTTAACCGCCTGTTTGCCTTCTTTTAAGAAATAATACTTGAATGCCCACTCTGCATCAGATATTATGCCAGGGCCAGGAGGTATAATGAACACCACCCTCGAGAAGCACACAGTCTGGTAGAAGAGACAGAGCCACTAACAAATGCATTAGCAAATAACAGATGCAGTAACTGAAGTAGATACGGGGTATAGAAGGCAGAGATATAGAACATATCCCTCTGTCCAATGAGATTCAGTCAGGGGACACCTTGGAACGGACTCCGGGCAGCACTGTGTCGGTGGAAGTCTGGGTTTAGGCAGGTCCCGGAGGTCGTTCAGCAAAGGAGGCTGACCAAACCCAGGCTGGAGGACATCTTTCCTCACTGTCTGATCACTTTTAGGTTTCATCAGTTTGGGATGGTCCTGCCAGACATGCCTCAGAGTTATGCTGGTTGAAAGATAACTCCCATAAGCTGCAGACTCCGATCTTCTGAGGTTGTCCAGGTGGCAAGCATCTCCACATACAGAGGGGCGGCCTGGTCTCACTAAGTTCTGCTGCTGTGACACCACCTTGGCTCAACACAGCCTGGACTAGAAGTCCCCACTCAACCAAGGCCAGGCAGCAACATGTAAATCAGGCTTTGCTCAAGGACGTTATCCCAAGTAACACACACCTAGGTGATCCGCACTGCGAAGTCTAGCTCTCTCACCCCTCAGACCCTTTGCACACCTGCTTCCAGCCTGCCTCTGTGTACCAGAAGCCACATTCCCTATTCCCACTCCAGAAGTGTCCTCAGCCATATCTAGAACCCTCTTTGTCCAGATCCAAAGGGGTGAAGTCCAGGGACAGACCCGACTCCCTTCTCCAACCTACCAAGGACTGCCTTCCAAGGCCCCCTTTCCTGTCTGAGGCCACCTCCTTCCTGGACTTTAACTCTAGGAGGCTCACCTTCTCAGGGGAGATGTTGTCTTTTACTCCCACGGGTGTGGTCTTACTCAGACCTCACCACATCGGGATACAACATCTACAGAAAGGCCCGGCACACACAGCGGGAACACAGGCTGTGGGCATTCGCTGATGGGCACCCTCAACAGCGACTTTCCGTCATGATTCGTTCACTCCAAAAACAACCTGGAAAACTGTCTTGGGGCCAGATATTGACATACAAAGCAAATAAAATGCGATCTCGGTCCTCTAGGGAGGTGCTGTCCAAGAGAAATATAATGTGAGTCACCTATGGAAGGTTACATTCTCTACATTAGGAGCCAGATTAATAAAAGTAAAAGGAAACTGGTGAAATTAATATAAACAATGTATTTTATTTAACCCAACATATTTTCATTTCAACAGTAATTAATATGAACAATTATGAATGAGATGTTACTTTTTTTTTTTTTTTTTTTGGTAGTAAGTCTCGACAATCCCTTGTGTATTTTTACCCTGACAGTACATCCCAATTCGGGTGAGCCACATTCCCAGGGCTCAGTGGCCACTGGTGGCTACTGGCTACTGTACTGGACAGTGTGGCTCTGGGGACTTCCAGCCTAGTGGAGCTAGAAGATGCTCCCATTTTCTCTAAGGACTCTCCATGTGAAGTGATGTTCAGACCCCTCTCTCACCCAGGGGACAGTGGTCCAGGACTTTTCCAGGTGAACTTCCTTAGACTACACTTTAACACACGTGGATGAACTGCTCTGTGCCAGGCAATGGAACAGACCCAAAAGACTGGAACATGCATGAGCTGTGTGAGGCACGGTCAGTGTCCCAGACTGCCTGACCCCGAAGCCACCCCCATCCTTGGGTTCCTGATGTAGCCACTTTGTATAAAGGGTAAAAAGAGCCTGTTGACATTCCCGCAGCTGTGCTACCCTACACCATGGCTTTCACAATTGCTGTCTTTGGCCAAATTCCATTCCATTATTGATGCCTGACCAATTGATTCTAATGTATGAGACACTTCAGATGTTAGTAAAGTTATCAGTTAGGAACTCCTCAGTTGCAAGTGACAGAAAAACCAATTCAAATTAACTCAAACAATAGGTGAAGGGTCTGTGCCTTGTCACCCCACATAACCAGGAGGCCCACAGAGAGTAAGCTTCAGGAAAGGCTTCATCAGTCTTACCAAGATCCTATTTCATGCTCTCTCCACTCTGCATTCCTCTACATCAACATAATCTCCGAGCTTCACAGCATGGTCTCTGGCAGCTCCAGAAAAATCACCTTGAGGTCTCAGAGCAGCTTCAGCAGCGGCAGATCTCACACCCAGCAGATGAGAAAGAGCCTCTTTCGCTAGCTCCCCACAAATTCTAGGATTCATTCTCTGCCATTGGCCAGAATTGGGTCACATGTCCATCTCTGAACCAATCACTGCAAGTGATTGCTGGCTTCTCTAACTGGTTTAAGCCAATCAGGGCCCATCCCAGGAGCTGGAAGAGGGGTCCATCCCACCCAAACTGATGGCTGAAAATGGAGAGTGATGAATTCTCCAAAACAAAATCAAGATCCCTTAGTGGGAGAAGCTAGGGGTAGATGCTGAAGAGGCCCCAACAAATGTGACTGTCCACCACAATCAACATAATATGTCCAAGCTTGTTCCTTTATCCTGCCTGATGTGTGAGTATTCAACTGGGGAATTGCTGAATTCTCTGGTAGCTTCAGCTATGTCACATGAAATTAATTTCAATCCTTCCAGAGAACTGTCATAACCCACTGGACTCCTTTAGCCGGAGAAAAGTCTCCTCGCACAATTCTTTGAAGAAAACAAACCTCCTATCCTAGGTGGGACTTCTTTTGACTGCTCTATTGAAAGCCTGAATATAACCCAAGGATATGAAGACATAGACACCTCAGAAGAGTTAAAAATTTCAGAAAAATTTTATGAACAAAGCTCAAATATTAATCAGTTAGCACCCTAAGATTACACATGCAAAGCCGGGTCAAGCATGAGGTTGGCAAATCTTTGAACATCTAGTAAAATGATTTGAGGAAACTTGTGCTGTGAAAGGTTCTACAGATAATTTTTCTTAACTTCCTTTTGGTGATAAGACTATACTATGTGTGTAAAGGACTCCAAGGCTAAGGAAGCAAGGGATGCACTTTGAAAGAGAATAATTCTTGCTTATTAGAGTATTCCCTAGTATTTTTCTGCTCCAGAAGCCTTTAAAATATCATAATGATGGCTGGGCGTGGTGGCTCATGGCTGTAATCTTAGCACTCTGGAAGGCCGAGGTGTGAGGATCACTTGAGCTCAGGAGTTCAAGACCAGCCTGAGCAAGAGTGAGACTCTGTTTCTATTAGAAATAGAAAAAAATGGCCAGGTGTGGTGGCACGTGCCTATAGTCCCAGCTACTTGGGAGGCTGAGGCAGGAGGATCACTTGAGCCCAGGAGTTTGAAGTTGCTATGAGCTAGGCTGACGCCACTGCACTCTAGCCTGAGCAACAGAGCAAGCCTCTGTCTCAAAAAAAAAAAAAAAAATCACATTCATTTGAAAGAAAGAATGTTCCTCCCAAGTTTATAATCTGTATTAATTACTATAATTAATAATCAGTGACCTCCATAAGGGCGGGAACTGTATCTGTTCTGTTCACCACTATGTACTCAAGTCTTAGAACACAGTAGGTACTGGTTAAGTATTTGATGCAATGCAATTATATTGAATCATTTTGTAGAAGCCAACCTCTTTTAACACACAGGCTCAGCCTGAAAACTATTCCTCATGTTCTACCATAAATCCTCTAGATGGCTGGGACTGAGGTGAGGGGGTGGTTGAGAATAGAATGCTTAAAGATGACCCAAAAGAAATAATTCCACACTGGGTTGCCCAGTGGTGAGGGTCCGGAGATGGAGAAAATGCAAGAGCTCATAGATGCTCTGGGCAAGAGTCAGCTATGTGGCAATAGCACAATGTGTCCATGTATAACTAAAGGAAGTATAAAAATAAAGTGTTTGAGGCACAAAGATGAAGGGGCAATGAATTTTCCCTAGAGGAATCAGGGAGGATTATAGGAAAGGATTTTGGATTGCAACTGGTTCTACCAGAAGCTTCCACAAAGACAGTATTTAAGATCTGTAGAGCCCCAGAGGAGGAATTGAGTAGGAGGGCAGAAAGATCAGAGGTGCCCTGTAAGTCGCAATCCTCAGAGCCTGAAAGAGTGGCCCGTCTGTCTTCACGGATGGATGAATCTTCCCTTTGCAGCCCCGAGGACCCTTGAGTATGTCCCCATCACAGGCCCATGGGTTCCCATTCTGCTAGATCAAAGCGCCAGCCAGGAAACAATGCCGTGTCCCGGGAAATGAGAAGTTTAGCAGACAGGGACTAAAGGTCCTTGTTTTGAACGGAGGCAGTCGGTTGTTTCCTGCCATGCTATTTTGTTTCTGGCAAAATTTTTAATAAACATTGGTTCAGAAGAAGGGACCACATCCTCTCTGCTAGACAGATCTGTTTTTGCCACATGGTTTTCAGTGTTCCTAATGAACTGTTAACAAGCTGTCAATTACGTGCACAAATTAGGAGAGATGACATGGAGAGCTTTCTATAACGGAGTGTAGCCGAGGCTGCAAACTACAGGCCCTTAGAGCTCCAGGGCATTGGTTTTGGACTTCCCAGTGATCCTTTTGACCCAGATGGGGAAAACGTTGCAATTAGGTCTTGGTTTTGGAGGGGAGGGGGCATTTCAAGACATAAACGAAAAGTAAAATCACTTTTTTTTTTCTCATTCTAAGTGCTGGAAATTCTCTCGGTTTCTAGCAAATCAAACAGTTAATTCTCTGCTGCAACTTGTAAACCTATTTAACTTAAATGGGTGCTGACAGAAGCCTTCATTCCGTGCGACTTTTATTGTCATTTCTTTTCCAGCCAATTGGCTCCGTGGGCTTTCTGCTGTTTATCAGGCCCCTCTTCGGGCTTCGGGGAATAAACTTCACACAAAGGAAGAAAACTGCACACACGAATAACAAACTTTAGATGTCATTATTCCTGCTTTTTCCCTGCCACTCCTCCCAAGGGTCTCCAAAAAGCACAGCTTATTCAAAGCGCCCTAAACCCCCAGCCTGTCTGATCGGCAGAGATGCTGTTAGGGGGATGGTCGAGAACGCCATCAGCGGTGCTGAGAAAAGTGAAGCAGGTTGGCACATTCTGGGTGGCAGTGTGATGTTCTCTAGGACACAAAGGGACATGAAAGGTTTTCTGCAGACCCAAAAGAGAAAGGAAACAAAAATCAGAAGTGCTCCCTCGGTGAGAATTGTTGGAAGGGTTCCTCGCACAGAAATGGGATAACAAAAAGGCCAGTTACTGGTTAACTTTAAGAAAGGGCCGGACACACTAGGGGGAAGGGCAGCCTGTTAATGCCGAGAATGAAATGGCCCTGTGCACCGGTTTGTGCTCAAAGGAGTCCGTGGGAGTTATTCTGGGAAGAAGGCAGCCAGGAGGGGCTGTCCCTGAACACACGGGGTCGATGGGCAATGATTGTTCCCATCTCATGCCCCCAAAGTCAATCATTTGAGACACAAAAAGAAACATAAGCGCCTCAATGGGCTGGGCCCTAAGATTTGCAGGGCTAATTCCCAGCCAGCTCAGGCACTCTGTGACTCAGTTTCCCCACCTGCCAAAGGACTGGAATGATGATGACAATCCCAAAATGAAAGGAGATGTCCAGGGCCAGGACCCTTGGTCCCTCTGGATACAGAGAGACAGGGAGGAGGGGGCCAGCCAGCAGCCAGGCCCCCGAGACTCCTGGAAGCTTCTTCCCTTTCTGGGGCACTGCTGCCTCCTGCTGACCTGCCTAGTAAGTCTTAGGTTTCTGCCTCTGCCTGGCTAATCCACTACCCTCCCCTTTCAAGACTTCTCCTAGGCTTACACAGTGTGCCAGCACAAACCAAGTCCCTCTTCCACACTGATCTTAGGCTCTTACCCTACCCTGCTGCAGGGCAGGAGTCCTGAATTTGGAATCTGAAGACCCAGGCTCAAGTCCAAGCTCTGCCACTCAGTATGTGACAATGAATACATTTCTTGCCTTTGCTGAGCTTTGCTTTCTCTTCTGAAAACAGAGATCACAGAGAAAAACCCTGT